>NC_047040.1:42979774-43282805 GCF_011762595.2 Tursiops truncatus | reverse complement strand
CTAAGCTAATATATGTCATTACTTCAGATAGTAGCCTTTATTAATTAGCTTGTGTTATTTCTGTTGTCATAATTCTTTTTAAATTAAAAATTCTAAACTGAACCCTTCAGTTCTTTCCTTCTGACTATGGCAGAGCAGAGTGGAAAAGGAGATTTCCACTTTTAGACTGAGGTTTTATAATGCAGTAAAGCTGGTGTTTTAATCTCTGGTGTATTTCCAAGTGTTCAGATGTCTGGCTTTTAAGCCAAAGTCAGAGTGAGCAGTGCTTACATCTGAAAATTGCTCTGTCATGCCATGAAATGCTTTAGTGTTCTTGGAAGATCTTCTTAAATGTAGCGTATGTAGTATTTGCTGAATATTTATGATTTACAAAATAGTAAATGCCCACGTTTATGTGGTACCATTTGGAATACATACGTTAGCTACCTCCTAGGGCCCTAGAGTCTAAACCTGATAACGTCCAAAAAAAAAAAAAATGAAAGGACAGATACATGAATATACACAAATACGAGTATAAACTAATTTAGCACAGCCTGATTTCCATTTTTTTTTTTTTTTTTTTGCGGTGCGCGGGCCTCTCACTGTTGTGGCCTCTCCAGTTGCGGGGCCCAGCCGCTCTGCAGCATGTGGGATCTTCCTGGACCGGGGCATGAACCTGTGTCCCCTGCATCAGCAGGCGGACTCTCAACCACTGTGCCACCAGGGAAGCCCTGATTTCCATATTTTGATTTCTGTGTCTGCATTTGGTTTTTCTTTTACATAGATAATACTGGAAATTTTTTGTTTCTTGGCTTCCCTTTTGTTGCGTAGTATTTTTCTGTGACAACTATTACTGTCATTTCGTGTGATCTCAAAGAAAACAGACTTTCCTTAGTGTAATTTGAAATAGGTGAAATCCTGACTGTACTATTTAGATAGTATACCTGTACTGTTTTATTTTAACTTTTAGAACTTGTCATTATCATGGGTAACCCAAAATGTACACTATTTAAAGCCTAGCTAGCTACTAAATCATATTGTTGATCTTATATTGAGGAAAATGGTGTACTGTTAAGTTACCCAATTTTTTGTCATTATTGATTTTTTTAATTAAACATTCTTAACAGTTTTATTGAAATATAATTTACTTACTACATAATTTACTCATTCAAAATGTACAATTTAATGGCTTTTAGTATATTCATAGAGTTGTACAACCATGACCACAGTCAATTTGGGGACACTTTTATCACTCCTAAAAGATACCCTAGGTATTAGAGATATTAGTAGTCAATACCTATTTCTCTTCTACCCATGGAAACTAGTAATCTACTTTCCTTCTCTATGGATTTGCCTGTTCTGGACATTTCATATAAACAGAATCATTATATTTGGTCTTTATGTAAATGGAATCATTATATTTGGTCTTTTTGACTGGCGTGTTTTACTAAGCCTAATGTTTTCAAGGTGCTTTCATGTTGTGGCTTATGTCAATACTTCATTTTTTTATTGCTGGATAATACTCCATTGTTTGGATAATAATACCACATTTTGTTTACCCATTCATCATTTGGCAGGATGTTTGGGTTGTGGTTATTTTTCACTTTTTGACTATTATCAGTAATACTGCTGAGAACATTTGTATACAAGTTTTTGTGTACACATGTTTTTATTTCTTTTCGTTATATACCTGAGAGTGGAATTGCTGGGTCATATAGTAACTCTTCAACAGTTGAAGAATTTCCTTGTTTAGCTGTAGACTCATCTCACGGAAGGTAACTTGCTTAAAATTCAAGGAGACTAATAATGTAGCAATAACTTATGAATTCTGCTAGATGTGTCAAGTTAGATAAGAACTTGTTCCCAAAGAAGTAAATTACTACCACAAACAGATTAGGAATTATGCTTTCAAATAAATGTTTTCAGTGCCCTAAGAGTTTTGTGTTCGGCATTTGTGCTGTGCTATGAATGACAGTATAATCAGCTGAGATTTGAAATTCTGTTTGTTGTAAGAATTAGGAGAAGAGGTAGGATTTTGGATGAACTTAAATTTTAAGTAATTTTGTAATTATACAAGAAATACATCCTTATTGTCAGGAAATATAGAAGGCATGCTGAATACAACTTAAATACCCTGTAATCTTTTTATCCTATGTGTATCACCTGTTTTCATTTTCTGCATATGTATATGTATATACATAAACACAAAAATAAAATATTTAAAAAAGGAAAATTGGGTCCACACTAGATATGCTTTTTCCAAGGTGATTTTTAATAATAATATTATTTGATTGCTTAGTGCTGTGCCAAAGCATTTTTTTTAATTCATTGAAGTACTGTGACTTGCTGAGGTATTGGTGCTGTTATTACTCCCAGTTTACAGATGGGAAAATTGAGGCACAGTGAAGTTCAGTTACTTGCCCAGGATCAAATGGCAGAGTTAGGAAATTTGGATGTGCTCTTACAGCACTGTTCACTGTCTGTCTGTACCTGAATCTTTGCTTGCCTGTATAATTATAGCAGCTTCTTAAAAGTGTATTACCGGTTTGATGTGTAACTGACTTTAATGCACTCCTCCACTCTCCACCCCCGACCCCCAAAAAGAACTGTAACAATCAATGGCTTACATAAAGAAAATAGATGTATGTTCATGGGAAGTACCTGTGCATCACAGAAAATTATATCAGGTATTTAAAGTAATGCTATTGCTTCTATATTTTCAGATAAACCACACAATCCTATGGTAAATGCTGGAGCAATTGTTGTGACTTCATTAATAAAGGTAAAATGTTGACATTTCCTTTTAATCCAGTAAAAATTTTAAATACTAAGGCATAAAGAGGAATCTTATTTATGTAGAAATGTGAAAATTTTTCTTTTGGTGTTAAATTAATGGTATGGCATAAGGTTAGGATTTTTATTTATTTCAAAATAAATGATGTAATTTCAAGGACAAAATTAAAATAGATGACATAAATTCCAACAGTTACTCTTGACCTGAAGATCTGGCAAAAATTCAAAAAGAAGTCTCTTCTGAACAGTAGTCACAGAAGTTTTTCTTCTTAAAGTTTTAATATTTTTTTCTTTCTCTTCTTTTTGGCTCTTCTAGAAAGAACAGATGTAAACAGAAGTAACAGCGTATTACTGTTTGATGTTTGTCATCAGCATATGTAGAGACAAATGTTCTGGTACTTTGTGTTAAAACAAAGTACATTTACCCTTGACTGTTCTCAAGTCCTTTATACTTTCATGAGCTGTAATCACAATTTTCATTTGAACTTGTTTCATTTGTTTTACTTGAATCATGTAATAACTAAATAAGACTTATTCCAGTTATTAAGTTACATTATTTTCCTACTCTTTGGTTTACATGGTATGTTTTGTTTCTTTTGTTAAGTGTCTAGTTTGCCTTAATAATTGGAAACACTAATGTATTGAAATAAGTATTTGAAAGTGGTTCTATTCTGTGATACTGCTTAGATTTTTAATTTCTAATTATAAGTTTCATTGGTATTCAACTATATTTCATTTGTGTTTGGAACATTTATATACTTTCTTCAGTAAATCTGTGCACATCTATTCCATGCTTGAAAAAAACATAGCTATCTGCCTTTGTAGATGCATTTCTGAAGATGGGATACCCTGGTTACACAAGGAATGTTTGAATATAAATTATACCCTTGGCCCAGTTAATAAAAATTCTTCTAATTTGTATGCTAGAAATCCTCTCTTAACTTTAATGAATTTTTTTCTTCATTCATGAGAAAAGCCTTTAAAATAGAAGAGTACTATCTTAAGAATATATATGTCGTTATTTTAGAGCAAATGCTTCATAAGCACTGGCCCACTTAATCCTTGTAACTCTAGTGATGGAGATATTATAGACAAGTATTATTTTTTAATGTAACTAATTTTAGGCTATGCTCACTATAATCTAGTTGTCACTGTTTTACATAAGAGAAAAGTTGTCAGTTTGAGGTGAAAGAAACTACATGTTTATTATAGAAAATAATATGAATATGTACTAGGCACAGTCATGCCACAACTTACAGTATAACATGGGGTATACACCAGTAAATGGGCCCTTACAATGAAATTCAGTAAATACTGTGATGAGAGAAAAGTCTCATTAATAATTGTTCAGATTTGAACAAGTAAGTTAGAGGTAAGGAAAGTTATGATAATAAAATGTGTGTATTAGTGCTTGATGAGAAAACCACTAGAATGGTTCTGAACCTTTTTTGGGTCTTCCCAGAAAAAATGTTCACATACCATGATTTTATATAAACTGTAGGGAATTCACAGACCCATGGATCTCAGTTTAAGAACTCTTACACTGGAAAAAGATTAACATAGCACACCAATAGTATTTTCAAGAAAGGGATATATGTAAATGATTAATAGAAGCCTTGCTTAACTGCATGCAGTTAAACATCTTTTGTTTAATGATTCATGGGCTTAATATACTACACTGAAATGCTGCATGTGGGAAATGCATGTCTGGTCATATCACATCATGATATGATGTTTAGTCACAAGCCATAAACTATACAATGAGCAACATTAATATGAGTACTTAGAAACAGTTAAAAAAACACACATACACAGCATAAGTGTGGTTACATCCAACTGTGCAAACATTTAACTAAGTCATCTTGTATTTACAAATTTGATCAGTGTTTTTAAATTTAGAAAAATTGTAAATTTACTGACAGTTGGAAATGAGGCTTTGGGATATGGTTCATATTTAAGGTCAGTTTCTTTGACCTTTTTTGTTTTATTTTTAGAAGTTGTTTCACAAGTTTTGGGGGTTTTTTTGGTTTGGGTTTTTTTTGGTTTTTTTTGGTTTTTTTTTTAATGAAGTTTATCTAAATCTTGAAGGGATAAGCTTGACATACCTCTGTGTAAAACTGACTGTCCCAGAATGTAATACTTTTCTTGGACTTTTTAAAAAAGAATTCAAAACTTTTATAAATAACTATCTGTGATCTCTGCAGATTATATGATCACATAATATTGTTGAATTGGTAGTTGAAATTGAAGTAATAAAACCATGGCTGAAGGAGTTTTCAAGCTCAGCCTTCTTACGGAGTTTTCAAGCTCAGCCTTCTTACTCCTTAAATAGATAAGATGAGGAAACAGACTGGAAAGGTTCTAACAGCAGTAGAATTGGGCTTGAGCTAAGTCTCCCAATTTTCTGTTTGCTATTCATTCAAATTCACTCTACCATTTTTAATGTAGATGTTTGCTATTTCTCTTGATGACATTTTGTCTTTACCTAGCATAGTTATATTGTCCAAAAGGCAGAAATTTTATTTTCCTAATTTAACTTTTACAGAAGATACCAGTTATTGGATTAAAAGTCAATCTAATTTTCAGAGAGTGTATACAGTCATTCTTTGGACATTAGTCAGTGCTTGCTATCCATAAGGAACTAGACTTCTTCTCAAGGAGGTTGTGCTTTGAGTACCCAAAATGTGGCCATTTTACCATGGCTATTAGATTTGAATTCTGTTTTTTAGCTTTTAGCTGATGACCTTAAGGCTATATTTTTCTTTCAAACTTCAGAACTTTATTATGGTGCTATTAAAACATTCCCCTCATGTTATTCCCCCTCCCCCCCACACACAAATTACTAGAATCTTTAGTAAGACTATTTCATAATTTTGTAGTATTGATATTTTTCCTTTGTAGGATTGGTGGTGGTCATCAGGAAAATGGGGGAAGAGGCAGAGCAAATGTTCAAAAGGATTAGCAGATTGTGTAAAAAAGGAGAATTTGGACAGAAGGAACCTGTTGCATAAATTCTTAACTACTAAACTTGTAGGAAAACTCCAATATTTAAAATTTTAAACACTATATAGGTAAATGCCTTCATAAAAACAAATGTCATTTTTGTACTTAAAAGGCACATAATTTAAAAAACCATGAAGGTTTTTTCCTGTCTCTTTCTCTGTGGTAGCTGCTAAACTTAAAGGAATACTTTTTGATGCAGTTGATTTTATTTGATGATGGTAATCTGGTTGCTTGATTTAAAGGAAAGAGTAAAAATAAATTTGAAAGCACAGTTACTCTGGATGAAATAGCAGCATCCTTACATAATTTTTTAATCTCACCTAGTTTCAGTGTAAAAGTTAAGATCTTCTGATAACTTGAGGGCTAGAGTGGAAAAATGAGGACAACATATAATTGTCACACTTCTGCTTTTTAATTTTTTTTTTTTTTTTTTGCGGTACGTGGGCCTCTCACTGTTGTGGCCTCTCCCGTTGCAGAGCACAGGCTCCGGACACGCAGGCTCAGTGGCCATGGCTCACGGGCCCAGCCGCTCTGCGGCATGTGGGATCTTCCCAGACCGGGGCACGAACCTGTGTCCCCCCCCATCGGCAGGTGGACTCTCAACCACTGCGCCACCAGGGAAGCCCTGCTTTTTAATTTTAAAGATAAAGTCACATTGTCTTCTGTGTTTGTGTCTCTATTCTCGTGGTAGTTTCTGGTTTTTGTCATTTGAAGAACTTGATTTTTTTTTTTTAATCAGAAGTATTTTTGAATTTAAAATATTGGAGGTTTTTTTCCTCTCTTTTTTTAAAATAATAATCATGCTCCATTAAAAAATCAAGACAAATTTAGTTAATATGTGTGTAATGTTCAGTTTGGTCATGTTAGCAATCACCTGTTACACATGCTTATAAGCCACATTTTTAAGGCAGTTTGTGGCTCTGGGGAGCAATGGATGATGCCTTGAACTTGGTAACATTCATAAGAAAGGATTATATTGGCTTATTATGATTATATCAGTTCTTCATGATTATATCAGTTGATGTGCTTGAGGGTTTTTTTCCTCAAATAAAAGGCGGATAATTTGTCAACAGAATTCCCTTTTTTGTTACTTTATTTTTAGGGCTAATCTATGAAAATACTAGATTTAGAACATTATTTTTCACCTGTAATATTTATATTAATTCTCACGTATTATTTAGCTTTAAAGCATTTTCTTTGGAGAGATTAAACCAAATGTTTTGTAAAATCATTTTTAGTTACCTCTTTTTGCCTCTTTCTTCTATGCCTTTTTCCTCTATGATTTCTAATTTTCAATTTGCTTCTACACCTCCATACTTTATGAATGGAATCAAGTGATTTACTTACAAAATAACTGTGATTAATGCATTGACTTTAAATGAGTCATATTAATATTACATTTATTGGCACATGTCCCTGTTAATAGTGATATTTTCACCTGTGCTGTGATGTGTAATACATAATTCAGTTCATGAGTATATTGTATAAACAGGTTATAAAACTACTCCAGTATACTTAATAATTCGTTTAATAGCCAGTGTTAAAACTCAGTGCTTCTTTGTCAAATTTTCATTCATAAAAGTTTTCCTCAAAGGAATGTAAATTCTTTAACTTGATAGATATGTTTATAGAAAAATAAATTTGTATAATTTTCTAATCTCAAGGTCTGATTACTAACCTTTTCAAACAAACCACATGGTTTGCTTTTTAAAAGTCATGTGGTAATAAATGGGTTAGAAATTTTGGTAACTGTATTTTGTCCAGTTTATCTTTAAGTTTTCCTACCATACTTAATATAAATTACTGTAATTTTAAGATTAAAATAATGTGATATCTAATAATACTTGTGCAGTGACTTAAAACTGAAATAAACATATCCCTGGGCATGGGAATATTTTTCCAAGAGATAAAGAGGCATTGATAGTTTTAAGACTATCAGTTTCTAAATCTGTTTCCATAGGTGCCTTTCTTAAAATTAATCTGCCTTTGGTCTAGGTTTCCTCCCATTTTCCAAAAGGTATATACTTCTCGTGTCCTAAATTTTACTGTGGTGCACTGCTTCAGGTTGTAAAAACGTCTTGGGCACCATCAAAAGAGAACATTTTGAAATATTGTGGTCATGGTACTGAGGATGTGAATCACTGTAGTGACTGGGAACAAATCTTATATACCAGGTAGTTTCCAGATTTTTGGTTTCAACAAAATGGAAAGAGGATCTGATCAAGTTGTTAGTTAATGAGAGCATTAAGTGTAGTTTTTGAGGGTATATTTTACTGTGTGACCTTTGTATGTAATGAGATAAATGTGTAAAGGATTGTGTACATTGCCATAACAAAGTCTTTCCTATTTCCATCTACTCATCTATTATCAGCAGGATTTCTCAACTTGTACATCTGTAAAAATTTAGAATAGTAAGAGAATTTATACTTCTATTCTAGCAATAGAAAATATCCACTGGTACATGAACTAATTAAAAATCATTTACTATTTCAAAAAAAGAAAATATTCTAAAGGAACAGTTTTGTAATTACTGTGCAAAATTATTAGCAAATAAACATTTTTCCTTTAATTTTGTATGAAAAATTTCAAACATGCACAAAATAAACAGAAAAGTATAACCATCCCCCATCTACCCATTCCTGGCTTCAGTTTTCATAACATCTGTTCCTTCACCCCTCTGTACCTCTCTACTGGAGAAATGTTTTTTTTTTTTTAACAGTTTGTGTTTTTGCTTTGGCAGGGCGGTGCAGGGGCTGGGGGCATTTACTCTAGGTTATTTGGTATGTGTATGTGTGTTTTTTTCTAACATCTTTGCACATAAACTTTATAATGTAAATTTTTCAAAATTAAAATGATGTGACATCTGATAATGATTACTAAATCCCACATATCCCTGGGGTACGTGAAATCTTTCCAAGAGATTACAGGGGGGAATATATTTTATTGACTTCAATTAAATGCTCTTTCTAGGTAGATAATAAGAAGAAACATTAATCAAGTAGTTTTACATTTAAATTGGGAAGTTTTGAGTAGAGACTTTCTTGAGTCGACACAGTCATTCAAATATTTAATTTTGTCTATTTACATAATCTGCCAGGACATTTCAGGTAGCTTACCCAAAATGTTATATAATGATAGACATTGATAAATACCAGTTGTTTCTTTAAAATAGCATAGAAGTAAAATCTAATTGTACTTTAATTTAGTATGCTGCAAAGTAGACCAAGAATGTGACCATAGTCAAGAGTTGAGACAGTTTTTCGTTTTTTAAAAATGAAACATGACAGCTAAACAAAGAAAATTTGTATTAGTTTTATAGGGTACAGTTTAGGTCAGAGAATGAAAGTTCAAATATAACTTGTTTATTTTACATTGATTAATTGTATAACCAGTAATTATCCATGTGACATCCCAATGCAAATGCTGACATCCTTTTCCAAAAGAGTTGTTTTTTTGTGCTTTTTCAAAGGTTAAAAAGGTTTTTGTGGTTTAAATGTTGTTACATATTTTACAGCATTAGGATCTATGGAATATTTTGACAACTGCAACAGTTCAATGAAGTTGGTAATTTCTTCTTTTAATTATTTTTCATTGAACAGCTTTGGAGTTACATTTCTACATTTTGATTTCTGGTGTATTATAAAGAAAGAAAACTTAAAAATATGTCAAAGGACGCTTTAGAGAAAATACATAGATAGTGATTACTATATGGTTGTAGCTAAATTATTCTTAACTTGTTTAAACTTTGTTAATGCCTGATTTTGATGAAATAGTGTGGTGTTCTTTCCAGCTACTGATTGTGTATGTCATTGCACATTCTTTCTCAAATAAGTTGATTTGTAGGGTTTCACAGATTATCAGCCACATCCTAATCCACTTGTAAAGTGGATAATGAACCTGGCTTTATTCAATTAAATAATACTCTGGTACAAGTCCCCCCACCACCAAATAAAATTTTAAAGTGTGTTGTTTTGGGTTTTTGAGGGTAAAGTTAAAAATTTTCGTTTTTACAATTTTAGTTGTCAAATTACTTCATTTTAAACTTGTTTTAAAAATTAGAGATGTATTGTTTCTTTTGGGTGCATATCACCAATTAATACGTTTGATTTCAGATCTACAACTTACTGCTTTGTAAACTTCGCCGAGGTAAAATGAAACCATTTGGCTACTTGAACTGATCTACATTACATAGGTTTTTCCTATTGACATTTGCAGTAGCTAACATGTCAGAAATAGAAGTGATGAAACAATACATCTTCCATACTCTGAATTGGCATAATGCTAAATACAAAAGTAGCTAATTTTTTTAGACTATGAAATATAATTTTTTTAGTTCAAGTATTGTTGTAACAAGTGAGATATTAAAGGTAGAGCTTTCTCTACATTAGTAAAATGTATCCAGAATGTTTACATATACTAGAATTGTAAAAGATAGCTTTGCAACATAACTCATTTTCTAACTCTAATACTGGTTTAAGTTTATTTTAGACATATAAGTAGATTGTTCTTAATTGAAAACCATAATTTATATATACCTAATTCTTTGCTAAGGGTAAAACTTTATTTTAAGTTTTTTTAAAATGTGAAATTAAATAAATAACATACATTGTAGCAGATTATGTGGTGTTATGAAGGATAAGGGGGTTTGAGGAGCTTATATTTAAACTTTTCTGTAACCTTGGGTTGGGAAAAGTTATACTTAAAATAAAGCATTCCCTTTGTAATTCAGATCCATTCTCAACATATGGGTGTTAATGTAAGAACATATAAAAAAGCTTATGTAAATATTGAATTACCTTAGAAGTATTTCCTAGATTTAAAAGTACTAATGTGCAGTATATTAATTATAATGATAGCAGTTTGGAATTTTGATATTATATTCACTTAAAGCTTAACTGGGGTGGGGCCCTATATTAACATATTTATGTCTCATTTCTTTGCAGCAAGGAGTGAATAATGCTGAAAAATTTGACTATGTAAGTACAATATAGAATTCAGTTTTCATGCTACATTCTTTATATTTGTTCTTTGATTACTAAAAATACTTTCTAATTTTGGTTTATAGGTAATGCAATTTTTGAATAAGATGGCTGGTAATGAGTATGTTGGATTCAGTAATGCAACGTGAGTCTGATTTATGATTTAGGTTTTTATGATAGGTCAGATCTCTTGAAATTAATTTTTAAAATCTAGATTATAGAATTTTATTTTAAATACTGTTTTGTGACTCCATGTATGTATACTTCAGTGAATAAATAATTAGAATTTGGTCATTAGAGAGAAATGTATGATTTCTAAATTACCTGAGGGAGGACACTTAAAATGCTTTAACTAGTTTTGATAAACTTCTTGTGGGAAATCATAGAATTAGAAGAGACCCTAAGTTTACCTTAAGTGACTGGCATTTTCTCAATTTTCTCTTTGTCTGTAAATACTGTCTTACCTCTCATAATCTCTCTGTGCCTGGCTAACTTGATTTTTACCCCGACTTTTTATTTTGAAATTTGCAAAACTACAGAAAAGTTGAAAGACAAAATATGAAAATCTGATATCGTTCACTTATATTTTCTGATTAATATTGTGTCTCATTTGCTTTTTCTCAACCTGTCTCTCTCTTTAGATGGACAGTTTAAAATAAGTGTGTATCTCTACATACATATACATGTACATATGTGTAAATATAAATGTATGTGGGTTTTTTTTTCCCAGAACTGTTTGAAATTAAGTTGTAGACCTCATGCTACTTCACCCTTAAATACTCAGCATGTGTATGCTAAGAATAAGCACATTCTCCTTTATAATCACAATGCCAGCAACACATTTATTAAGAACATTAACTTAATGTTAAAATACGATATTAATCAATAGATAAATGTCCTCAACTGTCCTGTTAATGCCTTTTATGGCCTTTATTTTTTTCAGGAACAAATCAGTGTCATGCATAACTTTTGTTATGTTTTTTTTGTCTTTTTAAAGTAGAACAGTCCCCCTACCCTAGACCCTTTTTAAAATTTTACTAACTGGCTTTTTTCGAAGAGTACCAACCATTTGTCTTACAGAACAGGAATTAACTTTTTCTGTGAAGGACCAGATAGTAAATATTTTGTCCTTGGGGGCCATATGGTCTCTGTTGCAACTATTCAATTCCACTGTTTCAGTAGGAAAGCAAGCAATAACACTATGAGGCTGTGTTCCAAAAAACTTTATTTATAAAAGCATGGGCCACATCAGGCCCATGGGCTGTAGTAGACATTCCTTATTTTGAATGGGTCTGATTGTTTCCTTGTGATTAGATAAAGCTTAAGCAGTTTGGGGATGCTTAAGCTTTATCTAATCACAAGGAAGTGTGATGAGGCATGATCATACCTCTCCTTCCACTCCTAAACTAGGTGATGCTTTGTATTTCACGTCTGCCTTACCAGCTTTTATTCATCAGCTTAAGGATCTTTTCCAGGAAGTTTTTTATGAATCTCATCTCACCTTCCTTCTGTGCTCTATTACCATATTTTATTGAACTTATTCTGTGATTCTATGTCTCTTTTTGCCTCGTCATCACCATTAGACTCTGACTTCCTTAAGACCTGGGTAGAGTATCTTCCAATTCATTTCTGTATTCCTGTTATCTATTGGATAGTAAGTACTGAACACAATGTTTGATGAACAGAACTATGTGGTAGGCACTGTGATCATTGCTGAATTGTTAGTACTTTATCTATATACTATATTGATTTTTTTTTAAGTATGACAAGTTGACAAGTTCATTTCCAAGAACTTTTCCATATCCAACATTTTTTCCCCGACCATAGAAATATTAAAATGTGCAGTTAGAAAGAGCTGTCCACCCCTGATCAGTAATAAGAAGAGTGTCACGCACAGTTCCTCTTTTAGCAGCAGCCTTCTGAACTCTTTTTTTAAAATTTATTTATTTTTGGCTGTGTTGGGTCTTTGTTGCTGCGCGCAGGCTTTCTCTAGTTGCGGTGAGCAGGGCCTACTCTTTGTTCCAGTGCGTAGGCTTCTCACTGTGGTGGCTTCTCTTGTTGTGGAGCACGGGCTCTAGGCACGTGGGCTTCAGTAGTTGTGGCTCGCGGGCCCTAGAGCACAGCCTCAGTAATTGTGGCACATGGGCTTGGTTGCTCTGCGGCATGTGGGATCTTCCTGGACCAGGGCTCAAACCCATGTCCCCTGCATTGGTAGGTGGATTCTTAACCACTGTGCCACCAGGGAAGTCCCCCTTCTGAACTCTTACAGGTTGAGCTCTCAAATGTACCACAGATAAAATCTGTCTAAATCAAAACTCATTCTCTTCCTTACTAAACTGCTTGATGCCCTAAGGATCCCAATGTCAGTTGATATTGCCATCCTTTCTGT
Organism: Tursiops truncatus; assembly: GCF_011762595.2. Classification (NCBI taxonomy): domain Eukaryota; kingdom Metazoa; phylum Chordata; class Mammalia; order Artiodactyla; family Delphinidae; genus Tursiops; species Tursiops truncatus. The sequence goes on along the minus strand of NC_047040.1, from coordinate 43,269,662 downwards.
AGACTACGTTAGAAATCTAGACTTTGTACCAAACTTTACCCCGTTTCTCCTCTTTCCTGTTAGGTCAGAAGACTTGTCCACTGCTCTCATGTTTGATCATACCTCTCCTTCCATTCCTATCATCACTACCTAAGTTAAGGCTTCCTATGGCTCTCATTACAGTAGTCTTCTAATAATATCATTGATCCTTTCTTTTTCCCTTTTCCCAAACTGATGTCAGAGTTATCCTTCTAAAATGTAGATCTGATAAGGTAACTTGTTTGAAAGCCTTCAAGCTTTCATTTTGTAGGTAATCAGTAGCCATTACATTTTTTAGCATTTATCAGTCTTGATAATTTGGTCCTAGTCTCCTTTGTTGGTTTGGTATTTCTCTACTCTTCTCCATGAAACTGTTTTCCGAGATACATTAGAATATTTGCCATTCTTTAATGAAGTTCTGTCTTTTATAACTTTGTTCATGCTGTATAATATTTGCCACTTCTTCGGCTTCCCCCAGAAATTTATTAATCCAGCAAATGCTGTAAGGTCCATTTCATGTCTCTCTCTCTCTCTCAGTGAAATTTCCATAGATTCTCTCAGTTGGAATTGACTATTTAGTGTACTTTGGGGGGGAGTCAGAAGAGTCTGTAATTAATAGTAAATTTTAACAGTTGAATATTTGATAATTTAAAAATTAGCTTCTTTATTCACAATATATGAAGACTAGAAAGGACCTAGTTCATTTCAGTCCTTTTACAGCTGAGAAAATTAAGGCAGAAAGAATTGTTACTTAAATGACTTGCCCAAGGCCACATAGCTAACCTGTTGACAGAACTGGGACTGGAACCCAGCAGCCTTGACTCTTAGGTCAGTGTTCTTTATACTGCACTTTGCTATACAAATTAACCTACAGACCAATCATGCTTTTACAGAAAGTAAATAAATGGAGCAAATGTTTTTTTTCTTTTAGGTTTCAGTCTGAAAGAGAAAGTGGAGATCGAAATTTTGCAATAGGATATTACTTAAAAGAAAAAAAGGTTTTTAAATTCTGTTTCTATTTCAAATTATTCTTTTACTTATTAAATAAAAAATTTTATTAAAATACATGAAGTATAATAAAACTCAACAATAGCTTTTAAGCAGCTATCTATGACTATGGTGCAGAGGTTTTTGCAAAACACTCTTGAGTTAATACTATCAAAGTGTTAATATTCAAGCAATTTGTATTTGGTAATATTGAAATATTTGACTAGTTATAGTAATGCAAATTTTGCGTAAGGATTGGCCCATTTTTCAAAAGCATAACGCTTGACTATTGCTGGTTACACTTGATTTTTAAATTTTAAGGCACGTGGGCTTAAATTTTAAGTGGCTGGTCTAGTAACTTGGTTCATGAATTATGAATCAGTTTATCATTGCCAGTTAAACTAGTATCTAGAAATCTAGATAATTATGTCATGTAATTTTGATTTATTGTTCTTCATTATTTCATGTTTGCACCCTTTTATAGGTTGTGTGCTATTTTGTTCTCAATTAGAATGAAACGTGTATATTTTAAATTTAATCTCCATGTATCTTTTACTTGTGTGCATTTTTTTTTTCCCATGTGCCTATATTTTTAATTGCCTTTCTATTTTTTCAGTGTTTTCCAGAAGGTACAGACATGGTTGGTATATTAGACTTCTATTTCCAGGTAATTTATTTTAACTGTATGAATTATGTACATAAATGGGTGTGTCACGTTTTGCAGAATATAGATGTCTCTGAAATCTTGGCTTTAGGCAGAGAGAAAATAACATTTCCCATTGACTTTCGAAAAAATGTCCTTGTTAAAGGCAGTCTCGTGTCTGTATCTCCTAAAAAGTGATGTCTCAGAATGTAACAGGGAAATGTTTTTTTCTATAAAAATATTATATTTAAGAAGTATGAAAAATAATGTACAGCTCCAGCAATTGGCTTCTCTTTATTATAAACCAAGCTCTGTTTTCTTAGTTTTAAAATTTTGTTTGAAGGAGTTACTTGTTTCTTTATCAGCAGGTTCATATTCAACATTCTAAGGTGGCATTTTCTCAGTTTGTTTAGTTCGTTTCTACAATGTCACATAATGGATTTTCCAATAAGTTAGAGTAGCTTTCCATATTCATGGGGGAGGTGTCCATTTACATAATCTTCTGTGGTATAGAACTCAAGATAGCCTTCCTGGACATCCCTCTCTTCCCCCCATATTTTCAGTTCAATTCATTCTTACAGATTTAATGCCATTGGTGCTTCTGGTGAGTTTGTAATGTGAAGCTACGTAGTAACAAATTAATTACTGTTAATTTCTGTTTTACACACATTGCCTGCCTTTACTTTTTAAGGTAACCTTTTAGTAATCGTAAAGAATATATAAGGAAAGCTGGTAACGAGTAGATTTTGATGGAAGTCCAGGTCACAGTTTGTCACTTGCCCATTGTGAAGAACTATGAATTGGGAATCCAGACTATCAATAGAAAATCAGTCTAACCTGGCTAGTTTTAGCCAAGTGACTTAGTTTCAAATACTGAACCCTGGTTTCATTATCTGTAGCATATGCTTGACCTAACTTCCTGCATTACATTGGACAAGTACATGAGATGTATGTGAAATTCCTTTGAAACTATAAAATGTTATATGAAATACAGTGTCATATTTACTTTTTATCCACTGTCCCTTGTTTTTTCCCTAGCCTATATGGATTTCTTCCATATGTTAATGTTTCTTTTCCTTTGGTACATGTATTTAACTTTGGCTGTCATAGCTTACGTGCTACTAATCTATTGTGAAATTTCTATACTTCAGGGCAAAAATCAAGAGACAGCCATAGAAAACTTACTTGCTCTTTTGGAGAAAGGCTGCATCTAACTGAACATCTGTCAGGCTACCAGGAGAGTACTCTTAAATTGCGATTTGTCAAATTGAAAGTGTATCACCTTATGACAAACAAAATTTCCATTAATACTAATTATAAAGTAGGAATTGGTCTTTAAGTCCAATTGGAGTTTAAGTCTTCTTTTAGAAAGCCTTTCATAATTAAATCACCTGTACTATGTCTTTGCTATGTGGGTCCGTATAATAAGTAGATTCTGTATTTTTGAAGAAATAGGGAAGGGGTTTTAACATAAATAGGCAAAAATGGAAGTCAGTCAAAAAGTGGCTTCTAATCAGTTTTCAAATTCACTGCGGTTAGTTAGTTTGCTTACTGCTATTTCCAAACCCCTTTGTGCCTCTTAAAGATCTTGGTATGAGAAAGGAAAATTATAAGTTGAGAACTGTCATATCTTTTTCTTCCTACTTCCTACCTTCTCCTTCTCTTCCACTTTCCTCTCAGTTTTGGTTACTGTTAGTGAAAAGTAAAATAGAGCATTTATTTATTGTTTTAGTATTATGGGTAAATTTGGGTTTGGTGTGGTAAACTATTTCCATTATTTTGATTCTTTGAAATGCAAAAATTTCACCCTACAGTGTACCTGGACTTCGCTTTTTTCATTCATTATAGTATATCTAGCACCCATAGTCAGTATCAAATAACTATTTGAATGTTAATAAATGGTTTAAAATGTAACATTTTGGTTTTAGGCACACAGGGCATGTAGGCTAGAACTGTCTTAGATTTTTTTCCTTTAGTCCTTTGCATGTTGCCATATGGGGATGCTGAGTTTTGGTACAGGCAAGATGTCAGTAAATTTTTTCTTAAAGTAGCAGTTCCTCATGTAGATGCTAACTATCATAATACTGATGAATGTTGCTTTATTTTAAAAATCTCGGCTCTTTTTTCCCTGTTGAGTTAAAAATAATTATGTTTGTGTATCCTACAGAAAGCATTACTATTTAAGCAAATATGAATATCACATGAGGCAATTACAAATCTTAGTGCTTAGGAGCTGGCTCTTCCTATCTTAGGTCTGCCATTAAAAGACTGAATAACTGGGCAAATTAGGATAAACCTTAAAGGGGCTAGAGCATTGTTCACATTTAAATCTTTCTGTGTCATCAGGTTATCCCTTTGGAAGAAATATTTCAGATCTGTATGAAATACCAGATGACACAGATTATCTTAGAGGTCAACTGTACTACTAAAAATACTGTGAGCCTAAATTTTCAGAATTTAGTTTTTCCTTCCTTTTAGCTATGCTCCATTGAAGTAACATGTGAATCAGCTAGTGTGATGGCGGCAACACTGGCTAATGGTGGCTTCTGCCCAATTACTGGGGAAAGAGTACTGAGTCCTGAAGCAGTTCGAAATACACTCAGTTTGATGCATTCCTGTGGCATGTATGATTTCTCGGGGCAGTTTGCTTTCCATGTAAGTAATTGTTTAATCTTAATTTCTCTGGCAGGAAACTAGTCTGGACTAGTTCCTTTAAAAATACAGTTTGAACTTTGCTTCTAGAGCTGTACATTAATTTTAGAGAGGCTTGTTTTCAAGGTTAATTTGTTACAGAGTTGGTAAGAAATAGAGTTAAGCAGTGTATGACATGTTCTTAAGAACTTGAAGTTTAATTTATAGAACCTTATCACTTTTATTTTTAAGGCATTTTACTGTACAGGCTTAGTACAGACTTTACTTTTAGTTGCTAATGTTTAATATTATGGTGATTACATACCTCAGGAATTCTTTAAGTTCAGAAGGAGTGCATAACTGTGATGTTTAACATCTTTGGTTACAGCCATAGGTGTTTTAAAGGACTTAAAGTATATTAAAGTTAAAACTTAACAAAAATATACTCCTTTAAGCTCTGTTGTGCATTTGCCACTTGTGAAATGTTATAGACTTTTCTTGTTTCATTCTATGTCTAAAAATTTTATTTTGAAAATTTTAAAAATAGAAATTTTAAATTTTACAAATAGAAAAATAGATGCATTTAAAGTTAGAGAAAGACCAATATCATATGATATCACTTATGTGTGGAATCTAAAAGAAAAATGATACAAATGAAATTATATACAGAACAGAAATAGATCCACAGACATAGAAAACAAACTTATGGTTACCAAAGGGGAAGGGGGTGAGGCATAAATTAAGAGTTTGGGATTAACATATACACACTACTATATATAAAAGAGATAACCAGCAGGACCTACTGTATACCACAGGAAACTCTGCTCAATATTTTGTAATAACATATAAGGGAAAAGAATCTAAAAAAAAAAAAATATATATATATATATATATGTATGTATATATGTATAACTGAATCACTTTGCTGTATACCTGAAATTAACACAACATTGTAAATTAACTATACTTTAATAAAAGTAAATAAATAGTTACCTGTTGCGCAACTTCAGTAATTATCAATACATGACCAATCTTGTTTCATCTATATTACACCTACTTCCCCCACCCTTTTCATAGTTCAGTATGTAATTCTAAATGATAAGGACTCTAAAACATACACAGCACCATTGTTATGTATAAAAATCTGAAAAGAATTTTAATCTTTAATATCATCAAAATATTTAGTCAATAATGGAAAAGAATATGAAAAAGAATATATGTATAATTGAATCACTTTGCTGTACAGCAGAAGATAACAACGTTGTAAATCAACTGTACTTCAATAAAATACATTTTTAAAAATATTTAGTCAATATTCAGATTATCTGGATTATCTTAATTATTATTTTACAATTTGTTTCACTTAGGTTACAAATAAGGGCCATACCTTGTGGTTGGTTGTGTCTCTATTATTATTTTTTAAATCTTTAGTCTCCCCCTTAATCTCTTTTTTCTTGTTATTTTGGTTGAAAAAACTAGGTCATTTTTTCCTGTAAAGTTTCTTAGAGTTTGGTTTGCTTATTATGTCCCTTCCTTTGTCCGTGGTATTCCCTGTAAATTGGTAGGTCCCATTAAGGTGATTATTTTGTTTTGTTACTTTTGTGCAAGATTACTTCTAGTAAAAGGTCTGAATGGTTAGTTAGCCATTAATGAACACTTCCCTGATGACATTAATTTTGTCTTTTATCATAATTGTCAAATTTTATATAATGTAAGCTTAAATGTTTTGAAGAGGATTAATTTGAATTAGTACCATCTTATCTCTATTCTTTAGAACTTCTCTGCCAGTATACAATAGAGAATCTTCTAAGAAGAGATAATTTCTCATTGTTTTAGTCATAAAATATTTTTTGAAAATCACTTCATACTTAAAAGCAATACATGTTTATTATAAAACAATAAGAAAATATAGTCAAAAAGAATAAAATAAAAATGTGCATAGCCCCACAATTTAGATGTAATCTACTTTAATTCCTTAGAGTATATCTTTCAAATATTTTCCTATATTTAAATATATCCCAACTGTTTTATAACTCTTTTCATTTACTATATTATAAACATGTTGATAAATACATATCTACATTTTTAATGTTGGAATTCTATATGGATATATATACCATAATATTTTAACCAGTTCCCTTACTGTTGGACATAACTTTTCTTATTTTAAAATGTTAACATGAATGTCCATTTTTTTCAAATTATTTTCAGGTTGGTCTTCCTGCAAAATCTGGAGTTGCTGGGGGCATTCTTTTAGTTGTCCCCAATGTCATGGGCATGATGTGCTGGTCTCCTCCCCTGGACAAGATGGGCAACAGTGTTAAGGGAATTCACTTCTGTCACGTAAGCATATTTTCTTAATGAAAATAATGATCATATAAGTTGAGCCATCTGATGATTCTACTTTTTTATTCTTTTCCAGAGTTTATTGATTGTTGGCACTCTCACTGCCAGTCTGTCAGTTACTCAGTAGCCATGGACATGTTCATAAAGGAGCTTTAAATTGCCTCCACCACACAGCTCCCATATAATCATCGTCACTAATTACAAATTACGTTTGTTTGATGCTCATATTTTAATTTTCATGGTTATAATTAGTTTTCAGTTTCCAAAAGCTCAGCAAAAGATACTAAACTTGGAGAAGTCATTTAAATTCCAACATAAATGAAAGATTATTATAGTTTACACTGTTATCTTTAATCGGCATGGTTGAATATCTTTAGCCATAAACTACCTTTAAAAGTCTTTTTTTTTTTTTTTGAGGACATAAGTACTGCAATTTAAAATTATTACTACTCTTAACTAGTTCAGTATTTTTTTTTTAATTTTATTTTTATTTATTTTTTATTTTTGGCTGCGTTTGGGTCTTCGTTGCTGCACGTGGGCTTTTCTCTGGTTGCGACAAGCAGGGGCTACTCTTCGTTGTAGTGTGCAGGCTTCTCATTGCAGTGGCTTCTCTTATTGTGGAGCACGGGCTCTAGGCACATGGACTTCAGTAGTTGTGGCTCGCGGCCTTCAGTAGTTGTGGCTCGTGGCCCCTAGAGCGCAGGCTCAGTAGTTGTGGCACACGGACTTAGTTGTTCTGCGGCATGTGGGATCTTCCGGGACCAGAGCTCGAACCCGTGTCTCCTGCATTGGCAGGCGGATTCTTAACCACTGCGCCACCAGGGAAGCCCCTAGTTCAGTATTTTTTGTTGTTACCCAAGTCTTGCTAATATTTTATCTTGTGGTTTTATTTACGTTTACTACTTCCTATAGTCTGCATTAAGTATAGTTTTTTCTGCAGACTTTCTCAATTAAAATTCCAATTTATTTTTCAGTTTTACATATTTTACAAAAACTAGAGAGTGACATTGGATTCCTTATAGATTAAAATAGATTATAACCAGAATATTTCTTTATATTTTTGTGCAGCTTTGTAGTTATTTGATAGAAAAATTATTTCATGTGTCCTATTATTATAATGCCCATTTTACAGGAAACGGCAGTTAAACAATTTGAGTGGCGGAGCCCTAGGGTCAGGCTAGTAAGCAGTGTTTTCAAAATCTGTAACCCACGTCTTCTTATTCTAATTTCAGTTCTCTTCTTGACGCATCATGCTGCTTTATTAACATGCAGTGGTCCTTTCCATGAGATAGTAGTTAAGTTGGACAGTATTAGTGTAATTTATTAAAATGTGAAAAAACAATAGCCAATGACTAGCCAGTTTCTTATACCTGTTTTGTTTAATTATAGGATCTTGTTTCTCTGTGTAATTTCCATAACTATGATAATTTGAGACACTTTGCAAAAAAACTTGATCCTCGAAGAGAAGGTGGTGATCAAAGGGTAAGCAAAATTCTTATTTAGATTATTATGTAATTTTTTTTAAGAGAGAGAAAATGAGGTTCACCAGTTTAAGTAAAACTTAGTTTGTTAGTGGCCTCATATCTTTACTAATAACAAATGAGTGTAAAAAAATTGTTGACATTATCATCCTGGACCAATAGTACATAGATATTAAATATTACTGTTTTATTTAAATTGGAACTGGTTAGCCTAGGAGCAGGGGTTTCTCCCTTCCCCCATTTTTCTGCTATTTTAAGCAATATTTAAAAAAATTGATTCTGTTAAAAGAAGACAAATTGGAAAGTGCTACATGCTATAAAGAGAAAGCCTGTTTTTACTCTTAATATTTGTCAGTTATAGTCTTAAATTGAAGTTTATTTTGATGTGGGTGGATATGTAAATGGGAAAGGATCATAGTATTAGTGAGAGACCTGACAAAGCTTCATAGTAAGTTTTATGTAGGTCACCATAGATGAAGTATTTTTCTGTAGAAATGCAATATTTAATGCAATATTCCTGACACTGTTAGTTTAAGGTAACATTTGTTATCAGTGTGTTTGGCTTCATATTTTTGCACATATATACTCCTTTTTAAAGGAGTCAGAGCTCACATTCCAGGAACAAGATTTTTTTTTGTCTTTGTTGTTGTTCACTGCACTAAAGGACTTGTTTTGAATTTAAATTTCTTTGCATCCCAAATGGAAAATGTTCAGAGTAAAATTACCTAACTAGACTTGAAGCTAATATGTATGAAGCACTTATAAGTAGAAAAAACTTTTAACACTTACTAAGTAAATTTTCCTATCGTTAGTTCCAATCAAAGTAACTTCTAATAATATATGAGAATTATGCAAAGCCGACAGAATAGAAACTTCCATGGGCATCAACATGAGTAACATGGAGCAAAACATCAGATGGTGGTGGGTGAAAATGTTAACAGATTTTAATAACATTCATTGAAAAATACCGTTTTATAGCTTGGACCTTTCTTCACTCAAGTGCACTAATAAATTATGTATGTTGCTTGAACAACTAGCATTCCTTTGGACCATTGGACTATGAAAGTCTCCAACAAGAACTTGCTTTAAAAGAGACAGTATGGAAAAAAGTGTCACCTGAGTCAAATGAGGACATCTCTACAACTGTAGTATATAGAATGGAAAGTCTGGGAGAGAAAAGCTAAAGAAATGGGTTCTAGTTTCAGAATGTTCTTCATTTAACCTTTCAAACATCTTTAGTTTTCTGGCATTCTATATTTATTTGAATTTTTTGTGTTCTCAACCTTGGGTGCTGGAGCCATAAAGCTTTTTTTTCTTTTAATCTTTGTGTAAAGTTAATAGATTAAAAAGTGGATTTGTCAGTCTTTTAAAAAGTATTTATAAGTAAATAAAGCAAATTTGCTTTATTTTAAAAAAAATGAAAGGAGAAATTTCTTAAAAATTTTTCTTGGTGTAATTAAAATTTTAACTATATAGGCAGTAAGATAATCCCATTTTAACATAGTAACAAATTTGTAATTTCTTGGTTCTGAAACCCACACACTGAACTCATAAATTTCATCCATTTTGTTTTTTCCACTTTTAAAACTGACATGATGTCTCTAGTAGCAATAGAGCTAAATACAAAAATAAAAAGACTTAATAATAAATTCCAAATTATTTAATATAGCAGTAGATTATAAAATTAGCTTAAGATATTATGTTATTTTTAGTAATAGATTGGCTTTAACTTTTTTTTTCGGCTTTAAAGTTTTAAAAATTTATTTAAAATTTTATCAAACACTTTAAAATGTCTTTGCGTTTTCACTTTGCAACTCCTTTGTTCTGTCAGAATTGTCATGTACAGGAGTGTCTTATGTTATTAAAGCATTCCAGCCAAAGAATTTCAGATGTAATATGACATGTTTCATTGTTAAAAAGCTATAATGGTTACTCAGAAGGAGCAACAGGGAGTGTCTTCAAGTGAAATGTTTACCTGAACAATTTTATTTTCGTAATATCCACGTAACTTTTTCCATGTTATATTTAAATATGAATGGTGAATCTTGGTTTTTAGCTTTTAATAATTTCACAAATGCTAATGAATCTTCTATGATAAATTATAATAACATCTCATAAAGTTTGTTTTATTTGAATTCTTTTAGAGTATTTAGGAAATGAATTCAGTCTGAAGGTAGTTAGTATGCTACTAAAATGCCTGTTAGATCTGAATCCTTTTGTTTGGTTATATAAATGCAATATTGAGAATCAAAACTTGTTTTTAAGAAAAGGACTATAGGTTCTACACAACCTAATTTCAAATAATTCACAATGTTTAAAGTCAGTCTTGGCAAAGTGATTGTAAAATTGTGTAGGACCTATTCACACTTCTTCCTTCCTCTGTATACTTCTCTGGTTCTCCCCACAGCTTCAAGATTTTGGAGGGCAGGGGTGAGGTCAGAAGGAGAACTTGATAGTTTCTTAGTATCATGGCATACATGTGGTAGGGTAAAGTCTATAAAAGTAATTGTAGTGCAGCAAAAAGTTTTTTCCTGGATGATTTAGATGCTAGTGCAAATAGAGATATAGAAAGTCTTGATTATATGAGTTTGGGAACTATGATATTAGGAAAAGAAGTTCCTTTCCAAACTTGGTCAAAAGTCTTTTGGCCTAACTGAAGTAGTAAACATATATTTAAATAATTATATGTTAGGTTTTAGAGGATATTACCAAGGATTTTATGGCTAATTCAGTGTTCCTCTGATGTACAGATGCATATCCTAACTGGATGCTTCTGGTTTGGCCATTTATGTGAGAATGGTGTGGCGGAAGGCCTTACCTCTCCTACACCTTTGAACAGTGTCATTCGAATTAGTTTCACAGAGCTATTGTGCTTTGGGGAACTGAATGTCTAAATTTATAGTTTGCAAAACAGGCTTTATTTTTTCCCCCCTGTGCTCTAATTGTTATATTTTACTGTTTCATTTGGAGGTAGGTTTTACTTTATAAAATGGAAACTTAATGTTTCATATTGTGTCCATATTTGTATAGATTTCAAAATTATGTTAATTTGTGCCCCTTACTATGTTTGTAAGGCTTAAATACACACTTACCAATGGAGTAGGGTTACCTAAGCTACTTTGTTTATAGAATCTTGTTAAGGATGAGCATCCAGAAATTTTTGTAGCAAGGTATAAATGGAAGAAGAGGGAAGATACTGTGAATAGGCCCCCAAACTTTATTTAAAAATAAAAAAAAAGGAAAACCTTTGCCGGATTTAAAGACATTATTTTGATTCTTTCAGTATTTTAAATACCTTTTCAAATAAAATTCTTGAAAAGTACCCAGTATTTTTGGATTTAATGTTTTTTGCCATTACTGATTCTTGATATTCAAGCATTTTGAAGTTAGCATATTTGTTTTTCTTTTTTTTCCATCATTAACATTTCATTTGAAATGCATATCCTTTCTGAAATACTTTATTTTTAGCATAAATGTTGTGTATTTTATCTTAGTGTTTGGATTAAACCATTTGTGTTATTTAGCTTTCTTTTATTTGCTTTGTATATTAATGTACCTTTTATTTTCCAGTATACCTACTTTTTGTATTGTACAATAAATTTATTTTAAGCTGATTTTATTGTTTTTTTTATGAAAGCAACTTCAGCATTTTAAGTACAGTAGTTGGAATTTTAACTTAAAAAGTCATCCTTTATGAAGATATTAAAATGCTTTATATTTTTAGCTGATTTTGAGGCTGCTGTGAAGAGAAAGTATAGAAATACTCAAGGGCTTCATTTGATTCTTTTTTTTTAAAGCAGTATAGCGTTGGTGGGTTTTTTTTTTGCAGGGAGGACGTTTTTCTATTGGTTGTACTAGAAGTATTTGAATAAAGACTTTTCTCCAATTTTTTTTTTTTTTTTTCCATTTGACAACTTAAAAAAAAAAAACCCACTACCCCATTTGCAGGTTCTTTCTGCTTTCTGAGGAAGAATATCAATGATTCACTATGTAATTGTTGTTTTACCTATTGTCCAGAGTAGGAATAACATGTTGCTAAAATCAAATGAAGAGTATTATTGCTTTAGAATAGAACTGTCAGTCTCAGTAGAATGTATATTGAGTAAAATAACTGTAATATTAAAATTCACCCTAACTACTTTTTAAGGAATTTAACTTTCAGAAGGAACTTAGTATATTTCCACAGCATGATCCAAATTATAATGAGGTTACATGCATTGTAGATCAAATACAGTACTTTAAATTTTTGTTTGATGAAATCTTCCATTCATATCCAGAGAAGACATCCCAAATATATTATAGAAGTTTTAAAAACTCTTTGAAGGGGAAATACTGTTGTTTACAGGAATTTGTATTTATCTGTGGGCTTTTTTCATAAAGTTCTTTTGGGATTAGTAAATAGGCAGTTCCATTGTCATGGTATATTCAATATGTAAGTTTGTGATCACTTGCTATTAAAGATACATTTGGTGTTGTTTTTGTTGTTGATGTTTTTAATCCATTTGAAACAGAGAGGTAACTCAGAGGTTGATCTGACAGTGTAGTTTCATAGGCATGTACGTATGTGGAAAGAACCACTGATATAGACTGATATTGTCAGTCGGTATCTTGATAATTTATATACAATGTATGTGTTTATGTGTATATCTAATAGATGTCTATCTATCTTTTTTTTTTTTTTTTTTTTTTTTTTTTTTTTTTTTTTTTTTTTTTTTTTGCGTTACGCGGGCCTCTCACTGTTGTGGCCTCTCCCGTTGCGGAGCACAGGCTCCGGACGCACAGGCTCAGTGGCCATGGCTCACGGGCCCAGCCGCTCCGCGGCATGTGGAATCTTCCCGGACCGGGGTACGAACCCGTGTCCCCTGCATCGGCAGGTGGACTCTCAACCACTGCGCCACCAGGGAAGCCCCTGTCTATCTATCTTTATATTTATCTATGTCCATTATCCATAGCCTAAAAATCAGCAGCAATTATTTTTACATAGTATGTCACGTGTAAATGGTTCATCGATCTATTCCAGGTTTTTGTCGTAAGAGAACTTCGAACATTTTTGCTCTACCGGAATTTATAAAATATAACATATTTTACTTGTTCAATTTACCTTTAAAGATTTGTGGTTTCTGTTTTGCTCCCATTCACTACTAGCACTGTCAGAGTAGAATAATGATATTGGAGAACTCCACAAAAGGGAAAGCAAGAACATCAGATTTCATGTGGAAGCTGACTTTAAAGTAGTGTCCAGAATTATTATATTGAAGGATTGTATTCAACTTAAAATAATGTACTTCTTAGTTTGAACAGTTTACTTTATGGAATAGTTTTATTGTAAAAATTGTGCACAATTTTTAGTTTTAAGAGTCTCCGCTATTCATTTGTAAAAATTTGTTTTTCTCCATGATGGTCTTGAAAATGCTAGAATGCATTTTTTTTTTTTAAGTAACATGCTTTCTGTTCAGTTCCTTCTTTACCATTTTATATTAAATATAATATTTAATTAAAACCAGATGTTGGAGATGGGGCTTGTTATGATTCATCATGGCTCATCCCTCAGATTTTTACGCACATTTATTCAGGTTACTTTAGTTCATTCACTGTCATGAAATTCAAGGCCAAAATTATACATGAACATACATTCAAGTATATCATTCATCCACTTTTATTTCAGATTGTAACACAGTTAAAACATTTGTTTTCTACACTGTTTAGAAATGGAAGGAATTTAACTGGACTGGGAGAGATTCTTTTTTTCCTCTTCTCCCTCTTTCTGACCCAGTAGTAGTTTATTAATGTGAATACCATACAATGCACATTGAAGAAATTTAGAAATTACACTGTCTTAGTCTGGACTTTTTGCTTTTAAAACTACTATAAGGTCATCTAGGGCAAAAATCTATCCAATATAAAAGACAGCTGGCAAAACTTGACTTTTTTTAGAGTCCTTAACTACTTAAATAGTAATAGAAAAGGTACTTTTTAAAAAAATTGTTAAATAGACTGATAAATCTTTATTTAATGAACTGATTTTATTACTGTGGTTTTAAAACATTCCTTTCTAAATTTATATTGTGAGCATACGAAAGGAAGGAAATTTATTTTAAGGTTGACTTAGTTAACCTTACCTGTTTTGTAGATTGTAGATCTGTTAGTAATTTTAATAAGTTGTAGCTATAGAGATTTTTAAGATGTGTAAAACCAGCACTGATCAAAACTTCTATAATGGCTTCCTGATCCATTGACCTTTAATTAAAATGAATAGGCTACTAATTAGCACTTAGCACATTGCTTTTCTGGTGGCGTCCGTGGTATTTTTGGCATAAATTACAAAACACTTCTTATTGGGAACTGTTATGTTTTGGTTAAATAAAGAAGTGATGATCCTTGATTCCAAGTGCTTTGATGAACTCTGTAAGCAGTCCAGTATGGAGGCTCATAGAAAAGAGTAATAAAATGACAAATTCTGGCAGTTGATCTCATAACACTGTTGTTGTTATTATTAGACTTCTAACTCTAAATTTCATCTACTAATTCGAAAATATTTTAGTTAAAATCTCAGTGGTAGAGAACAATTTGGTATACTTATTTTTAGGCCAAATTTTATATCTGAGGACCTGATTTTTCTGGATATAGTATTATAAAAAATAATGATTTTTATTTCATCAAGTATTTACCTTGCTGAAATGTTTTCAGTCCTAATGTATCAGATGATTAAAATTATCTATTTGGAGGGCTTAGCTTTTAAAAGGACAAATTCTTACCTGAGACAGTTTTAAATGTCTGTTTCATATTATATTTCTGGTGATTTTTGTTTACATAATGAAAATCTCTTTGGCCTAGCAATTCCACTTGGAACCCTTAGTTATAATTTTAATTCATATCCTGTAAACAGTTGAAGTTTTTTTTTATTTTTAAAACATAGTTTATGCTTTCTAGATATTTGATGTTCTTTCATTTACCGTAATCTTGTAATTTATTAGAATCACATGGTTGAGCTGGAAAGTAATCTTAAAGGTTATCTGGTGGAAACTCCCATTCCTCCCAGCCCTCTTTTCCAGGTAGCACCTTGCTTTCTCAATTAATGTATTTACTTTTATTTTCTCTTTTTTGATGGGGTTGGTTTATGTTTTTTGGGACAGTTATTTGTTGGTTGTTTATTTTTATTGAGAAGCATAACTAGCAGTACTGGTTAATATGACTGTAAGTTATTTGGCAAACTGATTGTCCCATCAGTGTTTATTAAAACTACTTAATTGTATTTTTCTAGTATATAGTTATATGCCATGTTTATAAAGACTAGTAAAGTTAGAAGTGAATGTCACAATTATACAGTAGTTCTAAAAATAAAACATTACCCCAGAACCTTTGAAAGAAAGTAAAGAGTAGCAGAAATGTGACTCTAAAAATAAATGTTGCGTCACTGGCTTTTTAAATTAAATTCCTCTGGGATTAGGCTAAATATATAAGTAAAAAGATTTTAAGTAACCAAAAGATTATTGGAGTTCTAAACAAATGTTTTCTGAAAAAAAAAAAAAATTTTTTTTTTTCTTTTTAGGTTGTCTTTTTTTCCCAGCACATTGTTTTTATTTTAGATGTTTGGATCTTTGAGTGGCTTCAGAATAAGGCTCTGTATTTGTCTGTTACTCTGTTGTGTGTCTTGTCCTTAGCATCCACCTTTTTCATAGTTCTGGGATTTTTATTTTTTATTCATGAAGTAAATGTATATTGCTGTTCTTGAAATGCATTAATTTTTAAAAGACTTAGTTGACTTAAATGTTAAAACTTAAATATTATTACTCTTTAAAAAAAGTACCAGTTTCTTCTCAGAATTTAAACTTGCCTAGGAAGCTTTTCTCCCCACAAGTTTGTATAGGTGAGAACCTGAACTTTTAAGTGACTGTCTCTTGTTCAAATAAGCTCTGCTTGCTTTCACCTTATATCTATTAAAATTAGAATGATGCTGAAATATTAGCGTCAGTTATGCAAATATAACTGTTCATGTTTGGGCCATTCCATCGTAAGATCCAAATTAAAATGATCATCTTCAGCCTCTTGTTAAACTTTTCCTTAGCTTAGAATTAATAGTTTTCATTATTTTGTGTATGCCTTTCACGAAACATCGCTAAGGATCATTACAATTCGTCCTTTGAGGGGATAACATAAAACTTAAGTCTTGTTTCCATTTAAAAGAGATTAACTGATGTGGTATAAATTATTTATTGAACTCAATCCAAGGTCTGTTTTTTGTTCTTTCTCATAGTCCCTCAAAATTAAAGATCCTAATTGAAAAACTCAAAATCTGTTAATCTTGAGTATTCTTTCTTTTTCACCCTTTCCTATCATAATTAACTTTTGGCTGAAAATGAGGTAACTTTAAAAATTATATCAAAGTTGCTCATAAAATGGCTTTTCATTTTCAAATCTTCACATTGCTGATATGTTCATTTCCAAATCTTTTAATGTTGTTGACATTTGCCACTACTTTTATTTAAAATATTTTTTTTAATCCGTAAGTGTTAAAGTGTAAACTTTTTTTCAATATGATATAGCTTATTGTTGGTAATTTATTTTACAATCAACTTTGAATACATGCATCTGTGGGTCCAGGTCTATGCACAAGTTTTATAACTTAAAGAAATGAACTAAATAATATTGTTTCTACTTTGAATTGAAATGAATAAATGCTACATTTTCTGCAAAATGGAACTTCATTTTGACATCCTTTCAAGTTGCACGACAAGTGATTTTGTTAAAATTTTTGTGGTGACTAATACTATTAACCCTCTTTAATCATACCAATAAAATATTTCTGCCTTAATGTTTCCTCTTTTTACCCAAAAGAGAAACTTTAGAGAATGGTTTTCGGGAGGAGGGAAGTAGAGCTTAACTTTCTATTACCTGTTTGTGAAGTGTTTCAACTAAAATATGCTGTTACAACAGTCATTGTATGACATTTTTTCTTTTTCACCTAAAGGAGAAACAAAGGAGAAAAAACGAATTGCTGTGTTTTTAGCCAAGTAATAAAAACTGGAGAAGCTTTAATTTTTATTTTGTCTCTGTTGTGCAATTTTATTTTACATCCACCATATATGTCTGCCACAGAACCATCACTGTTGTTTATTTGGTATCCCTTATATGTTGGGCTTTGTCATGTAATGATCTACTTACTGGCATGTTAGTACATTTACCTTGTACATGTGGGGGCTTTTGGATAGAGAGCTGCTGCTGTTTGCATATTGTGTTTTACAGTTTTTGCTTTGTGAAAGTTCTTATTCATTGCCATTGCAAGGTTTAGAATTTTGCATTAGTTAAGAATTAGGGATCTTCTGCAGAAGTTCTTAACAGATTGAAACTTTTGGTTTACCTAGTATTTTTTGGACTTATATAGCATCAATGAGTGCTGGCGTTTCGGCATAGGATCTGAGTGGGTAGCCTGATGTGATATACTGTGGGCATGAATTTCTGAGTTTTGTTTTGCTTTTCTTTTTATTTTTCTATTTACACACACACACACACACACACACACAGTGTTCAGGCAGTATGTTATGCGTTGGAGATGCTGCTCTAAGAGGCAAGGTTCCTCCCCCTGTGATGGTTACAATCTGTAGAAACAGGGAGGCTGCCTCAATTCTCTAACTCTAGGATTGACGGGGCTGAGTTTTCTGTGCCATATACCAGCAAGCATATTAAATAACACTGGCATCTAAACATCCTTGGGACTCCTAGATAAAATTTCAATTCCATCAATTGTATGTTTGGCTCACTTAATTCCACTCAGCTAGAGGTTCAGAAATATGCCATTCTTTAGTGCTTTATTGGCACAAATTTGTTACCCTGTGACAACTCAATACAGTAAATCAGTGAGTTACTTTTTTTCATTTCTTATCTAGAAAACTTTAGAATATAAAGCTTGAAAAAAAAAAAGCCAGGGATAAAATGAAGGGTGGTAACCAAAAAGTCTTTAAATATGTACCAAGAGAAAAAATAATAGCCAACATTTTTATGTCACTGTCAGCTTTTCTTCAGTAAGTAACAATAATAGACACTGACTTGTCTGTAGATGTACTTAATGCCAAGTGAGTTTGACATAAAGTTTTAAGGCTCAAGTCTAATATTGATAAAGGAAATTTTGTACAGTGACTCAATCTACCACTGATTTTTCACTATAATTCTTAAAATTTCAAAGAAATATTTCCAATTTGGTAAGTTAATAAAGTTCACCCTTCAGGGCTTCCCTGGTGGCTCAGTGGTTGAGAGTCCGCCTGCTGATGCAGGGGACACGGGTTCGTGCCCCGGTCCGGGAAGATCCCACACATGCCGCAGAGCGGCTGGGCCCGTGTGCCATGGCCGCTGAGCCTGCACGTCCAGAGCCTCTGCTCCGCGACGGGAGGCCACAACAGTGAGCGGCCCGCGTACCAAAAAAAAAATAATTCACCCTTCAAATCCTGACATTTATTTAAAGTACAATTATCTGTTCACCCACTCCTACCAAATAGATGACTAAATATAAGACTAAGAGTCTAGAAACACATGCATTTTTTTTGTTGTTTTTTTGTTTGTTTGTTTGTGGTACGCGGGCCTCTCACTGTTGTGGCCTCTCCCGTTGCGGAGCAGCAGGCTGCAGACGCGCAGGCTCAGCGGCCATGGCCCACGGGCCCAGCCACTCCGCAGCATGTGGGATCTTCCTGGACCGGGGCACGAACCCATGTCCCCTGCATGGCAGGCGGACTCTCAACCACTGCGCCACCAGGGAAGCTCAAACTTTTTTTTTTTTTTAAGTTCACTTTAAAACCATCTCATTAAGCTGCATGTTGACTGTAAATCTTCAGCAGAAAGGAGAAAAGAGAAAGGACTGGTTCAGACTGTGAAGTAATAATGTGCCACCCTCCTGATTAGAAAACTACAATTAGCTTTCTTCATTATTTGCTCGCTGCTGGACCAAATGCACAAAAACAAACAGGTTTTATAGGACTTGGGGCCAAATCCAGTGACCGTGTTGTAATTTATTTTGCCCTAGACAACTTCCTTTGTAGAGATGCAAGGAAAAGGGAGGAAGGCAGTACTACTAGAGAAGTTAAAAAGTGTTTTACAAATAACGTGCAAAATAGGTGCAAAAGTTTATTCATTTGTTCATTTACCTTTATGCAGCAATTTGGAGCACCTCCTACAAGACAGGAACTACTCTATGTTCTGGGCAAGATCACATGAGACATGATCTCATAGACCATAAATACCAGGAGTCAATACAGAAAATAACAGCCTAGATAAGTAACTACATAAGATAATTTCAAATAGTGTTTATATCTACAAAAAATGAACTTATGTCACTGTTCTGTCTTAATAATTTTGAAATCTCAAACTTTGTTAAGCAGGCACCCCCAAAAAAGGCTAACTTAGGTACTTCAGTCTGTATCATTACATAGTTAATTGTGGAACCAAGAAAAAGCCTTCTTTGGCTGGATTCTTGGAGTTAGTGGCCACCTGGACCACTTGACAGAATAGTGTTTATCTTTTTGGAATGTTAAAATTACAAATATTTTTAAGTATAGGAAACAATAAAGAACTTCTTTAAGAACTGATACTGGTGATAATGGCCCATTTGCAAAGTTTCTACCTAATTCTGAGTAGGCTCTTCAATGCTCTAGAAATCGGTTTGGTGGCTCTTCACCCATTTTCCCCACCCTCCACTCCTACCTCTTACAGCCACCAATCTGTCCTCTGTATCTATGAGCTTGTTTTTTTGTTTTTAGATTCCAAATATGAGAGAGATCATATAGTATTTGTCTTTATCTGTGTGCCTTACTTTATGTAGTACAATGCCCTTGAAGTCCATCCATGTTGTCTTAAATGGCAAGATTTCGTTCTTTTTTATGGCTCAGTAATATTCCTGTGTGTCTCACAACTTTTTATCTGCTCATCCATTGATGGACACTTTGTTTCTGTATGTTGACTATTATAAATAATGCTGCAGTGAAAATGGGGGTGCATATATCTTTTCAAGTTAGTGTTTTCATTTTCTTCAATAAATGCCTAGAAATGGAATTGCTGGATCATATGGTAGTTCTGTTTTTAATTTTTTGAGTAACCTCCATACTGTTTTCCATAGTGCTGCACCAATTTACATTCCCACCAACAGTGTACAAGGGTTCCCTTTTCTCTGCATCCTCGCCAACACCTGTTGTTTCTAGTCTTTTTGATAATAACCATTCTAACAGATGTGATATTTCACTGTGGTTTTGATTTGCATTTCCCCAATAATGATGTAGAGCATATTTTCATGTACCTGTTGGCCGTCTGAATGTCTTTGGAAAAATGTTTATTTATATCTCATTCTTTAATTGGACTATTTATTGTGTTGCTGAGTTGTATGAATTCTTTACATATTTTGGATATTAGCCCCTTATCAGACATATAATTTGCAAATATTTTCTCCTATTAAGTAGGTTGCCTTTTCATTTTGTTGGTTTCCTTTGCTGTGTAGAAGCTTTTTAGTTTGATATAGTCCTGCTTGTTTATTTTTGCTTTTGCTTTTGGTGTCAGATTCAAAAATATCACAAGACCTGTGTCAAGGAGCTTACTGCTTATGTTTTTTCTAGGAGTTTTATGATTTTAGGTCTTAGGTTCAAGTTTTTTAATCC
Organism: Tursiops truncatus; assembly: GCF_011762595.2. Classification (NCBI taxonomy): domain Eukaryota; kingdom Metazoa; phylum Chordata; class Mammalia; order Artiodactyla; family Delphinidae; genus Tursiops; species Tursiops truncatus. Next base: position 43,248,924 of record NC_047040.1, on the reverse strand, counting down.
ATTTTTAGTTAATTTTTGTGTATAGTGTATGATAGTGGTCCAGTGTCATTCTTTTGCATGTGGCTGTCCAGTTTCCCCAACACTGTTTATTGAAGAGGCTGTCCTTTCTCCATTGTATATATTTGGTTCCTTTGTTGTAAATTAATTGACCATATATGTTTGGGTTTATATCTGGGTTCTATTCTGGTCCATTGATCTCTGTATCTGTTTTTATACCAATACCATCTGTTTTAATTACTGTAGCTTTGTAATATGATTTGACATCAGGGAGTGTGATGCCTCCAGCGTTGTTTTTCTTACTCAAGATTGCTGTGGTTATTTGGGGTCTTTTGTGGTTCTGTACAAATTTTAGATTTATTTTTTATTTCTGTGAAAAATACCATTGTAATTTTTATAGGGATTGCATTGAATCTGTATATTAATTTGGGCAGTATGGACATTTTAACAGTATTCCAGTTCATGAACACAGAATATTTCTTTGTTTATTTGTGTTGTCTTCAGTTTCTTTCATTAATGCCTTGTAGTTTTCAATACAGGTCTTTCACCTCCTTGGTTAAAGTTATTCCTAGGTGTTTTATTCTTTTTGATGCAATTGCAAATGAGATTGTTTTCTTAATTTCTCTTTTTTGATAGTTTGTTATTAGTGTATAGAAATGCATTGTGTATTGATTTTGTATCTTACAACTTCACCGAATTCGGTTATTCTAACAGTTTTTTGATGGAGCCTTTAAATTTCTATATATAATATCATGTCATCTGCAAATAGTGACAGTTTGACTTTTTCCTTTCCAATTTGGATTTCTTTTATTTCTTTTTCTTGTCTTGATTGCTTTTTATCTAGGACTTCCAATACTATGTTGAATAAAAATGGTGAGTGTGCATCCTTATTTTGTTGCTGATCTTAGAAGAAAAGCTTTCAGCTTTTCACTGTTGAGTGTGGTGTTAGCTGTGGACTTGTCATATATGGCCTTTATTATGTTGAGATACATTCCCTCTATGCCCACTTTGTTGACAGTTTTTATCCTAAATGGATGTTGAATTTTGTCAAATGCTTTTTCTGCATCTATTGAGATGATCATAATGATTTTTATCCTTTATTTGTTAATTTGGTGGAACACATTTACTGATTTGTGGATGTTGAACCATCCTTGCATCCCTGCAATAAATCCTACTTGATCATGCTGTATGATCCTTTTAATGAATTGCTGAATTTGCTTTGCTAATATTTTGTTGAGGATTTTTGCATCTGTGTTCATCAGGGATATTGACATGTAATTGTGGCACATGGGCTTAGTTGCTCTGCAGCATGTGGGATCTTCCCAGGCCAGGGATTGAACCCGTATCCCCTGCATTGGCAGGCGGATTCTTAACCACTGCGCTACCAGGGAATCCCCTGCACTTGTTTTTAGTGTAAATTTTTTTTTGGAAACCAACAAAACTAGAATGATTCAGTGATGAAAAGATGAAATAATGAAATATTCTATCCTCATTTAGAGACAGTTACAGTTGTCCTTCTATACATTTGATTTTTAATGACTTAAATATAAGCAAAAATCACAAAAATATGCCACGTATACTAGACTATGAAGAAACAATTCTGCTATTAAAGTGTATTTAAAAAATAACTTCTGCCTTTCCCAATGTCTGTATTCTGGTGGTGAGTGGTAAACGTATGCATTTTCCATCTGTTCTCCTTTCTTCCAGAATTGCATTTATAATAATGTAGTACAGTACAAAAGTGGTCAAGTAGTCCATTTTTTCTCTGAAGTTGCTTTCCCACTTATGTAACTGTAAGAAAGTGGCTAAGACTCTTCTGGTCTCTAGGTTTCCTCTTCAATATTGTTAGTCCCTGTTTTACTTAGTTACCAAACAATTTTTCATCTCTTCTATATACCAAGAATTTTGTTTTCCTCTTGTGTGTGTTTTCTCCTCTTCTTTTCTGTTGCTATGTGTAGGTCCCCCACCAATGTCCAAAATTAGATCCTTTTATATAAGTTAATACATATAACCTTTAAAATTATTTTTCTTTCTTTCTATTAAGAACCAGTTATCCCTCAGTATTTATTAGTTTTTGTTTCAACAGCATGTAACAGAATTAATTCAAGATATTTAGCTAATTTAATTTGGCAGAGAGTCAGATTTTATATAAACTAACCTTAGCATTATCTTGTTCATTATTCATTCATGAATTAGTTCTTCATTCAACTAGTGTTTATTTATTTATTGCCTATTATGTGCTAGAAACTGCAGAGTGCTTAATGTATGCAGTGGTTAATGAGACAAGTATGATCCAGCTCCTGGTGTTTGCAATCTAGAGGGGGTTGCAGATATGGAATAAATCATTACTAAAATAATTAAAAGATGATAAGTGATTTGTTCATACTGATACATGTAGATCTATCTAGTTCATTTTAACTGCTATAAAGGAGGTGAAATGATATATACCATATGACACTTTTTATATACCCATAACAGACTTTTTGAGACAAATACACAACACAGTTAAAAGTATAAGAACATGCACTCCAGTCTTCAGTAAAGCTTACCTCTGGGAGGAAAGGGAGTGGATGCAGGGGAAATAGTTAACTGTATCTTTAATATTTTATCTCTTTAAAAAATACTGATCAAATATGATGGTAATAAATGAAAGGAAAAGTACAGAGTAGAGTGCTAGGAGAGGGTATAACACGAAGACCTCATTTTACCTGGATGAAGAGGTATGGTTAGTTTTCCATGAAAGGTGATAGTTAAATTTAGAATGAGTTAGAGGAAGGGCAGAGTAGGATTAATAGGATAGTCTGGTTTTAAAGGCTCCAGGACAGGAAGGAGTTTAGTACATCTCAGAAGGTGAAAGAAAGCAAATGTGAGGCAAGGTGAACAGAGATTGGCCCTGGATGAGTCTTAGAGATAAGATCACATTATGTAAGGGTAGGCCTTCTCATATTTTAATGTGCATCTGAATTGTTAGTGTCTTAATTTTAAAATGGAGATTCCTGAAGCCCAACCCCGAAGACTGATTTTAAAATCTGCATTTTTAGTAAGCATCCCAGGTGTTTCTGCTGCAGGTACTTCACTGAACACAGTTTGTCAAACATTTATATAGGGTTTTATATGCCATATTAAGAGTTCTGGACTATTCAAAGTGCAGTCGGAAACTTGAAGACTTTTAAGAAGAGGAATGACATGATTTGGTCTTTAAACACTGCTCTGTGGGAACAGATTAGAAGGAGACAAAAGTTGAAGTTCTGGGCCCGAAATGAGATGTGGTAGTGGCTTAGAATAGGGTATTAGAGGTGGAAAAAGTAGACAGATATGTGTTTAAGAGATGAAATTGGCAGCACTTGCTGATAGTATTTGGTGGGTGAAGAAGAATGAGATACCAAGTTGACTACCATGTTTTTAGTAGGAACAATAGGGCCGTTTGCTCCTGCAAACTTTGGAAGTACAGAAATTAATTAATTTTGGTTATAACAATTAGGATCTGTTTGACTACAGATATCAGGAGGCTGATCAACAGTGGTTTAGACAAATGGGGTTATTTTTCTAATATAACAAGTCTGGGGGTAGATAATACAGGACTAGTGCCATCAGTAAGGTATGCTTTCTGCTCTGACCAACCTTAGTGTGTGGATGTTAGACTTCATACCTGCCACCTTATAGTTGCCAGATAGGTGTTTCACTTTTGGCCTCATTTGTATGGTCAAAGTAGAAGAAAGAGTGACACATAAATCAGGTAAAAGAAGTTTCCCAGACACCCATCTGACACTGGCCAGACTAGATGTAAGGGAATGTAGGGAACTATTTTTTAATTGGGCTTATTGCTACCCCTAACAAGTAGAAATTCTGTTAGTCCATACCTACAGGGTAGGCAATGGATAATGGGTAGGCAATTAGCAGAGTGTGAAAGCTAACGTCTTTTGGCATGTCTGTATTTGTGAGATATCCAAGTAGTGATGTTGAGTAAGTGTCAGATACAGGCCTAGAATTAGGAGGTTGGTCCAAGCTGGAGATAGAATTGTGTGAGTGGTCAGCATGGAAGAGTAGATTCAGAGCTGGGGGGAGGTATGTGAGATTGCTCCAGGAGACGGTGTGAAATGAGAAGGAACCCTAAGGAACTCCCATTTTGAAAGTAAGATAGAGTAGTAGGCTCCGTTTGGGGAAAGTGGCCAGAGAAGAGAAAATCCAGCATAGTGTAGTATCAGAAGTCAAAGAAAGAGTATTTTAAGAATTTTTGAGCAGTCATCTGTACCAAAGCAGATAAGTGTTAAGTAAGATGAGGAGTGTTCATTTACATGATGTCCTTCCTAATTTTCTTTCTTTTGGTGTAACAATGTCTTTTTATTTAGTAAGTGATAATAGTAGATGGTAGGATTGTTTTTATTGTTTGCACTCAGAAAATACAATATTGGTAGCCCATATTGGTAACTTCCTCCCCACCTTCTAAGAATATTTTATTGGCTTTGAGATGTAAAGGTCAGAGAACTATTTGGAGTAGAGCAGGTTTGGCTGCTGATAGAAAAGTAAAGAAGGAAAACTTGAAGTAGATACAAAAGAGAAGAAAAGGCCAATAAAGTGAGATCCCTGGAAAGAGATGGAGCTCTCAGCACAGTGGAAGATTAGGTTTGGTGGAAGGAAGAGCATCTCCAATAAAGTAGGTCATTGAGAGGCAAGCAGGCAGGTAGGTAGATTTGCAGACATGGTAGGAGGAGGTTGAGAGAGTTTCTGTCCATTGGTTTCCATTTCCCTGAAGAATATGAAAGAAGGCTTTCTGCTAAGAATGAGTTGTGGGGTTGGAGTGAGGCTGTGAGGTTTCAGAGCATAGAGAAGATAGGAAATGTTTGTTCTTGGAGAGTGGGAGAGAGAGCTGAGGGAAACATGGTGACATGGTTAGAATACTATTGAGGTTGGTAACCACAGATTTATGGTCCTGGCAGTCCGTTCTGTTGTACCTCCCACTCCCACCCCATCCTGTATCCTATGGCTGTATCCCAAATTTGGGCTTAGGAACTGCAGAAGATCAGGCAAGGGGTTTTAGAGCATTTACCAGAAATTGATTTTAACAGTAGGCTTTCGAATGTACTTTATCCCCTTCCTACATAGAAGGCATGCTTTTAGGGTATTTTAGACCTAGAACGTCTTTTTCCCTTTTAGAAGCTGGTTCTACTTAAAGAACTTTCAACTAATATAGATTACACTAACAAGTGAATTTTGGGTATAATTTTGTCATGTCCATCCTCCTTACTTCACAGAATAAAGTATTACTGATAAGAATTATAAATGTTTAAATATAGATAGGTGTAAGCAGTCTCATGATAAGGCCTAATTATGTATATATGAAATGTTATGTTGCTTTATTTTTCTGTTTTTTTAAAATATTTTTTTCTGTTGTTTAATTCTTCCATTGTTGTGTTTTATTATTTTATTTTGTTTTTTTGTCTGTGCCGCACAGCATGTGGGATCCTAGTTCCCTAACCAGGGATCGAACCCGTGGCCCCTGCAGTGGAAGCGCAGATTCTTAACAACTGGACCGCCAGGGGATTCCCTATTGCTTTATTTTTGAGGGTCTTAAAAACATCCTATTCTCCAGCAGCTTCTTGTATTATATGCGGGAGTAATATGTTCTCATAACTTGAATAGTAATCAAATTAGAACGTCTTTGAAAGCGTTTTGAAAAGTACATAGCACTAGAGAAACATATCGTTAATGTACGTGTTCTCTGTGTGTTGTCCATAAAGCACACATGTTGGAGTTTTCACAATAGAACTGTGAAATGAACATTAAAGAATGTAGAGTCTTAAGTATGGCTCTCTGGAGACCAATGAAAATGAGGGATTTTTTTTTCCTAAAAGCAATCAGTAAGGATGTATTGTGGTTGGAATAGCTGTAGAGTAGTCATGTACATGTGCCTTGCTTTGTTGTGATAGCAATATTCAGGGCATGCAAAGGAGAGACAGGTCCTTTAACCCTAAACTGAAATAATTCTGTCTCTATTGCTGCCAAAACTTTGTTTTGTTTCTCATCAGAAAGAGAAACCTATCTCTTTCAGGGAACTTGTTTATATTTCCTTATTTTAAATTTATACCACACAAGTATAGCATCTTGTAATTCCAGTGGCCCTGATCCTGATTTTTTTTTAAGTAGTGTGTACAAGCATTTGGTGACCAATTTTTTTTCCTGTCTTCTTACTCTTTGCTTTCAGTTTCTTTGACTCTTTGGAGTTTTGTGTACTCGTCTTTTTCGTTAGTAATAATCGTAAATAAGCATGACACTTTATCGTGCCAGAAGTGTGGCACCTTGTTTTCTGTCTGAACACGAATGTTAACTGATCTTCATAGAGTTTTATAAATATTTACTTGCATAAGAGAGGAAGAGAACCAGGAAGATAGGGAATATAAATAAAACTTTGATAGTTGTCAGTGCAGTACATTCCTTTGTTCTTCAAAGGAATAGCTGCCTTTGCCCTGCTTATTTCTCCTGTTTGCCGCTTGCTTCTTCATTAGAGTGCTGTTTGTCAGCCCACACAAAGATATGTTGTTAGCTACTTTTATACTCGGATATAAAAGGAGGGTTGCTTATGAGCCCATTGGTATCTTTAGACCATTCATTGGCATTTACCAGCAATAATATGAGCCACTGAGATAAGAAGTTTATTTGCTGCCAAGGCTGTAGCAGTCACACTTGCTCTATTCACATTAACCCAAAACTCATATTTCATTTTTAGAGACTTAAACATAAAGAAGGAAGATACTTTCTTTTTTCCCTTTTTGGTATTGATAGGCTGAATTGAATGATTTGTTTTGTTCCCTTATTTTCTCTTCAACTAAAAAAAGCACCTCAATAGAAAATTAGTATCTCTGATTTCCCTAGAAATTGTTTCTTAGTTGCTATTTTCTGATTTTCTATCACAACATATTTTAGTCTTGGTACCATATTGGTGAGGAAATCTCATCTCGGGTTTTGTTAGGAATCTCTTGGCCCAGTGGATACTGAGTAGAGGTTGAAAGAACACTGACCCTGGCGTCAGACAGACTGCGCCTGAGCCCTCATTCTGCCACGTACCAGCACTGTTACCTTGCTCAAGTTCCTTTGAATAATAACAGGGATTTCAGTCCAGGGAGAGTAGGTGCTATATATTAGCTATTTTGTTGTAAAAAATATATAATCCTAATTATTTTGTCTTCATGGGTTGTTAGATTTCTTTGATATAATTGTGACTTCTTAGTTTAAGAGTAAGTAAATTTATTACAAATTAATGTACTCATTGAGAAATTTTGAAAATGGTAATGCTTAAGAGAGTTTATCACTTAGCTGACGGAGAGCAAAGTGCAGTGTTTGGAGCTGCCATTTTGAGGTGGTATTTTGTAAGTAAAATTTCTATACTCTCTTTTTAGAGTAAAATTTACTGTTGGATTTATTCTTCTCTACTAAAATTATAGTATGAGAACCTCCTGCATTTGTGTAGAATTTTGGAAATGTGGTCATGAAATTGCTGAACTGTTATTCCTATAAAGGATTTTCTCTAATCCTCTGATCATGTCAGTTGGATTAGTTTTGTCTATATATAGCAAGAGTCGTCCCTCGGTATCCTTGGAGATTGGTTCCAGGATTCCTCCTTATCCCACCACAGATATTAAAATCCGAGGATGCTTACAGCCAGCCCTCTGTATTCCATATGTGGAACCCACGGGTATGGAAGGCCAACTATATATTAATAATTGGGTCTGAATAAGTCATTGGAAAGCTTAGGAACATGTGGCCTCATACTCAGACTGTCTCATCATAACTTTGTTTTACACATCCATACAAATGTTAAACTCAGCAGTAAGGGAAAGAGAGAATATCTTTGATCACGTACATGTTGTACAGGTTTATATTTCTAACCTTGTTGGCAAGTGGTTAATCTACATTTGCTGGAAATTTAAAGTTTTTCTTTAGCTACACTATACAGGCTTGTATTTTTTAACCTGACCTTAAGAAAAATATTTATAAAAGAAGGCTGAAAATTTATTTTCATTAAAAGGCTATAAAAGGCCAAGTTGGAGGTAAGCATTTAAAACAGAATTGGATCTGGAGTGATGATGGTTTATTTAACAGATGGAGAAGAGTATCCATTCCACAGCAACAGATACTGTAGTGAGCTAGAAATGAGAGAGCAGCTTACGTCAAACTGGACATAGTAGGAACAGAAGGATGGCTTTTCAGTTACCTGCTTTTTTTCGTTAAAGCCTTTCCAAAAGGACGAATTAGTCTCTGTATGAAGACAGAAACTAATGATGAAAAACAAGGGAAACCACAGTTTTGCAGCTGGTAATAGAATTGGAAATAAAATACTTGGAGTAAAGTGTCAAGCCAATGTATCCATCTTCCCTCCCTCCCTCCCTCCCTCCCTTCCTCATCTCTCTCCTCCTCTACCTTCTCCACTCCTGTCCTCCCATATTTCCTTCCTTCCTTCCTTCCAGTATTTTGGCAAAGGATCTTTATGGATTAAAGTTAAATTGCTATTTAGTCTTTTAGTTTACTTCTATCCTTTGGATACAGTCTGAGATCTATTAAGAATTGGAAATGTATCCCAGCTACATTACTAATTCATATGCTATATGACCTTGAGCCAAGACCTTTAACCTTAGTGGTAGTAATAAATATATTTTACAGCAAGCCTGTCAAAGATGTTTAAAAACGGTTATCATTTTTTATGTTGAATTTTTCAAGGTCATTCACTATAAATTACCATAAATACAAAGTACTATGCTTATGTAATTCTAAAAATTCCTACTTGTACAGAATTGGGGTATTTGGGAGGAAGATACAAAAGATACATAAGATACAAAATTCAACTTTTAAACAGGCTCAAAATAAGTAGAATGATAGGATTGGAGAGAGGAATGTCATGTTTAGACTTGTAAAATTGGTATAATCTATAACTGCTTCTAGCTCTTTTGGGAAAAAAAGTATGATTTTGATATGCCAAGCATGCCAGTGTTAAATGAACTCATATGAACTGTTACATTTTTGTTCCACTGTTGTCATAACTTTGTACAAATAAACTAAGATAAGGTTGTCTGGTTCTGGCAGGTTCCGATAAAGATATTTGATAAGGAAAATCTAGTAGTACTGGAAAATCTGCAAATAAAAGGAGAACTTAACATTTAATTTATAAAGTTTTAGTGGCTACCTGCCCAAGTGAAGTTTCTTTTTGCTAGGCAGAGACATACATTAGACCTCAGAGTCCTTGATCTACATGGGGTACTGTTCTGCTGTATAAGCTCTGTTTCTTTGTACTGAGGAATGATTCATCAAAACACAGGCTCCATGCCTCTGGCAGCTACTGTTAGTTAACTCACTGTTTTCTGGACCCTGGCCTTCTTGACAGGTATTTCAAAATTAATATAACTCAAGTATCCATTGGGAAATTAGGAGAATGAGGCTTGATCAGTGGCTAGCACACCTACATCCTTTGCAACAGTTGGCTTGGAGTTGGATGAGTCATCTTATAGGTTGTCCTCTCCTTCAGTTTGGTTTGTCATAGCAGTCATTCCAGAGGGTGTGTCAGTTTGAGGAGTATTTATGGAACTCTTTTAACAGGCCACGAAGTGGACTGTCCCTAAGTGAAATAACACTCCATCTGCTGTCTCAAAACTGTTGAACTGTTCCATTGTCTTTCTTGGCATTCTACTCATAGCTCACTTCTTGATTTATGCAAACCTTAAAAATATAGGTGGCTACTTGCTAAAGAGGCATTCGTAGTTTTAGTTTTAAATGGTGCTTTGTGCATGTGCTGCCTCCTAGTGTTTTTCTGTCTTGGAGTGAATGACACATTTTATACTTCTCTGTGAGCTGAAACATGCTTGTGAATAAAGTGTTAGTAGTATACCCTCAAGAAATTGATTGTACCCTAAAATCAGCTTTTCTTGGGTCTCATTAATAAGGAATTTTCTTTTAGAGCTTTGGAAATAGTGAATAATTAAGTGACTAAGTGGTATATACGATATATAATAAAATATCTTCAAACTTGCTTGGTCTAAATACAGAATTTTAAAAAAGGATGTAGTTCATGCATACAGTAACTGAAATAGGTCAAGGATTTATTGCTTAGAAGGATAATATATTTTAAAGAGTAAGAACTACGGGTAGTTAATATATCAATGGTTTGCACATAAGAATTCTGGATTTCTCTTGAGTAGTGGGGGAGATAAGAAACACAAGTAAATATACCATATGTGATAGTGCCGTAGTGAGCAAATGTAATAGAGATGACTTCTGATTTAAGAGATTGGTGTAGGGCTCACAGAGAAGGGATTAAGAATAACACTGCAGTGAGAAATGGGTGGAGAAAAGGTACTTTCAGGAAATAAATAGTATGCACTATGGTTTAGTAGGAGCAGAAGGTATGTAACTGATGACTCCTTTTGGCACATGCTGTCACAAAGCACTATGTGGGTAACTGACAACAGACTGCGTGGATAGTGAATGCTGGATGGGATGCTTGGGGGAAGGGGCTTTCAAGCTAGCCCTTGCAGGAAGGGAAGGATTTGATTAGGAATCTAGATGTTCCAAAGAAAGGAGCATAGGCACTAAGATAAAAACAAAACAAGGGTAGTGAGAGAGACCAGTTTTTTACTCTGTTGAAGTTGAGGTTTACACTGAAGAATCTTGAATGCAAGGCTAATGAATTTAAATTTTGTCAGGAATGATTTGGGGATTTTTTTTTTTTTTTTTTTTGGATACTCCCTTGCTGAGAAACCTTTAGTGCTTACAGCACCGTTTTGAGAAGATGATTAGACGTATGTGGGAAGGTTTTGGAGGGTGGAAGAAGGACTAGAAGCAGAGGCACCAGTTAGGAGGATTGAATAAATGTGGTAATGGTATTTGAAGAAGTAGAAGTCAAGGGAGGTAGAAGAATTAATAATGATTACAATTTAATCCCCAAATGCTGGTAGCAATTTGAATATTTGATGCTTCTGGGGAGAATATTGATTTAGTCAGTCAACACTGGTTAATTGAAATATAATTGACATATAACATTGTGTAAATTTAACTTGTACAGTGTGTTGATTTGAGTCAACCTATATTTAATGAGTACTTATGTGTGGTAGGCACTGTGGTTATAGTGGGGAAGAGAAAAGACAAGGTCTCTGCCCACTTGGACCGTATGTTTAGAAGGGGAGACAAGAAACGTGTGTGTGTGTGTGTGTGTGTGTGTGTATGTAAGTGTATATATGTCAGATAATGATAAGTCCTCTGAAGAGAAAAGCAAGATAAGGGATAAGGAGTGATGAAAAAGAGGGCGATGTTTTAGAGTCAGTGAGCTTACATTTGAGTAGAGACCTGAATGAAGTGAGGCGTGGAGGCTCCCCACTACCTGGGGAAAGAGCATCCCAGGCAGCAGCACAGCAAGTGTAGGCCCTGAGTGCCCCGAGGACCAGCAAGAAGACACACCTGCCTGGAGAGAGCCGCAAGGGGCAGAGCGGTGGGGAATGAGATGCACAGTGTAACCAGGGAACAGAGCATTTAGTGTCGTGAAAGCCATGGTAAGAAGTTTGGATTTTATTCTAGGTTTCACAGAAAGTCACTGGGAGTGCCACAATCTATGTTTTCAAAAGATCCCTGTGGCAGCAGAGTTGAACAAGTGGAACAGTTAGGAGGCAGTCTGCCAGGTGAGATAAGGTGGTGACTCAGAGCCTAGGGTGATAGTGATGGAGGTGGTAAGTGGTGGGATTCCAAATATATTTTGGAAGTGGAGCAAATGCTTTTGAGCTAGATGTGGGTTGTATGAAGTAGAATGCAGGAATACTCCCAGAGTCTATATGGTCGGTTTTCGTGAATTAGAAAAAGCTAGTTCTGCCTCTTGGTGTCAGCAGACCCTCTCAGCACGTTTCTGTGAAGAGGGCTCCCTTCCTCCCATAGACATACCTGGGTGCTGGGCACCAGAGGTAGGTGAGAGGAGCACGGACTGAGTACGCCTACTTGGCCAGGCATCCTGGTGGGGGGCTCAGTCTGTGCCATCACGTGCAGCAGCCCTGGATCATGACTCAGTTTCTGGCCTCAGCAACTGGATGAATTGTAGTGTCATCCCACAATGAGGGACTGTGCAAGAGGAGCTAACTTGGGGTGAGGGAAGGTGGTGGAAATCAAATTCTAATTCGAGCAGTGTCAAGTAGGCAGATGGACGTGGACTTTTGGAGGCCAGGCCGTTGGGGCTACAGAGAGGTTTGCTCTCTGTAGTTTGAGTTTGAAGTGACAGCATGACGAGCAAGTGGAGCTGTAGAATTAGGGTTTAGGAATAGAGATTTAGATTAAAGATGTGTATCGGGAAGTCATTCCGCCCAAAGGGATATATGAAACCTTTGAGGGAAATTACGTTGAAAAACAAGAAGTACGGAGACTGCCTTTGGGGTGTTATCAGGCAGTGGAAAGTGGGAAATGATTCTGCAAAGCAGTCAACAGGAGGAAGACCCTGGTAATCAGCATTATGGAAGACAAGGAGTGAGGGCGGGGCATGTTGGAGAGGTCAGAAAGGATCAGGGCTAAGGAAGGCTGCTGAAGCTTTTGAGGGAACTACTGAGAGGTAATAGTGGGTATGAAGGTAATTTGCAGGGAATTAAAAGTATAACCTACTTTCAGAAAACATGCACTGAAAGGGGGTAACAATGGGGTTATATATTGGTTTTTCAAAATAGGATGGTTGTGTCCTTATTAAGGCAGAGATGAGGGAACCAGTAAAGGAGGAAAGGAAGAGAATAGGTATTCAAAGCCGATGTTTTGCATAAGAGAGGAAGGAGAGATGGAAACAATTTATCATCTTAGTAAAGTTGTGGTTAGGGGTCATATGTTTTGGGGGTCACCACTGGTATTAAAGGTCTGAATAAAGTATAAAAGGGAACCAATAAGAGAAAAAATTGTCAAGCAGTGATGAGAGACCAGTTGGAAATATGGAGAATCATTTGTAATAGCCCATAGTGTTTTTCTGTGGGCCCAAGGGCATAAGGGAATTGAGAATTCCAAATTTATCCAATTTTTAAACGTTAAGGGCACCTGAAACCGTGGTTCATGACCCAGAAGAGTGCATATCAAAATCACCTGGAGACTTTTTTCAAAATATTGTATCCCCTAAAATGTGTCAAATTGAGGTGTGGGAATAGGACGACTAGAAATGGGAGGAGAGATGCTTACATACACTTTTAAAACATTCTGGGTGATTCTGTTAAACTCCCACCCGCATTGAGAAAACTGTTCTTGACTTGGGGTTAGTAGGAAAGTGACAGAGTGCAGGCTGGGCAGGAGTAGTAAAGGGTAGCCCGAAGGGAAGCTAATGGACTGAAAGATTAAGAGTAAGGCTTTTTGGAGTGATCTCAAAAATAACAGTAAGTAGCAGTAAAATTTGGGGGGTGTGCTCAGCTGGTTAAGTTCCTGTACTGCAGAACTTTTCATGTGCATACAAAAGGCTCTGTATCTCCAAGAAGGGGATTTAATATTTTAAGAAAATAGCTGATCACGGAACCCTTTTTTTCATGGCGCCTTTGTGAACTAGTTTCTGCAGAACACATTTTGAAAATGCTGAATTAGGGAAGTCCAGCAATGGTTAGTTCCAGTTCGATTTAAAAGTTCACAGGTTGTGGGAAAGGGAAGCTGTAGTGGAAAGGTAGAATGTCCAGGTTAAGATCTAGATCTTCCAGGGCTGTGGCTTTGTTTGGGGACAGCTGGGTTACTTTCCATCCCTCCAGGTAAACTGTTTTCTACCACTGAGTCCAATACCAGTTGGATCATCAGTATGAATGTTGAAGTTGCAAAGTTTAAGACAAAAGTGGGGATTTATGAAGTATTTACAAACAGTGTATGTTCAATAGTTTGGTTTCTCAAAAACAGGGTTGGATGGTCTTTATGAAAGCCGACCCAAATCCAGTGGCCTTTAGGATAACTAGCCTCTTCCTTAATTAGTGACAAGAAAGTGGATAATATCAAAAGAAGATACACTTTGAATTCTTGGAGCACTCAATGTCAGTGACTTAATATTTTGGGAGTCTATCCACCTTTTGGGCCGAGGCAGTGTCACAGGCTCTGAGAATGCCCCCATTGGTTCTGCCTGGCCATTGAACTGAAGACTGCCTTTCCAGTGACGTATAGTTCACTGAAGTGTAGTAAGTTTGAGATTATTAATACTGAATGTTGTCGCTGAAGATTTCCAAAGAAGCCAGTGATTGGTGAGGACAGGGATTGTTGGCAGGGATTAGACATTTATATAGCATGACTTAGTTTTTAATAATGATGTGATGTGAATTTTATGAGTATACAAGTCAGCTCCCACCACTGAGACATACTAAATGAGAAAGGTTCCAATTTTCAGTTGCCCCAACTATGTGTGTTTCACAGGTCAGAAGTTTCCATTCTGTTGTGCCAGTTGATATCATTCCATTCCTTCCCTCATGTCTCTTTATTGTTGGATTTCCCCTCATAATCGTCTTTTTTTTTTTTTTTTTTTTTTTGCTGTACGCGGGCCTCTCACTGTTGTAGCCTCTCCCATTGCGGAGCACAGGCTCAGCGGCGATGGCCCACGGGCCCAGCTGCTCCGCGGCATGTGGGATCTTCCCGGACCGGGGCACGAACCCGTGTCCCCTGCATCAGCAGGCGGACTCTCAACCACTGCGCCACGAGGGAAGCCCCATAATTGTCTATTTAAAAAGAAAAAAACACACGTGTGTTCTTTGTGATTACAGCAGTATACTTATGATAAATTTTTGTGTGTGACCCAGCTGAAGTGTTCAAACCACATGGAAGTCACCTGGTGACAGTTGTACATTCTATGTATTTATTTTCCCCTGTGGATACCTCAACTTTCTTTTCTTCACAGGTAAAGTCGGTGATAAACCTTTTGTTTGCTGCGTATACTGGAGATGTATCTGCACTTCGAAGGTATGTTAACAGGGTGGGTGAGCATATGGCTTACAGATGTTTATGAAGTTGCTTCTGGGCAAAGGGCCACTTTAAAGCTAAATAAAGTCTCACTTCCATTTCCCTCTAATAAAAATGATCCAAAGTTATATTAAGTTCCCACTTCCAGTGCCTTAGTCTCGCTGTACAGTCTTTCCTTTTCAACCTCCTATAAAAGCCCAGTCCTCTGTTTTCCCAAGTGGTAACTGTTCAATTAATCTGGCTAATTGGTATTAGTGTTTTACTGGAATTGGACAATGACTTTTCAATCCCCATCTACCCATCACTCTCCATCTTTGGAGGTGAGGGGGGGTGAGCAAATAGGGGTATTTGGTGTTCTGCAGATCCCCAGTGCTGGAAAGGTCATATAGGACTGTATACTTAGCATAAGGTCTCTTGTAGAGAGTTGCAGCTGAACTTTGAGGTGGAAAATGTCTATGCTTAATTTCCACCTTCATTTTAAAGTGTGATTAGTACTTGCATCAGCAGTATTGTATTATAAACTTTAAAGCTGCTAAGAGACTAGATCTTAATTGTTCTCACAAAAAAGAAATGAAAATTATGCCCCATGAATATTTGCCAACACTACAGTGGTAATCGTCTTGCAATACATAAATGTATCAAATCAACATGTTGTATACCTTAAACTCACATACCTTTATTTCAATAAAAATGTGCACTTTATTTTTTTAATTTTAAAGTCTGATTAGTACTTGTAGACTGTAAAATGTTAAAGAATGGGAGCCTTAGTGAAAACATGTAACTTTAGTAGTTAGTTTCTTGCCCTTCCGAGGCACAAATTTAGGGTATCGTTGTGCCACCATTCTTGAGTTTTGGACAATAATGTAATGAAGCTTAATTCTGTTAGAGATGGTGAACATTTCCTCTTACCCAAAAAGAGCAAAGCTAAGGAAGAACGGTGAAGTGGCATTTACTCAAGGTGTCTGTGTACTGGTTGAACAGGGTGTCCCATTAGTGAGCCTGGTGAAGGATGACACCTTTCTCACAGGACTTTCGACTGAACTGATGGAGGAAATGTTACAAAAGTGAATTAAATTTTTTATATAATGAATAGCTATACTTAACAAATTTTCAGATTTGCTTTGTCAGCCATGGACATGGAACAGCGAGACTACGATTCTAGAACAGCACTCCATGTAGCTGCTGCAGAGGGTAATATATGAACCACTCATTTATTTATTTTTTTTCAGACTTAATTTCTACTTAATACTAAAACCTGCTTGTTTTGTTTTCGATGTAGGTCATGTTGAAGTTGTTAAATTTTTGCTGGAAGCCTGCAAAGTAAATCCTTTCCCCAAGGACAGGTGAGCCGTTAAGTTACTTTCTAACATGTAATTGGCAAGCCAGTGTTTTATCATACAGGGCTCTAATAGTTAGATGGTGGTATATTCAAATCCACTATGTATATGTTGGAGTCATTATTGAACTTGCTGTGGAGCCTTATAAAGGCAGCCAACAAAACCTTGTTTCTGTTCAGTAGATCGTTCTCTCTCCTATATCCTCTTTCTTACCTAAGGAAGTTCTCTTAGAATTTTCTTGGTTAGTCTGTCAGTCATTGTATTGTATGAAGAGAACAATTCCTGTTGTCTGGAAAGATAAAATAGGAATTTTATCCTCATGGGCCTTTTGACTACACAGGGTAGACAAGATAAACATTTGCAGGGGCATATGAAATATGTGTAAGGAGATTACTGTTACAGACCTCTAAAATGGATATATTGGAGTTTGTTGAAATTCCTGGATTTGGTTGGAGTCAGTTTTAGAAAGCTTCATGGAAGTTGAATTTTAACCAGTGCTTCGGGGAAGAGATGAGATTTGAGGGCACAGAAGGAAGAGAAGGGCACTCCAGACAGAGTGGGAGAAATATGCCTGGAATATGTTCTGCTCCTCTCCTCTCCCTTCTGGTCCACATGGAAAATTGACATTCATCCTGCGGTAAAATACTGTTCACAAAGTGGATAGCCAAGGGAGGGGTAAGAGTGCAGCTTACATATATGCATATGCTTAAAGGAAAGCCTGTACTAATATACTGGCATGTTATATAACTGGAGTTACATAACTGGATGAGTCAGTGAGTAATGAGAATAAAGGTTTAGAAGAACGGAAAAAAAATATTTGGTGGGAGAGGTTTGATACTTATGATTAGGAGTTTGGGTATTTGAGGACAATTTGAAGTACGTTTGGAGCAAGTTGATTATTCTCTAGCTATTAGATCTTTCTGTTTTAGTAAGGTTTTACTGTTTTTTAAATTAGTGGTTTGGGTTTTATTAGCTCAGCTTGCAAGATATGCAGAAAAGTTATGGCATCAGTGTCTGAAAACTGTTAGCAATTTTGTAAGTACGGTAACACTTTGATTACCTAAAATCATGATCTTTATTGGCAATATTCTAAAACCTCATGTAAGGGTGACAATTCTCCCTTTTATCCTCAAATGTAATGCCCATACCAGCTCTTTCTAGAGCAAGAAACTGAAGAGAGTGTTTTCCCCTGCCCCTAGTATTTATAATCCCAAGTAAAACGCTATTTACAGGCTGGAAATATTTACTGTGCTTTGCATGTTGAAGGATCAAAATGTTTTGTTGTGGTTTTTGCCTTAAATTGGCCCCTAGGAATGTGAAAGCAGAAACACCCATCTGAGAGGCAAAAGTTAGCTCAGTAACTAACTTGGTAACTGAGTATTCATGATTTGAGAATGTAAGCTAGACCAACACGTCTTCTTTCTCTATTTCATAGAATCAGTGTCACCTCAAATTGTAAAATAGGCTTGAGCAGATTTAGTGTATACTTTAGAGCTGATACTTTGCATTACTTCACGGAAAAGAAGCGTTGTAAAAAAAAAGATAACTTGCAGTTAACATTCAGTTTTTCCAGAAAGACAGATAATTATATGCTGTAGATGATTGAAAAGTCACCCCACCTCCCGGTTTCAGGCCACTGACTCCCTAACTTAATGAAGGCCAATGTAGAAGTAAAGGGCAACTTAATTCAGCAGTTTTTTGAGAAGCACAGAGATACACGTAAAATGTTACTTACCTGATTTTAAAAATTAAGAACAGGTTACCAAACTTTATTCAAAAATATTTTTTAAATGAGATTGTTTTAAAAACCTTTGAGTTCCATATTGGGGCCCCACTGAGAAGGTAAAAGGTTAAGAACAAAGAAAGAAGGAAAACCAGAAGCTGGTGAGAGTGGCATGTGAAAAAGTGGAGTCAGAGAGCCTGGTGGCCATGGAGAAGTTAAGTGACATAGAGAGTGGATGAGAAGAGAAGCTTAATAGTTTGTGAAGTACTAGGGAGCTAATTATCATGCTCTGTCGTTTACTTGGGTTGTGCTTTACAGTGCTGGCTCCTCTTTCAAAAGGCTAATTAGCTGATTAACCACTGCTGGCAACTCTTCCTTTCTTCTTATCTCCAGTCTTCATCTAGATGACTAAAGAGCACAGCTCAGAAACACACTTCCCAGGGAAAGGGTAGTTGTTCTTCTGGTTGTGCAGTGGTCCAATTGAGCCCCTGGAGTCCCATCCTTACCACAGATGAAGAAAATGTCAGTTCCTCTGAGGCCAGTCTTGCTCCTCCAAAGTGTATTTGAGCCCTAATAAGATCGTGGTTATTACCAGACTTCTGAGATTTACTGTGATTTTTACATTGACAGGAACACACATTTTCTACCAAAGGCTAGGGTGATAGATGCTATAGAGCTGATTTTTCTTTGAACATTCTATTTAAAGAATGATCCTTGGGGCTTTCCATGAAGTTAAAGTTTAGAAATACTAGAGTCTATCTTATCTGTTAACACTAGAACTTCCCATTCATAAGCACTTAGATAATGTGAACAAGACCCTTTTGCAGAAGGTAGTTTTCTCTTCCTCCCCATATCCCAAGTTGTCTCCAAGACCACTTTTTGGATTATAAATCCATTTCTGCATTTCTTCAATATTACTTGTACTATTGCGTAAACAGCTAAATTTGAATGGCCCTTTAACCGGCATTTAAAATCTAAGAATGCTGGATTATCATCTTTGTACAGAAATTATCTAATGACCCAGTCCATGCTGTGCTACTTGTTTAGGTGGAATAACACTCCCATGGATGAAGCGCTGCACTTTGGACACCATGATGTATTTAAAATCCTGCAGGAATACCAAGTCCAGTACACGCCTCAAGGAGATTCCGACAATGGAAAGGAGAACCAAACCGTCCATAAGAATCTGGATGGATTGTTGTAATGGTCTTAAGCCCAAGATTTAAATCACTTACCTATTTAATTGTGGAAAATGATTATGAAGAACATGTGTATTTCTATCTGGTAGTGATGTATATTTTACAACATTTGTCATTTCAGTGTTACTGGAGTTTTCTTCATTGTGCACACAGGACAAATCTGATCTCTTTGGGAAAAAATAGAAATAAAACAATCTCCCTCCATAATGTGAGCAATATTTACCTCGCGCATTGTATAATTTGATGTAAAAGAAACAGTTACCAATGCTAGCTTAACTGTGTAGTCTTCGTGATTTATTTTTGTGTATTTTGTGACTTTTCAATTTATGGTGATGATCTGCTGATATGCATTTATAAATTAAACTCTGTTGTACAGTCTGTCCAAATGGGTCAAGGCTGCCTTTAGAAGCAAAACTGTGGGATTTTCATGACTTCAAATATGTATTTAGTTTGAGTGTTTGAACAGTTATATGCACTTATGGTTATGTGTTTGAAATACCGCCTGTCACCCTAGGTTCATGATGTGACTCTTTAAAAATTATAATAGTTAATAACTATTAGTAGGACA
The DNA here is from genome assembly GCF_011762595.2 of Tursiops truncatus. Taxonomy (NCBI): domain Eukaryota; kingdom Metazoa; phylum Chordata; class Mammalia; order Artiodactyla; family Delphinidae; genus Tursiops; species Tursiops truncatus. The sequence continues at coordinate 43,229,190 of NC_047040.1, read as the reverse complement.
GACCAATTCTGACTAGATTTTATCAGGGAATCTGTTTAAGATATGTTTGGTGATCAAAACAATGTGTGAATGTAGTTAAAATAATTTTTGAAATAATTTCCTTTTTCTATATCCCCTTAGACCAGCCTCTCTTCCCAGATGTTTAGCTATTTGCCTCTTTCCTTTAGCTGGGAAAGTGGGTGCTGGCATACTATGCAGTTTTCATGTTTTCCACAATAAATCAGAAAACGCCTCATGGACCTGGCATCCGAGCTGTGACTCTGCCATTTGTCTATAGGAGATGAACCAGAGACAAATTACTAAGCTAAGTACAAATTAGTCAAATTTATCGGCCAATAAAAGCAAGGGATGTGCTACTTCAGCTCTTTAAGAAGATATTTTTTAGCTTTCAGGATCAAGATAAATTCAGAAGTGCTCTAAGCTACCAAAGTTATTATGAAGGTATGGGAACGGCTACAAATAACATTTGTTTTTAAACCTGTCATTAAGGGTCTGCATCAAGATATTTGTTCTATTTGGGGGATCACTAGATCACTCCAGTTTTCTCCTGATTTTCTACCATGTATTTTTTGTGGACTTTAGAGTTAATAATAAGAAAAGGCCATTTCATTTTAAATCGAGACCCATCGTTTGTCTTGCAGAGGAACTGCACACATACGTTATCCTGTCATACTCAGAGGTAAAAGGGTATGTTAATAAGGACTTCTGATATTAAGCACACACACAGGCGCACACACACACACACACACACACACACACACACACACACACACACACAAATGGACTTCTTTGAAGCTGTGTTTAATGAAATGTGCAGAACCCTCAACTACATGAATGCTGGTTGTTTTATTAATACAGCAAATTCCTTTTTTTTTTTTTTTCTTTTCTATCAGCACACACTCTGCTTCCAAGCTTTATCGTGCCTAATGGCTCCTTTCCCACTCCAGCAGCCTCCAAGTGTTTTGATTATTGCTTCCAGTCTAAATCAGTGACTTCAGCCATTGCCCCCTTATTAACCTAGACGTGTTCTTTTGGTGGAACACGGCCGGTGTTCCTTAACTGAGCTGCATCAGGCATGAAGCCATTCTCGTGTGTGTGCTTCTGTGGGGAGTATGGTGGGTGGGTGTCCAGCCCTGCTGCTGTGTTCCTGCCTCATGGATCTACCAAGACATGCAGACAGGTGGTATATGTAAAACGCTGCAGAGGAACAGCATTATTCCCAAAGATATTATGGGGTAGACACTCTTTAATAGAAATCAACTGAAATAACTGCTCCAACAGCAGCTTGTTCTGTGTGATTTAAATGAAACATTAAGATGGTTCAATTACACAGCTTAAAGATTACCAATGATTCTGAGGCTTTTCTCTAATAAAAAGAGGTTCTAACTATTATTTGGGAACAAAGAGTTTTCATCTTTTCTCAGATCATAACTATTTTGTGAAATCTTTGTGGTTTAGTTAAATGTGCCCTTATTTACCCATGAGCTTATTTATGACTGTACACTGGTTCCTGTTCTGGCTGTTTGCTGTTGGCTGGTGATAATAATGAGTACATTTGATTTCAATGCTTTTAACTGTGCTGTTAACTGCTGCCATCAGTATACTCCAAAGATCTCTCTGTTTGGGCTTTAGGATCATATGTGCTTTTTCTGTACCACAGAGCTCTATATGGTGGTGTTTATTTAAAGCTTTGTATATACTGTTGTTTTTGCTGGTCTCAGTTCTAATTATCACCTCATCTTTGAGTGTAATGTGCTGTACCCCACTGCTGCCCCACACTGCCCTTTAGCTGCAGAGCTGGATTAGCTATCAACCGTTCAATGCTGTTACCTGCTTGGCAGGGACTGAATGACCTGATGTTGGATTTAGATTCTTCCTGGGGATTGTACAGCTATGAATGTATTTGCTTCCAGAACCTCCCAAAGTGAATCTAATCTTAAAACTGTAAGTTGTAAGTATTCTGAAATTGGAAAATATTTATTTTAAATGAAATTAGGTAGTGTTGCTTTTTACAGCTTAATAAATACATGTATCAGAAAGAACTGAAAATGAATTTTTTTAAACGTTTCCTCACATCACTGGGTTGGGAACTCCACTGAACACAGGAACTATGTCGAGGCATTTTTAATGCCTTCTGTGGACCAGGTACTATGCACGGTGTCCAGTGGGGTTACCTCAATGACTAAGATGAAAATTCTGTAAGCAGTTCATCCCTGAAGGTGAGAAGACAGGCAGGCATGTGTCTAGTCCTCTTAGAAGCTAACACTATCCTTTTACAGTTAGGAGGTGCTCAGTAAATATTTGCTGCATTGAATCTTGCACTAGGAGGGTTCTAACCTCCTTCAATGAGAAGAGAAGGTATTTCACAAAAGTCTTGACATCTATTTGTGGAGCTGCCACACTGGGGTCTGCATACAACAAGCTGGTAATGGCAGCTCCCACCTGGTCCATGGGGTGTGTGAAATGGCATTCACTCCCAATGCCAGAAACCTCTGGTTTAGGGTTAGCATACGGTTTTCTAACCACAGAGAAGGTACATGAACACCACGTATACCATGGCTGTCCATTTTCAACGAAGTTGTTTGTCACAAAGTAATTTGCTTTGCTATAGCAGTCAAACGTGTTTATTTGTCTGTATTACTGACATTTTAGAACTGGAAGAGATATCCAAAATCTCTCATCTAATCTTCTCACCCTTTCGTAGATGAATGCCATTACTTTGAAATTGTGTAGATTTCTGTATACCCTTTAAACCCTTTAAATTATTTGTAGCTTTTGGCCATGTTTGCTTCACGAAAGCTTTCTTAAGTTTTAATAGGTAAGATGTTTGTACCAGAACATACGATCCAGCATCTCAGAACATCTTAAGTTCCACCAAAGCAGAGATCTTTGTCTGTTTTAGTTTACCGACTTCGTTTCCCAACCATCTAGAATAGTGCCTGGCTCATGGCAGGTGCTCTCTATATATCTGGTGAACTAATACATGAATGAATCTTAACTAACCAAAGAAGCCACTTGAGTTAAGGACCCCTTACTCTGGGCACAGCATCCCAGTTCAAAAAGTAGGTACCAGAGCTTTCAAAACAACTTCTAGTTTTTTCCTGGGGTAATCAGATGTGAAAGGAGTGCTTTGTTCAATTAAGACTTAATATCCCATTTCAGCTTACAGGCAACAAATAGACTTCCATCATTGAATGCTGACTAAATAGCAAAATCTATTTATTGCCATCTCAGAAGACACTTTCCTGAAAAGGGAGAAATTTGTCCTGAGTGGTGCATAAAAGTCCTAGGCTTATAAAACCCCATACCAGAAATACTCTTAAAACACACAAACATCCCTTAGCCAGAATCTATTTAGTGACTTCTTACAATGATCAATTATATAGAAATACAAACATACCGGCTAGGCAGGGCGTTATCTACTTCACTCCCTGGAGAAATACAACTCTTCATGTTCGTTATGAAGAAACTTTATATTTCCTAGATGTAAATACTGTAGATAGGGAGGTGAGAACAGTCATATTTGCTATGAGGCCAGAATTCAAGCTTATACCACTATTCCCTGATAGCTCATCGAACAACAGTTGCATTTAACCTGCCAGACTTACATCTAACTTGCCAATTCTTTTATTTTACTATTTTTTTCCAGCACACAATGCCTTTTACTTTGAGAAGGGCACAGCTTTCTAGCTTATAACACTTTTGGAGAAAAGAATGGCAGCTTTTTGTGTGGGTGTAGTAACTTCTCAGAAAGTAAAACCTCACCTCATCAAGGAGGTGTGGAGTTTAGATGCTGCTATGGACACCATACAGAGTCCCGTTTTACATGTATTTTAAAATTAAAAACTTGCATTATAGCAGTACTGAAATTCACTTTAAAATAAATGCCAAATTATTTCTGCATTTGGAGGCAGCTCTGGTGGTCACCAAGACCAAAGGACTTTCGTTTGTTTGCTATTTATGGTACTCATTATAGCTTGTTTCAATAATGTTTCCTCTTATCTCTTCCACCAACCTATCTTAATCTCGGTAAGAAAGGGTAACACTTAGGAAAACGGTATTAATCATGTTTAAAAATAAGGACTGATATATTTTTATGCTTAATCATAAGAAAAGATAAGAAAAACATCGAACCTACACATAATGCCAGTAACTTTTTAAATCTTTATATAAAATATCTGTAAGAGACTAACTTTATAATTTTAATACTTTTTAAAAGTAAACAAAGTCTCTTGACTGGTGCAGTAAAATGAAACTATGCCAAAGCATTCTTAGAGGGCAAAAATATACCAAATAGTTAAATATTAGCAATTAGGAACAATTTAACTGTCATCTTTGTTCCTTCATCATTTCAATTTAAAAAGTCAACGCAAACCCAGTCAGGTTGATGTCAATCATCTTATGTAAAATCTGAGAGGAGGCCTTGATTTGTGTTTAATACCAAGGAAAGTACCATGTGCATATTATATTTAATGCAGTACCTATACTTCAGCTTTAATTTTGAGATAGACTTCAAGGAAACTTTATTCCCACCAGAAAAATACAGTATTTACCTAACAGTATGATTGTGGTGGTGACAGTAGAAAAATAAGATGCACCTGCAGACAGCAGTTTGTGAATGTTATCTAGAAGAACCCTGTCAAACCCACTCCCTAAACCACTTTTTTGCATGTCAGTGCTAATGAAGGGACGAGGTAAGTAACACAACACACTTCACAAAACATCATCCAGTCCAAAAAGGGTCTAGAAAAAGCACAAGAGAGACAGTGGAACCATTTGCAATGTATTTGTGAGAGAAACACATTCATCAGTGAAAGATACACAATTCTCAATGCAGTTACACAGGATGAGTTTTCAAATTATCTGATTCTCATAATCTCTGGTTAATGATTTGTCCGTTACTATTTTCTCTTCTCAATTTGAAAATTTTATGACTAAGACTAAATACCAGCTAAAAACAATAAAGACAGGTGAACCCATTTAAGAAACATGCAATAAATTTCGGAGTTTGTCTACATCTACAATTAATTTCAACTTTTTGAAAAATAACAGGATTTACCTTAAGAGAGCTGTTAATAGTTTGGCTCCCTTGACAGAACTGTGAAGACAATTTCATTTACTAGTGACCGTGATGGAGGCAGAATATATTCAGCTTTGGATATTAAAGTTTAAACGGAAAACACTACTCACGAATTGGGAAAGTTTACTTCCTTCCCTTTGATATTAGCCAGTATCATAAAGCCATAACAAAGAGAAAAACTAATTCTCCCGAGAGAGAATTTGTCTCTAGCTTTCAATGGCTAGTGTGGAAGATATAATAAAGAACACAACTTTTATCCTCTGCCCAGATACGGGATGGCTACCTTCAATAAAGAGGTGATGTAATTCTGTGTAAACTTAACTTTGCACTGTTTCATAGGCAAACCACTGGAAAACTTCTAGCCACATTTAAAGCAGAGAGAACAAATAAGAATTCTCCAGAAGAGAAATATGCCAATCCTGCATGAAGCAGTTGCCTAAATAACCGTGTGATCTACCCAACCACCTATAACAATTGAGCACTGACTCTAGGCATGGCATTTGCTAGATGCTGCTAAATATTTGACCTTTCCCAAAGGACTCTCATTCTAGTTCTGATGCTTTTGGTATATCTGGATGTTTTTTATTTGTAAAACCCACTCTGTGGAGAGGGCCTTTCAATTTTACCTTCAGTAAGATGCATGAAGCCCTTCAGAGTAACAGATGTTTCTGAATTAGGGAAAAATCCACTTGCTACCAACAGGTTGCAGCGAATTTGTTGGCCTTTCTTTTGTTTCCCTAGAAACACAGGATGTGAAGGAACAGAGTAGCAGGAGGGAGTCACAGGTGGGAAGGAAAAATGTCACCAGAGAAGATGAGAAAAATTCATGCTCTTATACTGCATTCATCTGTAAAAAGAAAATGTGGTTACATTATTACACTGCTCTTGTAAAACGCAGACTCATATATTTAACATTACTTGTGTGTTCTACAATGGAGTAGCAGAAAGACACATCCCCCGGCAAAAAACCACCATGGAATTAGAGGGCCTTCAGCATGTGCTATCCTTTCTCCTGGACTAATAGAGACCTTTTATGTCACCTAAGCTGATGGATTATTACTCTGCAGCCTGCTGGCTTAATTCTGTCCATTCATCCAAACTGCATAAAGCTTTCTGCTGTTATGCAAGTCTGGGGACAGAGCAACGTGGCAAATCTGCTCATGCAAAACAAGAGTGAGGCAATGCTGAGCTGTATGCCAGAGGGAGAGAGGGATTTGGGGGAAATGATGAATTTTCCTTAAAGGCCACTCAGCAGGAATAACAAACGAATGAGTTTCACGTAGAGGCTAGAGAAGTAGAATCATCAGAAACCCCTCCACCTCCCCCAGCAGGGCCCTTCGGAGGCAGTGAATTGCTCATCCAAAGGACACCGGCCTGCCACCGACTTCCTATCTTACTTCCATGCTGGGCTCTCCCCTTAGACCAGGTGCTCTCGACCAGGGGTGATTCTGTCCTCTGGCAACATCTGGAGACATTTTGGATTGTCATGACCGGGTGTGGAGGTGTGTGTGCTACTGGCATCTAGCGAGTAGGGGCCAGGGATGCTGCTATACATTCTGCAACGCATAGCACGGCCCCATAACAGAGAATCATTCAGACCCAAAACACCGACAGCAACACAGCTCTAGACTACAAGCCTCTTGAGAACTGAGTCCTTTTTTTTTTTTAATCCCGAGTACTCAATAGTGGGTGGTACATAGTGGGCTCTTAGGAAAATATTTTGGATTGAAAAGCACAATGAAGGTTTTGCCCCTATGTTTCCGTCTGGCTGAGAGTAAAATATGTAAAGATGGTGGTCTTCAGAGAGAGAGAGAGAGAAAGCAAGCGACCCTGGATTCAAATCCTGTCACTGTCTCTTACCAGCTGTGTGACCAGTCATGTTACTTAACCTCTAAATCCCAAGGTCCTCATCTATTCAAAGGAGACTGATAGTCTCTAACAGATAGATTTGTTGAAAGGATTAAATTATACAGCATATGTAAAATGCTTAGTAGACTAGATGGAAATAGCAGACAATTAATACGTGTTATTTAATATTTATCATTAAATTATTATCAGCTTTGTCCAAGCTTTGCCCAAAGGCCTCTAGGAGAGGAGACTGGTTCTCATGCTGTCCCAGAGGAAGAAGTTTACTGTACAGGGAAGCCAGACTAAACAAGCACTGAAGCCAGGCTACAGAAAACACTGGTGCTCTGTCTCTCAGGAGCCTGCGGTCCTCCTGCTCCTGAGGCGGCACCAGGCGCTGGCCCCAGGGCCCCCCGGTCCAGAGCTGCAACCTCCAGACATGGCCGAAACCAGCCAGCTCCTCGAAAGGTCTATTTCAGAGCACAAGCCCTAACTCCAAGAGTGGATGGATGCGGAAAGGAAATCGTGGCCAAGGCTGAGGACAGTTTGGGACAGACAAGGTGGAGTCCACCCAATTCGGAGACTAATCCAACTTTAATTTTGTCTAACCAGTGCTGTGCCCATATTATAGCTCTTAAATCTTCTATGGGTTTACTCTGGAGATGTGTGTGTGCGTGTATATAAAAATAGATTTATTCTACAGATGAAATGAATGAAATCATCTGGAATGAAATGGATGGCTCCTGGGCAGGGGGAGAGGAGATCCAGAGCCACAAAACCATTTCCTGGCACTTATTTAGAGGAATTAAATTGCTCTCACAGTATCGTTCCGAGAGCACAGAGAAAGCGGTCATGGTGCATGCACAGATGGAGGGGACTAATCCATCTTATTTTCTCAAGGTCACAGGGCATAATGGTATGACAGAGTTGGAGCTCTGATCTCCAAATCCCAAACACAGGCCTCTCACCCAAAGGCTATGCTGCCTTCGTCTTAATGAACCAGAACAACACATACTCAGTGTCAAGTGCAAACAGCTTCTCTTGGGTGCAGGTTTTGAATGAATCAGAGGTCAGCTTTCTGTGGGGGGGCATTCCAGGAGAGTAGACAAGAACACGCAGTCCAGCGACACCCCAGGTGGATTCAAATATTCGTTCCCTCATTTACTAACTACTTCATCTTAGTCAAGTTTCATAGTTTTGGAGAGCCTCTTTTGTCTACATCTGTAAAGTGGGAAAAACAATAATACCTAACTCAGAAGGCTGTTGTGAGCACTAAGTTACTACCCGTGGAGTGCCTGGTACACAGTAAGTGCTTAACAAGTGTCACCTATTAATGATGGTGATGACCATGATGATGATGTAACTTGCTCAGGAACAGCAAAGGAGGAGAAAAAGAAGATCGCGCCGTTGTTTGGTTCTGTCCATCGATCTTACACTTTCTAAATAGGGCTTTACAGCTATTCCATTTTTGTGTAGGGCTCACAAAACACTTCAGAGCAGTGTGGGGAGCTACATTCCAACAGAGGATGCAACCTTACACAGGTACAAGGTTCATCTTTCACTCTCCAATAGGAACAGAACTATTGCGCTATTACACTACCTAAGCATTTTTTTTCAGCCTTAACAGGAGGGTGTAAAGATTTTAGCCTGTACTTCTTCAGGTGAGGGAAAAGGATAAGGAAAAGGCTACATACCAGAAACCTGAGTCTAAACAGATATTACTAATGCCGCACAAATGCATTCCCTGAACACAGGGATGCGCGACCCTGAACCCTGGGAGATGGCGCCCTCTCCCCTCATCCTGTCCTCCCTCCTGCATCGCTGAGCAGTCTGTGCCAGGCACCAGTGACGAAGAAGGGCCAGTAATGACTCAGAGAGGCTTTTCTTTAAAACATTAAGCAAATTTAAAAAAAATGAACTGGGGGGCTTCCCGGGTGGTGCAGTGATTAAGAATCCACCTACCAATTCAGGGGACACGGGTTCGAGCCCTGGTCCGGGAAGATCCCACATGCCACGGAGCAACTAAGCCCGTGCGCCACAACTACTGAGCCTGCACTCTAGAGTCTGTGAGCCACAACTACTGAAGCCTGCGTGCCACAACTACTGAAGCCTGCACGCCTAGAGCCTGTGCTCCGCAACAAGAGAAGCCACTGCAATGAGAAGCCCGCGCACCGCAACGAAGAGTAGCCCCCGCTTGCCACAACTAGAGAAAGCCCGTGCGCAGCAATGAAGACCCAATGCAGCTAAAACTAAATAAATAAAGTAGATAAATTTATAAAAAATGAACTGGAATAGCTTCATGTGGAAAACAGCTTAAAATTAAAACAGCATCAGCAAAAATCCAGCCAATCAAAATAAATAAATAAATAAAATCTTTAAGGGGAAGGATTTCAGGTTGACAGGCAAACAATACTATCTGACATACTGAAAAACATTCTCCCAAAGAAAGATGCACTCTTTTGTGGACAGCCCTGTTTCCATCCCTATCACGGTACTCATGACACTCTGCTTCACTCCTTGAACTTTTTACTCTTGGCAAAGCCCTTCACAGCCCCAGGTGCTAGCGGTACGAGTTAGCTCTCAAACATAAATCAGGTAAAGTGTTTCGCTGTGGCTGCCCAAGTCTCTATGACGACTGTATACCAAGCATTAGTCTCCTCCCTTCCTAAAAATAACACCTCTTCACCCAGACACAGTGCTGAAACAATGGGACAAAAGGAAAACATTTTCTTATCAGAGAAATCCTAGTTCCTTAACATATGAGATTTCTATGTGGACAAATTTAAGAGGCAGAGGGGGAGCTTTTAAATATTTGAAATGTCATTATTTTTTGGAAGGTGATGAAGGCCAGGAGTAAAAATCCTGGTGACGACGTAGCTTGTTTAAACACAGCAGGCTCCAACTTGTCATAGCTAATCTAAAAAACACCCTTCTGGGCTCTGCCAGAGGCTCCTTCTGAGAACTCACAGATAGGCCCAGGGTCTGCCAGGCACCCTCCCTACCTCAGAGAGCAAACACTCAGCGTGCTGAAAGCATCCCTGTGTGGTACTCACCATGTCAAATTCTACGGCGCCCACTATCCGAGACACCTCATCAAACTCCTCAGGAGACATGGGAAGAAGGTTGTCTGTGGTCTGAAGTTGAGAAGGGTGACTAAAATGGGGAGAAAGAAACAGGAAATGTTAACATCTAGATTATGAAAGCAGTGGTGCAAACTTTGCCATTTCATCTCTGGCCTGTGACTGAATCACCATTTTAGATTTTTATTTCAGGGACGTGTATACACTTGTAAAATACATTTGAAAAAGGACAGATCTCGAGAAGTTCATGTCCCCAGCCCGGCCCCTTGGGAAACACACTGTATTCTAGAGATGTGAGCCAGATATAACCAGTCTGGATCCTGCACCGCTTCTGCCTGGGTGAACACGGGCACGAGCTTGTGCAGTTGTGTCACCTACCCTGGCCCGAGAAGCGCCAGAGAAATGTCTGGGGAGTCCCTCATCCCTACCTTGAGGTTTGTATGCAGATAAGGCTGCTCCAGAGGGTTTTTACATGAAGGCTACATCCATTCACCCCAAGACAGTGCTGCAGGCCAAATAACTGACAATGACTTTTCCAAAATTTTTTCTACCTTTTACAAAATGAAACAACAAAATAAAAGCAAATGGAAAAAAATGTATCTCAGTCATTACTTTGGCCTTTTCTAGATAGAAAAGAACTGCTTGCCCACTCTGATCGATTTTTGTTCATTTTATTTACACTTTTTCAAAATACGAGTTTGGGGAGAACTTATATGCCTTAAATACAACTTTGTTTTTTTTGGTTTGCTGTTTGTTTGTTTTTTTTTTATAAAGGCAATAAAACGCTGATAGGCAGTGACACCAGGATCTCTAATTAGGATCTTTCCACAGGTCCATCTGTGATGGTGGCAGCAACAATTACAATGGAAAAGCAAAGAACAAGCATCTTCAACAGGCCCCAGCCAGGAGTGGGGCTTGTTTGAGGATTTTAAACATGTCACTCTTCTGTATTCACTTACACTTCAGACACAGAAATCAGTTCAGTCTTGATATATCCTGTTCCTTTAGGGCCATCAAGTTCCATAGGCTCTGGGGCTAGAAGCAAACACATCACGTACACTTTCCGTTAGCAGAAATTACACAAGAACAATCAACTTCTTCTTTGATCAAGACTGGACTGTTTTCCTTGGCAGTCAGGTTAGACTCCCTGCCTGGGTCACCTGAAATTGTACTGCGAATTCAGAAACAACCAGATGAAAAGGGGAGGCACATTCAGCACAGAAGTCAAGCTAAGACGGTTCTCTTTCCAAGGCTTGAAATCCTGCAAAAGTTTTATCTGGTTTATGGTCCTGGCCTGGTTGGTGTAATAAACGCATCTGTCAGGGTAAGCCGGGTGCATCTAAAGTAACTGTGCTAACGTTGAGACTACTGATCCTGAAAAATCATTAAGTCTGTTGGTGCATTCCAAACCAGCTTAGTCTAACTGCCACTTTCTCAAATGCGGTTCAGTGAAGACTAAGCAGAGGGAGACCCGTGTGCTAAACTTAGACCTGCTCTCAGTGATGGGACCTAATAACTTACCAGGTCACCATGAAGGGACCACTTCACTTCGCCGGGGCCTCCATCTCCTCAATTTCAGGAGCAGGCTGACATAAAGCAGGTGACCATCACAGGTCCCACGTTTTACCCCTCCACGTAGAAAAAGTAAAAATGTAACAACTACACACGACCAGAAATGGACCTTCTCCAACACCCCTAAGATCAAGAACCATTTACTCCTTTCTTACTATCTGTATCAGGCCAAACAATGTATTATGTTTCAACTGCGCTGTGTTTATTAGAAAGCCTGCTTTTACCAATTCAAAGGAAGGGGTGGGCTAGTGACATGGCATGGGGGGAGTCTGTGCTGACATCTTGCACCGATAGGAAGGCAAGGGCAGTGTGTGGGGTTAACGCCTGTCTCCCGCAAACCTTCGGACTAGGTGAAGGGAGAACACAACCACAGGAACGACTGGGCTGTGCTATAACTCATCAGGCAACGCTTGCACGCTCTGCCCACTTACCTTCCTTTGGCCTGGAGTAGTACTTTCCAAAGGCATGGTCTTTATCAATATTTGGATACAGAAACTTCAAGGGATTCTCTGGAATATTTTCAGCGGCCATGACTTTGTAATTGCGAATAATGTCAGGGAAAGTAACAGCAGAAAGTTCTTTCTTTGTGTAGGGTTCAACCGCATGGAAGCAAGATTCTAATAGGAAGAAAAGCAAAGTGAGTCCCACAGAATATCCCTCAACAATAGAGGAGAGAAACAAACACTGCAGAGTTTATGGATTTGACAGAACCTGGTAAGAACTAAACACAATCTAGGAGTTACATCACAGAGCATGTAATTGCTTTATTCCTAAATAGATTATTATCCTTTCTTTAAAATAGGAAAAATAAAGGCCATCATTACTTTATTGCATTTGTCATTATTTACTTAGATTTGTAAGTCTAGCCAAAAGAAATTTATTAAATACCTTTAAAATAACTAATTACTAATTGGGTCTTCTTGGCTCAAGCCATAGATTAAGTTACTAGAAGATAAACTCACTTTGTCTTTCTTTTCATATTGAAAAATGAAAATAAACAACAACAACACACGGAAAACAACTTTTTAAACAAACCAAAAAGAGACCCTATTTGCTATTTTTTTCTCTAATCCTTAATGTAAAAAAACACAGTTTAATTCACTCCTGGTCTTAGTCCCAGACTTCATTGGAATCCTGCTTCCTAACTGATCCAGGATTTCACTTTTGGGGCACACACTCCAGAGGCTGCTGTCAGGTGCTCTGGGGACTCTGCTCTAGAACTTCAGACCAAAGCTTTGTAGCTGGTGTGGCCCTGCTTTAAACTTTCCAGTTGCCAATGGTTTTCATCTTTGCCTGGTTTGCTAGTTCCATCTCTCAGCAAGTTCAGGAAAGAACTACCGGGGGAGAAGAAGAAAAGGGCAGGCTCTACCATCTACTGTCCTCACTGGGCTCTAATCCCAGCTCTCCTGTTTTTTTACCAGAAGAAAAAAAAAATAGAACAAGAAAAGTATCCTATCTTTTTGCATCTTCTAAACTGAAAGCATAAGTCACTGGAACAAATCAGTTTTCCCTCCAATCCTTCAAACAGAGCAAACTACAAGCAAGAGTGAAAAGTCACCAGTTTGTCTTTATCACTTTCTTGTCTCCACTGAAACCTGTTTCTCATTCCCCGGAAACCTGTTTCATAACGCGTAGGTTTTCAGAATTGTTTTTGCCATGGATGCACTTGGTCAAATAGAAACCCAAGATATAACCCAGATAAACGTGCACGAGCCTTCTCTGTCAGAAGGCAAGGTGGAGGGCTGCACCCAGTCCCAGGACCCCTCTCACGGAGCCTGCCCTCATCCGTGCACCTCCAACGTGGGATTCCCCTCCATGGGTCTGGAAGCTCACGCCTGTGCACTGTGGGTTTCCTCCCAATAAATGACTGCCAGTCATACTGACTCGCATCTTTCACCTACAGGTGACATACCTGACAAAAAGGAAAGAATGTGGCCTTGTCTTTAAAAAAAAATCATTTGCACAATATGTTCCAGGCAACGAATCCCAAATAGCCCTTGGTGATGTATTAAATCCTACTGGGGAAGCTCAGCTGGGGATAAGTGGAGGAGCTGCGACTGTATGTCAAAAGCTCATCATTTGTATGAGTTGATTTGCAGAGAAGAAGAAGGGCTTGCACCCACATTTTGAATCGGTGTGTGTACAGGCGCCTTGGCTTACCACCTCCATTCTGGGGCCGCTCCACCCATGTGAACGTGATGGCCCCTTCCCGGCAGCTCTCACTGAACCGCAGCAGGAATGTCCCCGGCTGCTGGTCCTTCAGCAGAGCCCGCTCTCGCTCCTTGCTGATAAAGCCCACGATACACCTGCACATGGAAAGGGATTGATGGAGGTACTCTGAGGTTCAGTCATGACTGTAATTTTCACGTTCACTTACAAATCAAGATGACTGCAACTTGACACAAGAGCACAGGATAGAAATGTATCAACTATTTTAGATGCTTTAAAATCTATTTCATCGACACTTCAGGAAGCATTTCACTCATACATATATATGCTGAAGTCCCAAAAAAGCTCATGAACATGGTGCCCGTTGGATGCTACTGATGATCAATAAATACTTGCTGGATTAATGAGCCTTTCATTTTCACCTGGGGATTCTGAAGGCCATGAAAATGTCTAAATTCATGCATCCTTTCTAGTGAAGAGAAAGGCTCAGACAATCCATTTTCATATTCTAGACCTCTGACCAAGTTAAAGTCTTTGCTGAAATATCAACTGACCCTGGGAAAACATTAGAAACAATTTACTGAGTCAAAAAAGTTTTTTCTTCCTTACCTGGAGGCAATAAAGCAGGTGCTCAAGAAATTTTCGTAGAATGAATGAAGGCATGAATGGCACTCAGGGTTTTTAAATTTAGCTTTGAAAATGCATATACATATACTACGAAAATATAATTTTAATCTTATGAGGGTCTACTATCGTGAATGCCTGAAGGGACAGCCTGCAAGCATCTGTTTCTGTGAGATGCACCCAAGTCTTGCCAAATAATGAAGTCTGTCTGGGTCAGGCCTATCTCAGCCTTGCAGCAATGGAGTGTGTGCTCAACATAGGTTTCAAAAATACATCTATCAATGGCCCTTACCCATCATTCCAGAGACAGAGCAGGTGTTTTTTAATGAGTTCAAGGATGCTTTCAATCCAAAGCCAGAAAGGAAAATTTTTATCATTTATATTTTCCTGCAAGTATACAGATGCACACATTAGAAACCAAGAAATCCAAAACAGTGACTTAGCATGTCTCCTCCCGCCATCGGGTTTTAGTTTGCAAAGACTGCCCAGCTGCCAAAGCTAGCACTGCCCCCTACAGAGCTGTCACTGCCCTCTTACCAGCTTTCAGACACCAACCTCTCCATTTCCTGAGCCAGGCTCTGCTTCCCTCTCCAAACATTAGCGACCCAGCCAGGGAATGACCTCCAGCATGATCCCAGAATACCAGTTGCCTTCACACTATCCAGTAGCGTCAGCTTGTCAGCACTGTCTGGTGACCCTAGCGGGGTCTGATTATTCCCCCCAACCGGTCTCACTGCTTGAGCAGGCTCAAGACACCCCCTCCAGCCCAGCAGGCTGTCTACGCCGGCACAGACCACACGTTACTCATGGACGGAGCTAAAACGCTGCCAGGCCAGAGGTCAGTGTGAGCAAACAGAAGACTCATTTCGGATATGAGAGAATGTTATCACCCAGGCAGGTGCTTCCTGTCAGACTCGCACTTGGAGACTAACCTTCAGCGCGCTGAAGGAAAGTAAACAACTTGCCCTAGGGGTTCCGGGGGCCAGAGGAACACGCCAAAGCAAGCACAGTGCAGCCGGCACCGCGGCGAGAAATCCGAGACCCTCAACAGAGAGCGGAAAGCACTCACAGTGTAAACTCCAGACAGCACCCACCTTACAGAAGCGAGTCCATGGAATAAGCCCATCAGGGCCAGCACTGGGCCCTAGACAAATAAAAATAAGTTTTTTAAGGAAATGGAAATCAATTCTGAAGCTTTGGCTGGACTGATGGCTGTGGTATTTGCTCTCAAAGAGCCAACACTCAGCAAAGGAAGGTTGTGTGTACATAGTTGATATTCTCAGATACACTAATACAATCACTTGTGCTTTCTGGAGAAGCCTCGATTTGGTCCCCCTTGTGCGATATCATTTCCCATTGCTTCCCTCTCCCTCCTTGGCAGGCTCCTCTCCCGGTGACCCTGAGGAATTTTTTTCAAGTTCAAACTAAGACCAAGATCACCCCTAGGTGATCGATTTAACTGACACTTGACTTTACAAGATTATTTTAGATATTAATTAGGCATTTCCCTCAGCCCTCCTCCAAATAGGACACAGGCTCAGGGAGGTCGACGCAAATCAAAAGCCCAGTGAGAGAAATGAAAGGGGAAGGAAGCCTCGGGGTTACCAGCTACACAAATTGAAGAAGCCATAAGAGGTGGTGAGCCTGACATCTCTCTTCACGGAGAACCCCAAATAAGCCATTGTAGGCAGAAAAGATATCTGTCTTAACTCTCACCAAATAAGGGAAAGGAATAGGAATGACTTCTTACTTTTTATTAAATTGCACAAGACTCTCACTGTGACAGCTGCATGGCCAAGAGAAGGCACTGCTGAGAGCCATTTGGTTAGGAAAAGCCTACTGGTGTTTGCAGTACATGCAGTCCTGCTATATAGAAAGCAAATCTGGCAAAAAGGTGACCATGGATTTTTTAAAAAATAGTTCAGATAGTCCCATTCATTGAAGATCTGACCTTGAGACGAGTAGGTCTTAGGTTTGCTTAGTGTGGGAAACTAATAAATCCATGACATCAGCCACTGAAAGGGAATTCTCTATCATGGGCTGCACCCTGCCCATCAGGCAGTGCCGGTCACGGGCATCCTCCTGATGTGGACAGTGTCTCCTCACACCTGGGCCACCTGATGTAAGAGACCTGGGCGTGTGCTGTGTGGTGGGCAGCCCGAGGACCTTATTCTTACCATGTTGGGGGCTTGCTGTTTTTCTCCCCAAGGTTAATAAAACTTCATATTTCTCAAAGAATTTAAGCCACAAGTAATATATTTTACATAATTTAGACATCTTTTCCCTAGGAACCCTGCTCAGAAATGTTCATATGAGATAATGGGGAAATGATTCATTTAAATCTTTTATCAGGTCTCTATCTCCTTCTAAGGTGAGGCATCCTTCTCACTTAGCTATAATAAACTGCTGCTGGAAAAGCCAATAGATTTTAACACTCTCTTACCTTGGACAAAATAAAGAGGAAAGAGGGGGAAAGGAGCAAGTCAAGATATTTTATGAATTTCAATTGTTAGTTACGTAAGAAGTGAATATGCTCATACCAAGAAGTTTCTCTCCCAGCATGTTCAGCTGGTCCACATTGAGACCTCTTTTGGTGACAGAAGAAAACTGCCAACTCAGCACCTCTGAAAGCTGAGACCATCGTGCACAAGGCGGGTTCAGGAAGAAGGACAGATTCTAGAGAGAAAACACCCAGAAGCTAAGGGCTACTGATGAGCCACCAGTCACAAGCCTGGCACTGAAACATGGATCTCAGCCAAAGTTCAGCTCTCATCTATGACACACAGATGTTTTCACAGCTAAAGAAGAGAAATCCTCATTATTTGCAGATTCACATTTGTGAATTCATCAGCTCACTAAAATTTAATTCCTAAATCAATATTCATGGCATTTCTGCAGTCATTTGCAGATGTACCCAGGCACACAGCAGTGAAAAGTTTGAGTTGCCAAACATGTATGTTTCCAGGTGAGGTCAAATAAAGCTATGATCTGCCTTCCTATTTCAGCTCTCATACCATACCCGAGTGTCTTTTTTGAGGTCTGTTTAGCGCCACGGTTTTTGCACTTTCGTATGCTTTTTTGTTGGTGATTTCATTTTCAACATGGCCCTCAAGGGCACGGCTGAAGTGCTGTCTAGTGTTCCAAAGTGCCTTACGAAGAAAACGCATGTGATATACAAGCTTTGTTCAGACGTGAGTTATAAAGCTGCTTGCCATGAGTTCAATGTTAATGAATCAACAAGTATATTAGCTAAGGGATCTTTAAACAAACAAGGTTACGTATTGACCAGCAAATGCAAAGGTTGTGCCAGAGGCTCATGGGAACCTAACCCTGTGTTTCCCCTAGATGCAGTGGTTCAGTATCTGCCAACTCAGTGTTCACAGCGACTTTAAAGGACTTTAAGTACAGTGAATAACCAGGATCAACTGTAATTACTCAACCATATTAGAGTACCCACACTCTAAGAATGCAGCAGGCTTATTTAGCATATATACATTTTTTAAAAAGCATAAAAATAAAGGACCTCTTCCACAGTAAAAGCTGTACGAAATCATCCGTTGCCTGAGCTTGTTCACATGGAAGGAAGATCATAATTCTCGTTTCTAATACATACACATGCTTCGCTTTTCCAGAATTACTCCGATCCTTAGCAATGCCACTTGAGTTGTGCCACTTTTCCTTCAACATCTGGCCCTTAGGGGCTCTTTCAGATATGCAGAAGCTAGAGCACGAGGTCTCTGGTTAACCCCTGGTACGAAAGTAGATGTGTTTTCCATACCCTGGGTTCTGCCACCAGCATGTTGTACCACAGGATGGAGGCCCAACCACTCGGGAGCTGGCTGACATTGGAGATCACCACGATGGGCAGAGAGGCCGTCTAGAAGATGACAAAGACCTTGAAATCATCTGAATCACAGAAGCATCACCTTCAGACCACTATGCAGCCTCTCAACTAAGCGAGGGATTCCTGTACATTTGCATTATCTCTTATATTTGAAAATTAAGAATGTAAAGTTACGTTCTTTGGTTCGTAGTTGAATATGTCTTTGTTATATCTTTTCAGTTAAGAAATAAGTTTCAATGCTTCATATAAAAAATTAGCATAGGACATCTCAACTGGAACATTTAGCTTATAGTACCCGAAGGTTAATTCAGTTCTCTAGCTGCCCGAATGATTAAATTAACATCAAGATAGTACTGGCTGAAAACAATAATCTTTTTTAGCATTTAGGTAAATACGTCTAAAATAAAAATTGAGAAATAAAAATACACGTAACAGTTTAAAATAAAAATAAAGTCTTCCACATCTGGAACATGTAAGTCTTACCTCAAGGTCAATGACCAAACCAGGCTGGCACAACTGGGTTTCAAAACTAAGGGAGTGAAGCTCTTCAGTAACGATGAGAGGACCCTTAAAAGAGAAAAGGGAAACAAAAGGAATATAGTGATTCATTCACTGATCTTGCAACTTGCAAGAGCCTACTAAGCATTTTTTGCAAGAGGCTGCAGACAGCCTGAACCTAACCAGCTGCAATTCAGAAGAACATTTCAATTTTTGAGCATCTATCCCAGATTTCATTATCCCGAGTATCTCACTGTTCTCTCAGAGATCAGATTTCAGATTTCCGATATTATGGCAAGGGATATGGATTCAGGGGAAAAAAGTGTCGATAGGGAAACAGCAACTTCTAATGGGTTTATTCACGACCTAAGGCATCCTGGCCCTCAGCCCCTTCTGAGGGTGTGTGCGGGCTGCACACCTCAGGCTGGCATGGGGTGGAAAGTGTACACGTGTTCCAGGTGTGATTATCTATCGGGAGGGCTGATTTGCATAAGCCTGGCTGGTCATAAAGTGCCTTGGTATGGGTAGAAAGGTTATATAGTGTTCAAAGTACCTTCATACATATTATCTTACAAGAGCATCACAACAACTTAGAACCAGAGAGATGTGGCTGCCCTCCCTGCTCACAGGAGAGGAAACTAAATCCTCGGGAGGTCACAAAGATAGTCAAGATCCAAACCAGGGCTGGTCAGGCCCGGGCCGGTGCCTGTCCCACTGTTCCACACGACCTCTGCTGGCTGTCGTGGGGAAAGACAGCATGTGTGCCACGCGGGCACAAAGGACGACGAGCGGTCCAAACCAAAGCAACTCCAGGCATTCTGTCCTCTGCCCATACTTCATATCTGAAGGCATCACAAACACAGCTCCTCAAGGACTGGCTGTGAAAATGAAACTGACAGAAGGATGATGCACTGGGTAGGGGACACGTGGCAGGAAAACCCTCTCGGCACACATCGTTTTTGGCAGGGCAGTCAATGAAGCTGGCCTCTAGTTCTAGCTCTGACAGTAACTCCCTGTGCACCCTTAGCTAAATCCTGCAAACTTCCTGTGGTCCAACTTCTTTACCTGTGAAATGTGAGTAACACAGTAGCCCACCGTACCTACTCCGCTGGGCTGTCTGTTGAGGGTCCCATAAATTCATGTGCAAAATCACTTGACAACCATAAAGCACAAGCACAGAGTGGTTTCACCGTTATGACAGATACACCATGTCCCAAAGCTTGTCCACTGCCCTTCCCTGCCGGGTCTTCCTGCTTCTCACCCCTCTGTGAGGTGTCCCTGGCCCCCAGGGCCACAGAGCCAACCTCACTGGACAGACCTGCTAGTTAGAGACCAATCACAAGAGAGAAAGATTCACCTCGTTGGTTCTGGCACCGGCGTTTTTCTGTTCTTTCAGTTGCTACAAAAAAAAAAAAAATCTTAGTAAACAGTACCATAATCATCAAAGTTGCTATTTTCGTCTACAAATCAAACCAAAGTGGGGACTTAGAAAGAATGAAGGAAGTGAAATTATTTTCAGAACGCAGAACAGGAGGTGAAGTGACCCTTGTGTGGGTTCATGAGGGAGAGTGCCTTTTCCCATCATCCTGACAGCCTGTGAACACCACAGGGTTGAGAAGATCCCAGGGAACAGCACCCTGCTCCCTCCCCCAGGCTAGCTTTTCCCGAACCATCCCCCATCACCTTCATTAGCTGTCGCATGCTCCCTGGGCTCAGGGCACAGCTTCTCTTGCCTTTCCCTCCGCAGAGTCTCCCAGGCCTGTGACTCAGGCCTCTAAGACTGCCCTCAAAAGGACTTCAATCACGCAGGTTCTAAGGGAGTAACCTGGAGCCTCCAGAGCAGCTCCGGACACCCTCAGACTCCTGGGTTGGACCGAGGCTCTCACACGAGGTCTAGCTTCCCAACTATGAGTTTGCGGGTTCACGAAATGGTTGCCAATAAAAAAAGGATGCTTTGAACCTCCCTGCAGGCTCCAGCCCAGGAATTGCGCAGGGCTCAGCACCAACGCACCTACAGAACAACTGGCAGCCCCGATTTTCAGGGAGAGAGGAGAGAAAGCACCACCCACTTAAACCCCTTTGCTGATTTCCACTGCCCGGTGCCTGGGCCCTACTCCTCCGGAGACAAAGTGCTCGAGACAGTGGTTGTGGGCAAGACCCCAGGAGGGAGGTGTTGAAGAAGGGGCCAAAGAGAGACTCCTGGGGCCTGCCACGCTTGGAGGGGGAGAAGGAACGGTCAGGATGTGGGGCAATAATGACCTCTGGGAAAATTCCAAGAATCTAGAATGGGTAATCACTGAGGTCCTGGAGGAATCATGTACAGATAGCTTATGTGCACACTGTTTTATGGAATATTTGACTGAGATCACTACCCCCCAAAGAAGGTATCTCTGAGAGGAAGACTGGCAGGAAACAGAGTGGACAGTCCTGGGATAAGGAGGGGGGACCAAGATTCCCCAAGTGCTGCTGAAGCCACCGGCCATGAATTCTAGGAAGCCTTCTGCTAGGGGGTGCCCTGCCCATCACACAGGGCACCAAGTGCCACTCGATCACAAATCAAGTCCTAATAAACCAGACACAACAGAAAAGGGGGAAACTGATCTCCCTACCAGGTGTCGGAATTCTGCCGCCAGACTTCCATTGGTGGACTCCTCCATGTTCATCACCTTCGTGTGAGTGCCCAAAATGTTGAACTTTCGAAACCTAGACAATACAGGGTACAAATACTTAAAAGGCTGGGAACTGTTAAACCAACACATAAACAAACAAAGCGATCGTAAAATATAGCGCAAAGTACTTCACGTACCCTTTTACTGTATTTCTCTCATTCACATCTCTGCAAAAAAAAAAAAAAAAAAAAAAAAAAAATATATATATATATATGATCACATATGTGTATTTAAAACTTGAGGTAAGTTTTAACAAAAATATAAAAGTACAAGATCAATAACAAATAATGGGGCTGTTCAGCCCTTTCATTCACTCACACAGTCCCTCAATCAACCCGCACCAGCAATGCCAAGTTTTGCTGAGTGACCTCGGGCAAATAAACTGTCTGGGCCTCACCTTTCTCCACTGTACGTCATGCTAACAGCACCAACCGTACAGGACACTGGGAGAAGGAAACCTGTTACCGGGTAAAGAGAGCACAGAGCACACCCTCAGTAAACGTAAGCCTGAGTTATGGCTATTCGTTGAGCAGTTACTCAGTCGGTGCCTTTCCGAGGCACCGAGCTAAGCACTGGGGACTGAGCAGAGAGCGTTGCTCTGTGGCTACACAACTCAGAGGACCTTCCAAAGTGACAGCTCGATCCTTATTTTTGTTCTCTGTTATTTTTAACGCTTTCAGAGAAGTACTTGAATGGTCAATTATTTGGGAAAACTATCAAGTTTAAGTTTTAAATCTGAGGTTAAAATCTTGAGAGACCTGTATCTTATATAAATGTAGCGATAACGTCGTCATGTTCTGGACAAATAATGTATCTGTCAGGCGTAGGCGAAGGTTAGAGATCATTAGCGCACTCATAGTTAAATGAGTTAGCTTCCTTTCCTGTCTCAACTAGAAGTTCAATGCTTTTGTGAATGAGAATCACTGTCAGTTGTAACAGTGACCAATTTTCCCATCTGGAAAAAAAAAAAAAAAGAACTTACACTTCATAACCACGGAATATTTCTAATGACCAAGAAGCCAGCCTTGGCATATGACAATTAGCTAACTCGACACTTCACCTGGACTTCATCACTTCCCCCCAGCGTCCTTTTCCTGCCCCAGGACTCCAGCCAGGACCCCACGTGACATTTGTCATCATATCACCCTAGCCTCCTCTGGTCTGTAGCACGTTCTCACACGTTCCTTGTCTTTGAGGTTTTTGACAGTTTTGAGTATCACTGCTCAGGTGTTTTAGGAATGTCCTTCAACTTGAGTTTCTCCAGGTGGCATCTCAGTTTTTTAAATTGTGGTAAAATATACATAACAGAAAATTTATTATTTTAAGTATTTTAAGCATGCAGTTCAGTAGCATTAATATACCCACATTTTGTGCAAAAAAAGAAAATTCACAATAAAAGGAATAGTGTGATACAAAGCTACCTTGTCAAAGCTAAGAAGAAAGCTCAGAACTGGAACAGACAGAAAAGACAAAAGAGCAAGAAAAAACTGAAAGAGAGACTGAGTTAAGCAGAGTGTGGTAAACTGTAGTGGCCACAAAACCTCTGCAGCTTTTCTTTTCAAGAGGCAGAATGTATTTCCCTGTCCCTTGAATCTCAGGGGACTTCGACTTGCTTTTCCCCACACAATGGACGGGAGTGGTGTCGTACAAGTTCCAAGTCTAGCCTAACAGGCCCAGCACGCTGCTGCTCTGATCCACTTGGAACACCGCTGCCGTATGAGAAAGCCCAGGCTGACCTCTTTGAGAGCCCAACAGAGAAGGGCCCAGTTATCCCAGCAGAGACAGACACATACAAGGCCATGCTAGACCGCCCAGCAACAACCAAGCCAGCCCAGACCAGAAGGACCACACACAGCCCACAGCATAAGAGAAATTAATAAGTTTTAGAGTTTAAGCCACTAAATTTTGGGAGTTTTATGCAGCAAAAGCTAACTGATACACAGAGAAACCAAAGATGATGGGAGAAAAGCAAAGGCAAGGCACAGACTATGCTACAAAGAAGGCTATAGTTACAGGAATGGAAAGAGACAAAAAGCCAGAGGAAAATGACTTGGATTATCATAAATGGTTTTGAAACTTGGTAAACCAGAATGTTACACACACCAACAAAAGCATTAAATATATCAAGGGGGGATGGCAGGGGCTAAGCCATCTTGTTCCTTGATGTAAGTGCTTAGGTCACTGATAGTTCAGGTCCAGGGACTAAGGACAAAACAGGATGGGCCTGCTCCATTTAGACCCCATGAGAGATGCTGCCCATTCCTGGGTTCTTACTGCCCAGAAGAGACAAGTGTGAGGCCAGCAGGCTCCACACAGGCCCCCCAAAATGCTGTCAGCTTCACTCCGGAAACAAGTCCACACTGGCTGCAGAATCATGGTGGCCTGGAGTTTGATCAAGGGCCCTTCCTCTAGGGCTGGCCTAGGAGGAGGGGTGGTAGCTGCTTGGAGACTTGATCATTACAAGCTCATATGCATAAAATGCACTCATTCTTTTGTTCACTTATAGTCTAAAAAGCCACAAGCACGTTGATACCAGCTCTAGGGGATGCTCCCAACATCCAGAACAGGAGCTATCAATTTAAATGTGCTGGGATCACTTACAAACAGCCCCAGCGCAAAAGTCTATGTTTAGTTAACAAAACCAGCAATTTCAACAGTACGTGTATCTTAGATAATATTAAAGATATCTTACTTATCAAATAAGACTTTGACTTTCAAGTTATAATTCAGCTCTTGCAATTTCACCAACAATCTGCAAAGAAAAAAGTCATAATTACTTTTAAAAATTATCTGTTACCATTTATTTATCATGCCAATTCCCTACTGATGAACATTTCAATAACCCCCACCCACCTCATGCAGTTTTTGGTTATTACAAACAATGGAAGTGACATCCGTGTCTGTCTACTTGGATGTTTTTAAAGTGTATTTGTAGGATAAATTCCTAGCTGTGAAACTGCTGGGACAAAACTGTAACATTAAGTTCTGACACACAGCAGCACTGATTTTATATTCCCACCAAACATTAGTGAGGGTATCTGCTTCTCTGTATCGCCTCGCCAATGCTGAGTTTTATCAAAATTTCTATTTGGGGCTAAAAATAGCAAACACTGCCCTTTCCTAAAACTTGTATCTAATGCTTATTCTGCTGGGAGAAAACAAAAACTATCACCCATAATCAGGAAAGTGAAGGTCACATCTATAATCACCCCAGGGCAGTGTGGAGAGATGGAAGGAGCCGTGGGCTGACACTCAGGTGTGCTCTGCTCTGATGAGCTGGAGAGCTGGGGAAGAAGCCCCTCACTGGTTGGCTCCCTTTAGTGAAGCAGATGATGGGATTAGATTTCTCCTCCTGCCAGCTGTGAGTTCTGGGACCTCACGGGTGCTAAAGCGTGGTGCTGTTCACTGGCAGCCAACAGGCAGCACCTGTGGACCTAACTCAGCAGCACCCTGGAAAAAAGGACGAGGGCCAACTCTGACGGCAAGTGCAGCTCTTCTGAGTCCAGCTGCTCACCAGCGGAGGAAGAGCTAAATGAATGCAGCCATGCAATGGAAGAAAGTAAAGCTGTAAAAGCTGTACGTTCTAACATGGGAACACTTCCATAACTTATTATGAAGGAGAAAAACAGGCTGCCAAAAAACAGACAGCAGAACCCTCGTTTCTAAAAATGAAATACTGTATGTCATATATATTTGTGTGTCTATGCATGAAAAAAATATGTGTAAGTACAATGTATTTATTTATATATTTATGTAGACATGGGCAAAATTCTGGGAGGACTGACACCAGGCTGTTTACCATGGTGGTCTACAGATATTTAGATCACATACAACGTTGAGAAATCTGAGGAAAGCTATGAACACATTCAGCAGAAAAATGTACCTGTCATAAGTCCACATTCACACACACTGCATACACTTTGGGGGGAATGTAAAGCTCAGGTTATGAGTTTATGCTCAAGAGGGGATGAGGCTGCTGGGAACTTCTACTCTCTACTATATGCAGTTCTGCAATTTTGAATTCCTATTTACAGTAAACATTCATTACATCTATAACTGGAAAAAAATCAGGTGTGTGTGTGTGTGTGTATACACACATATCTCTTATATTTCTAGTCTGAATAGAAAAGACAAGACTCTTAGATATTCTAAATAAGAATTCATATTAAAATGCCTACTGCAAAATTACTTCCTCTAAAGCACCATATATAACAGTGTTGTGAAAGGAAGCTGGGGTGCAAACTTTGTGATAGGAGGTGCAGGGTCTTTTCTTTATTACCTCAACTTCACAGTGAATTGTACTCCAGTCTTCAGGACCAATGGCCTCTGAGGATGAGTTGGCATGCAGGGCTGTCTTTCCACCACAAATGAGCTGTAAATTCCCAGCAAAGGGTAAATTAGCATTTCCATTAATGCTGAGGCAGTAAAAGGTTATTTTCCCTAAAGAGGAGAGGGGGTTAGAGGGCACAAGCTAAAAAAAAGTTTGAAAGATTCTAACAAATTGGATGAATAAAGTGAGGTTTTCTAGTCAGTAAAGAAATCCCCAAATCTATTGCACTCAACAAAATCATAGTAACTGCAGTGAACTGTGATACTCTTCAACAATGAAAATTCTGAATGGGATTTTGTTCATTTACAAATTTAAGAATCAAATTTGCTAATTAGACTTAGTGTGGTGATCATTTCACAATATATACAAATACCAAATCATTATGTTGTACATCTGAAACTAATACAAGGTTATATGTCAATAACATCTCAATTTAAAAATAAAAATAGGGAAGTCCCTGGTGGTCCAGTGGTTAGGACTCCGTGCTTCCACTGCAGGGGGCATGGGTTCAATCCCAGGTCAGGGAGCTAAGATTCCACATGCCTCGTGGCATGGCCAAAAATAAATAAATAAAAAAATAAAAACAAGACAAAAATAAATTTTACTACAGTTGAAAGTGAACCATGTACCATATTGCTTACCACCATAATTTGAGACTGACATTTTAACATCCTTTGGAAAACTGATTTTAAAATTGTTTAGTAATATTTATTATCTAATAAACATTTCCAAACATTAAATTTAATTTAAAAAAAAAATGAAATTTGCATTCTAAAACCCAAGTAAATGTCCTCGATTATTTCAAAATCCACATCTAGGCATTCCTGTTTGGACATTAGCCACAGGGAACCAAAGACATTTTAATTACATTAGCATTTAAAAAATTGCAATATGGGGCTTCTTCCCTGGTGGCGCAGTGGTTGAGAGTCCACCTGCCGATGCAGGGGACACGGGTTCGTGCCCCAGTCCGGGAAGATCCAACATGCCATGGAGCGGCTGGGCCCGTGAGCCATGGCTGCTGAGCCTGCGCGTCCGGAGCCTGTGCTCCGCAACGGGAGAGGCCACAACAGTGAGAGGCCCGCGGACCGCAAAAAAAAAAAAAAAAAATTTACAATATGAATTCTACTTAGTGCCATTTGTTTACCTGCTAAGCATATCTGAAACACCTACCCATGGGCAAGGTACTATGTAAGGCCCTGGTGGGGGAAGAAGATGACAAAGGCACATCTCTGTCTACTAGGACCTTTCAATTTACAACAAAGAAAACAGAAATACACAGACAATGATATAATAAAATCCAGAATGGGAGAAAAATAAAGAATGAACTATGCAGATCTGGAAGGGAGACAACATCTGCCTGGGAACTCTGGGAAGATTTCATGATGAGATATAAGGTGAAACGTTCAGGATGCAGTTTCGAAATGAGGTACAAGAGAAGAAAGCTCTGAGGCAGAGAAAATACTGTTGGGAGAGGAACGGAGAAGCAAATATCCAGGGTAGGCACGAAGTCAAGTCTGCCTGGAAATGAGGCATGTATAGAAGCTAATTCTGGAGTGGCTAGTGAGGGCCAGGCTGTGCAGGTGCGGCTTGGGTGACCGGATGCGGGGCTCCCCTGAGATCAGCAGGTGGCAAAAAACCTGATTGAACTGTGCTCTGGGAGAGCACAGGGTCACAGGGACAGGGAGGAAGGGGCTTGGGAGGGACCATTTGGGAGGCTACCACACCAACAGGTCAATAGAGAGGATTTGAGAGCTTGAAATGTGATGAGACCATGGAATAGGAAAGAGAGGACAAATATCATCAGGTTAGACTAGACAGGTCTCGTCACAGACTGGCCACGGGGAAGGAGACTGGTAACCCGTCTAAACGGTCACAAGAATGACAGGCCAACGACATAAGCAAGGAATTCGGGAAGACCTGATTCGGGGAAGCCATAAAAAATTTTACATAACCTATTAAACCCTTCTAAATTATCTGAATTACCAGAAAAATTTTCCTCTGGGTAAAATAATTGCAAAAAGTGCAAAAACATCTCCCTCAAGTTACCTCTGAATGAGCTGCTGGAAGAGGCTGAAGGTGCGGTCCCATAACGCTTGTTTGTTTTTTGTGATAGGGTCATGTTCATAGGTGTATTTCTGTTCCAACTCCTCAAGCTTTTTAAGCTGCTGACGAACCTGCTGCAGACTCTCTGCCACTATGGTGAACCTGGGAAGGTACAAGCCACAGGGGTCTCCATCAGAAAGCAGCCTGGATTAAACAGAATCACGGAAACCAACAAGTACTTTTTACAGACAACACACGACGTTATCTGCCCAGCTCTGAAGTGCAGGGAGAAACAGAACAAACCTGATTTGTGTGAAAAAACTAATATGCATGAACGATTACAGCCCAGATTAAAACCTGCATCCCACTGAGATGGCCCTAAGGAGAGATGGGTAGGGGTGGAGGCTGCTAGGGAATCTGTGACTTCAATTGAGCTGTGAGATAATTGGGACCTAAAGGGACAGGGCAAAGGTGCAGGGGGGACAGAGGCAGGGGACACGACAAGGCAGATGCTGTGGGCAGTGATGTGTGGAGCAGTGAGGGGCCCCTGCAGATCTTTCTATCAGGGCAGTGACACTGTGCAGAGAGGAGCAAGAGAGCAGCCTGGACGCTGAGGAAGCAAGGCCAAGAGGGGATGCAGGCCGGGTTAGGAGGAGACGAGGGAACAGAGGTGACTGTGTCACTGAACTGAAAGGAGAAGGCAATGTGCGCAACCTAGACACTCAAAATATATGCATAAGCTAAGGAGAAAACCTAGTGACTGCTTTCAGGTTCCTCCGTCCTGACAGGAAACCACCAAAGGCGATGCAGCCTCCGAGCCGTGTCAGGCTGTGGAAGTTCATTTTACTGGCCTGGAGGAATGACAGAAGAACCTCTATGCCCCAGTGAAAAACATCTCCTTCACTCGGTGTTTCCATTCCTTGAATCCAGTTCGAAGCACCAGGAGCACAGCCCATGGCCATGAAATGAGAGGCAGGGTAACGGTGGGTGGGTGAGTTCCAGAGGGATTCTAACCCAGTGATTCCCAACCTTGTTCAGGCCACGACACACAGGAAAATGCCAACAATCCTTGTACCACACAGCTGGGGGTCCTGAGGGGTATTCACATCTCTGCAGGAGGCTCCTTGTGGCCTAAGGTGACCATGGGGGCCCCAGACAGCGGGGGGCCTCGCTGGGCACCTGGGGGGCTCGGAGGTCAGCATCTCACAAGGCTCACGGGGACACACTGGGCTGGGGAGCTCCATTCCTATCCACAAAAAACTGGGATATGGAATGGCAACTCACAGAATAAAAATAAATGGCTGACTATTGTGAATTTTTAAAAACA
The DNA here is from genome assembly GCF_011762595.2 of Tursiops truncatus. Lineage (NCBI taxonomy): Eukaryota > Metazoa > Chordata > Mammalia > Artiodactyla > Delphinidae > Tursiops > Tursiops truncatus. Next base: position 43,200,109 of record NC_047040.1, on the reverse strand, counting down.
GCAATCCAGAAAGTAATCTCATGAGGTCTCTGGTCCTTGGGCCCTTCAGAACTGTTCCAGGCCACCCCCCGCTCCTACCCACTGATTCTACTGCTTCCATCCCCTCTGCTCAGTTCTGTCAGCCCTCCCCTGGACTACGCTAATAAACTCAGAGCAGACCAACTGGCCTTTCTGTCTCTATTCTATCCTCAGGCTTCAGCCAGAGTGACCTAAATAAAAAATCAGAGAAATGAACCTCCACTTAAATAAAAGGCCTGCCCGGCTCACCAGTATCCACTGGGTAAAATCCCGGAGTTCCCAGCACAGTATGGGAACCTCCGTGACCAGGCTCCAGCCTCTTGCCAGCTCCACTTTCTTCCTTCCCTCTCTGGCACCCGACTCTCTAGCCATCCAACATGAGAACTGCGGGCCCCAGCTCATGCCAGCCTCCCCTCCCCTCTGCCCCGTCCACACTCTTCTCCTTCCTGGTCTACATGAAGTTTTCCTATTCACTCTCGAATCCGTGCAAGACCACTTTGTCTCATTAATCTTTCCTGGTGACTCCTTCCTTCATCCTCCATGAACTCTGGACGGTCTCCGTTGGAGCCCTGGCAACCTTTCACTGAACAGTTATTACCACGCCCATCTCCCGCCTCCACACTGAGAGCTCCTTACTGGCAACGACCAAGAATCATTCACCTTGTGTCCCAGGTCCTAGCCCAGTGCCTGGCATACAGCATTTCATAAGTATTTACTAGACGGATGCCTGAAATGTATGGCCCACAAACTATTATTTCACATAAGCCTGTAAAATGCCCTTTTGTTTTTAAAACCTTGGGACTCAAGTTGTTAACTGTGTTGTGTGATGACCATGTCACTGGTGTGTTGGCACAAATGACATGTCCCACGGTACACATACAGCAGGGAGAGGAGTCCTCCAAACCATGCAGAATGTGGCTGAACGTGGCCACAGGTGTGATTAACACTGTGCTTTTCAAGTGTTTCCAGGGCAAGAAGCAGTTGGACTACATCAAACTCTAAACCAAAGGTTTGACAGAGTCCATTCAACTAACACAGCTGGAACGTGCACTTTACGAGTTTATATGGTTAGCCAGTCAGCTGCCAGTGTTCTGCTTCGGAGAATCTTACCAGTTCTGCAGCTGATCAAGGCAAGCATTGGGGGGTCCCCCGATACAGGCACTCTGCTGTCTTCGCTTCCATTCCACAAGTTCATCATTAATCAGGGCTTTCTGGGTAAGTTCGGTGGCATTCAACAACTCTATTATTTTGTGAACTACTTCCTAAAGGGAGAGAAAGAGACAAAGCGAAATAAACTCATCTTTAATCACTGAATTTTATTCTTTCATCTCAACTGGGTTGCTCTAAGTGAAATGGTTATAAAAATAATTTTGCCTCTATTCCAAACTTCAAGTCCATTATTTACAGTCTGTGACAAAAGCGACATGTTATTCTGGAAAGTGAATCACTACCTTTCTCTTATTGTCAAGCATTAAATACATCTTCTGGAGTAACATCTGTTCCTGTTTCTGATCATTCTTTGCCACACCATTGGTTTCATGTTCTGTGAATTGGGAGAGACAGCAGATAAATATAAATATAAAAGAAGACAAAACCAACTGAAGCCAAGATTTACATCCATTTAGGAAAAATACGATCCAAACACTATCTGGAGATACGTCAAAGCTTGGTTTTTCTTCAATCATTGTTGAACAAAACGGTAAAAATGGCCTAAGTACAAAAACCGGATACACTGAAACAAAGTCCTTGTTTACAATGACTCACATAAACGGGAAACAGTACTGTCTGGTTCTTAAGGCACTGTCAGAATATTACCTAAATGAATATAAGTGACAAAATTCACAACCTCAGTTAAAAAATAATTGATACAAAGCATCTCTGTGGCTTGAAGCAGACAATTAGGAAACTGTAATTGAGGTTTCTTTCTCTCATACTTTTATTCAAATTCTTACTAATAATCTCTCCATTCTATCATGGTATCCTCCAAATGATTGCTAGGGTTCCAGCAGCACCCTGCTTGTTCTACACAATGCACACTTCTGGATTATTTTCAGTGGACGTCCTGTCATCATTAAAAATGAGCAACAACAACAAAATCCGAGCAAAACTGCTTTAAAACATGTGAAAAATGCTGAACTTCCCCTGTGGAGTATACACATGGAGCTGGAATATTTGGAGGAACTTCAGTTATTAGGGCAGGGGAACTCCACACACATATCCGTCCTATGTCCATCAGTGGGCTAGGCACAGTAAGTAGAGTGAATAGCACGTAACCAGGATGTATTAACTGGGGGCGATTTTGCCCCCCAGGGATCATTTGGCAATGTTTGGAGACAGTTTTGGTTGTCACCACTGGGGACCACCACTGGGGATAGTTCTACTGCCACCTGGTGGGCAGAAGTCACGGATGCTGCTAAACATCCTACAATGCACAGGACAACCCCCCAAACAGTTATCAGCCCCAAAATGTCAATAGTACTGAGGTTGAAAAACCCTGGCCTGGGTCACCAAGAAGCCAAGACTAGCAATTCAGAGTCTTAAAATGTTTGGTAAATATGAAGGAGTATCTGCCTTTGTTATCTAGTGTAGGTAGAAAAAATTACAGGCAATGGACACTGCTTTAAATGTTAACTCTTACCTCTGTTCTGCAAGGTTTTACATTTAAAGTCATATTCATCCTGTAAATCTTCTAGGGTCTTGATTTCATGCTCTATACACTACAAGTAAAGACAGAAACAAGTTTTCCACCATACTTAGGACAAAGACTTTAGGAGACAGATTACTGGTACTATAGAACCCAGAAAACCATGGATGCAATCCTGCTCCCTCAAAGATGGATTAGACTTGCAAAATTCTAATCACACGTATGAAATAATTTATATCTCCTTAGCTAGTATATAATAACCTTTTTATGAAAGAAAATATATAGCTATTTCTGGACTGGGCCACTTGATGTCTACTTTAATGAAGTAGACCTGGAGTCTGGCAACATGCCGTCTGAAGCACAAAGTCAAGGCCGCGCTGGTGTGACCCAGAGGCCCACAGGAGAGCCGGCCCCTCAGCAGAAAGGCCGTTTCCACAGATACGGGCCCAGGGCAAGGCTGGACTCCTCACCCTTTCCCCCAAACAGCACCCACAGTGGAAGGGAGTGAACACATACCACCAAGGGCACCACCTCCATAAATGTCTGGGAAGTTTTATCTTAAAGTTATTGTGGATATTTTATTCTAATCAGAAATACATCAGAATTTCCTTGTTTGAGATGTTTTTGTTCCCCTTCCAAGTCTTAGAATAAAACAGGTGCTTGAGGAAGACCATGTTTATCCTAGGACTCTATGTAACCCCAGACACACCCCCATTTGAAAGGTACAGACATAAAGGGCTATTTAGAGCAGCAACAACTAGTTTACTGGGTGATAGGGCAAAGTCAACAGTTACTGCACAATCTTGCAAGGAAGGAAAAGATAAGCTCAATGTTTGCAAGTTGTAACAGGGGCCAAAAATGTCTATCTGCTCATTGGTTTCACCAATTTGTTTACTTAGGGTTTCGAACTTGAGCGAAACTTTTCTTCTCAACTACTTAAAAGCCTGAAATCAGTCACAATGCTTACACTAGAGCAATTGAAACCTTTTTTCCTCTACAAAAAGTTACAAAGAAGATGTATACATTTACTAAATACTCACCATAACTTTGTCCTTCACATTTCTGACTCTGCTGTCAAGCTCCTGCTGTTTGTCTAACATTACAGTGGTCTGAATATTCCCTGCCTGAGCCTGTAATGGAAGGTACACAGTTAACAGCCATTACTTCCTCTGTCCTATTTACCTGCTGGTTATGCTCCAAAGTCAAGTCTACCCCGTGCCCCACCTAACTCCCGGACCTTCCAAAACCTCCTGCAGGCCTCCCACATGAGTGTGCACAAGAAAAGCTCAGTTCCCAAGGCCCCGGAAAATACTGGCGAACTGTTAACAAGCCTACAGAAAGACCAGGTTCAGTTCATGCCTAAAATAAATAGTATTTCTGGAATTTTCCATTAGTTCATACAGTTGCATGGGACCACACAGGAAGTTATTTTAGTTTCTCAAATTCTGTAGACAACATTATTCTTATTAGCCCTGTACTCATTTGTCTCAAAGCCATGCAATTCAGTGTGGTCCCCAGACAAGCAGCATCTTACCACCCGCGAGCTTGTCGGAAATGCAGAATTTCAGGTCCTAATCTGATTACTGAATCAGAAACCCCATTTTGACAAGATTCCAGATAATGCAGAGGTATATCAAAATTGAACAGTACAGAAAAAGACAAATATCATATGATATCGCTTGTATGTAGAATCTAAAATAATGATGCAAATGAACTTATTTACAAAACAGAAATAGACTCACAGACATAGAAAGCAAATTTATGGTTACCAAAGGGGAAAGGTCGGGGGAGGGGTAAATTAGGAGTATGGGATTAACATATATAACTATATTTAAAACAGATAACAAGCAAGTACCTAAATGTATAACACAGGGAATTATACTCAATACCTTGTAATAACCTATAATGGAGAAGAATCTAAAAAAGTAAGTGTGTGTGTGTGTGTGTGTGTGTGTGTGTGTGTGTACATAACTGAATCACTTTGCTGTACACTTGAACACTTAAACTAACACATTGTAAATCAACTATATTTAAATAAAAATTAATTTTTAAAAAACATTAAAAAATTGAACAGTACTGCCATTAAGGACTTCAATGAATATCTGCTCCTATAAAGTAATAATGAATACCATCCCAGATGCAGTGGGTAGAGTTAGTCTTCATCCTTGACAGCCAGAAAACAATTTGTTATTTTTATCGGGATCACATTAAAATTATGAATTAACTGAGGGAAAGCCGATATATTTATGATGTCGTTTTTAATTCTTATGCTTCTAATGGCTTCCTCTTGTCAACTGCAATACCACTAATACAATGCTAAGCAGCAGTGGAAACAGTGGACATCCTTGCCGTGGTTCTGACTTACTGATGTTTTGTCCGTGAAGTAAGATACTGTTTTAGAAGCAGGAGATGTATATTTTAATGTTAAGGAGGTATCCATCAGCTCCTAGTTTATTGAATTTTTAAAAATCAGGGATGAGTGTTCGATTTTGTCATCCTTTTCAGCATCTTTTCGATACCCCCAGACATCCAGGACCTTCCCTCAAATCCCAGGAAGGTCTTCTTTCTCTTGCTTGCAGCTGGGCAGTCCACTAACCTCGTTCCAGGGGTTCACCGATAAGTCAGGTGCCCTCTGAGAGGCTTAAAATGAACCTCTCCCCAGGAACTTCACATTTTTAAAAGGAGGTCAAAAGCTGACATGCCTTTGAGACCAAAGCACCCGCAGGAGATGGGGCTGATCTGGGAGAGCAGAAATCACCTCCTGTGCCTCCCAGTGCTGACTCCGGGCCAAATGAGGAGAGAAATGCTTAGGTAGCAAGGTGGACAGTTCACTCTTCTGCCCATCTCTGCTCTTGACTGTCCTCCCAAGTCTATCTGAGATACAGGAGCAGCCCCTTGCATAATGCTGGTAAGATGAAAATCCCACAGGATAGTCAAAATTTCCTGCTGAAAGTCTCCCAGGTGCATGCCATACTGAAGAAGGCACACCCCTCTCAGAGGAGCCAATGCAGCCAGCTTTTCCTCCTGACAGACACCTTTGCTCACTAGGCTGGGTCCAGGATGAACTAGCCAGTCTGAGTTTAGAACAAATAATATGTATCTTTAAGTGCTCAGTGCAGCAAGGTGCTTTCAGCGTGACAGGGAGACAGGAACTAAATGCCCAGGGAAGCAGCAGATTCACAAGAACTGGGGCAAATGCTCAGAAAGTGCACGGAAAATGGCATTCAGTGCCACTACTTAAATTCTCTCTCCACCCCCCACCTCCCAATCTCACAGCACACTTTGTTAGCTATTCGTTAGAGAAATGCACATAGGACGCATTCCACTGAGTACTCTGGCCTTTTCCCTGTCATACTGGAATGGTCTCAGCCAGAGTAACTCATACCGTAGTGGTTTCACAACCGTCTGCCTGCTGGGTAGCTCCCACCACCCCATCAATGAAAGGCATGAATCAATGCCATGGCAACTTCAAAAAACTGCTGAACCCTAATCACCAGGACAGTCTGTATTAGGATTAGTAAAGTCATGATAAAAAAGCCTTGGTACTAGTATAACTCTGACTCATTCACTGTTTGGTTGTCTCAGATATCTAATAGGTATCTCGGTCCTATTGAAAACAAAGCTGCTGATTTTCCCATCAACCCATTCTTCTCCAAAAACTATTGTGCCCTGCAAAAGCCTTACTCCTGTCCCTTCCCTGTCTTCCCCAGCTCAGTAAACAGTATCTCTAAGAAACGCAAGTCACAAATCAGACTCACCCTCTACTCTTGGCTCCTTCTCACTCTCACATCTGATCCTTCAGTATAAGCCCTACTGGTACCACATCCAGAACATAACGGAATCTGTCCACTTCTTCCCACCTCCACTGACTGCACCTCTACCTCAGGTACTTCCCCTCCGCTCCTTCAGTCTGCTGCAAGAGCCCACTGTCTTCTGCTTCCTTTCCTGCCCCAGCACCCCAGAGGTGTCCCTGACCCTGATCTAAAGAAACAACCTGACACTCCACTACTGTCCACACAGTATCCTGCTTTACTATCTTCATAGCAACAATCACTATCTGAAAAGATTTTGTTTTGTGTTGTCTCCCTCCCTCACTAGGATGACTTCCATTAGATTGGGGTCCTTTCAAAATCTCTACATCTGTTTTCCCCCACTTCTTGGGGCTAAAAAATCAGAGGGCCAGTCACCATTGCCCTGAAACAGGGCCTCAGTAGTACATGCTGGATGAATGAATGAGTTTTTATTTCTTTATTATCCTTTGTGTTCAATTAGGAAAAAAGTACCTGATTGAATCTCTGGGCATTTTCCAAGATCTTTCTTTCCTCCTTCAGACAGTTACAGATGATCATAGACATCTGTATTGGGTCTTCCTGAAAATTATCCTAGACAATGGGTTGTTAGAATAAAAATAAATTAAATTTCAGAATGTTTAAACCATTGTGTATTATACATTGAAATGAGTTTGTTCATATCCATTAAGAAACCTCACCCTAGTCAGCTCTGCCCACCACCAGTCCCTCCCATCAGGAAACTTACACAAGCCTCTTAGATGGCTCATCCACCAGAGGGCAGACAGCAGAAGCAGGAAGAACTACAATCCTGCAGCCTATGGAACAAAAACCACATTCACAGAAAGATAGACAAGATGAAAAGGCAGAGGGCTATGTACCAGATGAAGGAACAAGATAAAACCCCAGAAAAACAACTAAATGAAACGGAGATAGGCAACCTTCCAGAAAAAGAATTCAGAATAATGATAGTGAAGATGATCCAGGACCTCGGAAAAAGAATGGAGGCAAAGATTGAGAAGATGCAAGAAATATTCAACAAAGATCTAGAAGAATTAAAGAACAAACAAACAGAGAGGAACAATACAATAACTGAAATGAAAACTACACCAGAAGGAATCAATAGGAGAATAACTGAGGCAGAAGAACGCATAAGTGACCTGGAAGACAGAATGGTGGAATTCACTGCTGCAGAACAGAATAAAGAAAAAAGAATGAAAAGAAATGAAGACAGCCTGAGAGACCTCTGGGACAACATTAAATGCAACAACATTCGCATTATAGGGGTCCCAGAAGGAGAAGAGAGAGAGAAATGACCAGAGAAAACATTTGAACAGATTATAGCCCAAAACTTCCCTAACATGGGAAAGGAAATAGCCACCCAAGTCCAGGAAGCGCAGAGAGTCCCATACAGGATAAACCCAAGGAGAAACATGCTGAGACACATAGTAATCAAGTTGGCAAAAATTAAAGACAAAGAAAAATTATTGAAAGCAGCAAGGGAAAAACAACAAATAACATACGAGGGAACTCCCATAAGGTTAACAGCTGATTTCTCAGCAGAAACTCTACAAGCCAGAAGGGAGTGGCATGATATACGTAAAGTGATGAAAGGGAAGAACCTACAACCAAGATTACTCTACCCAGCAAGGATCTCATTCAGATTCAATGGAGAAATCAAAAGCTTTACAGAGAAACAAAAGCTAAGAGAATTCAGCACCACCAAACCAGCTCTACAACAAATGCTAAAGGAACTTCTCTAAGTGGGATACAACAGAAGAAAAGGACCTACCAAAACAAACCCAAAACAATTCATAAAATGGTCATAGGAACATACATATCGATAATTACCTTAAACGTGAATGGATTAAATGCTCCAACCAAAAGACAGGCTCGCTGGATGGATACAAAAACAAGACCCATATATATGCTGTCTACAAGAGACCCACTTCAGACCTAGGGACACATACAGACTGAAAGTGAGGGGATGGAAAAAGATATTCCATGCAAATGGAAATCAAAAGAAAGCTGGAGTAGCAATACTCATATCAGATAAAATAGACTTTAAAATAAAGAATGTTACAAGAGACAAGGAAGGACACTACAAAATGATCAAAGGATCAATCCAAGAAGAAGATATAACAATTATAAATATATATGCACCCAACATAGGAGCACCTCAATACATAAGGCAACTGCTAACAGCTATAAAAGAGGAAATCAACAGTAACACAATAACAGTGGGGGATTTTAACACCTCACTTACACCAATGGACAGATCATCCAAAATGAAAATAAATAAGGAAACAGAAACTTTAAATAACACAACAGACCAGATAGATTTAATTGATATTTATAGGACATTCCATCCAAAAACCGCAGATTACAGTTTGTTCTCAAGTGTGCATGGAACATTCTCCAGGATAGATCACATCTTGGGTCACAAATCAAGCCTCACTAAATTTAAGAAAACTGAAATCATATCAAGCATCTTTTCTGACCACAACGTTATGAGATTAGAAATGAATTACAGTGAAAAAACTGTAAAAAATACAAACACATGGAGGCTAAACAGTATGGTACTATATAACCAAGAGATCACTGAAGAAATCAAAGAGGAAATCAAAAAATACCTAGAGACAAATGACAATGAAAACATGATGATCCAAAACCTATGGGATGCAGCAAAAGCAGTTCTAAGAGGTAAGTTTATAGCTATACAAGCCTACCTCAAGAAACAACAAACATCTCAAATAAACAATCTAACCTTACACCTAAAGGAACTAGAGAAAGAAGAACAAACAAAACCCATAGTTAGCAGAAGGAAAGAAATCATTAAGATCAGAGCAGAAATAAATGAAATAAAACAAAGAAAACAATAGCAAAGATCAATAAAACTAAAAGCTGGTTCTTTGAGAAGGTAAACAAAACTGATAAACCATTAGCCAGACTCATCAAGAAAAAGAGGGAGAGGACTCAAATCAATAGAATTGGAAATGAAAAAGGAGAAGTTACAACAGACACCGCCGAAATACACAGCATCCTAAGAGACTACTACAAGCTCTATGCCAGTAAAATGGATAACCTGCAAGAAATGCACAAATTCTTAGAAAGGTATAACCTTCCAAGACTGAACCAAGAAGAAATAGAAAATATGAACAGACCAATCACAAGTAATGAAGTTGAAACTGTGATTAAAGATCTTCCAACAAACAAAAGTCCAGGACCAGATGGCTTCACAGGTGAATTCCATCAAACATTTAGACAAGAGTTAACACCCATCCTTCTCAAACTCTTCCAAAAAACTGCAGAGGAAGGAACACTCCCAAACTCATTCTATGAGGCCACCATCACCCTGATACCAAAACCAGACAAAGATACTACAAAAAGAAAATTACAGACCAATATCACTGATGAATATAGATGCAAAAATCCTCAACAAAATACTAGCAAACAGAATCCAACAGCACAGTAAAAGGATCATACACCATGATCAAGTGGGATTTATCCCAGGGATGTAAGGATTTTTAAATATATGCAAATCAATCAATGTGATACACCATATTAACAAACTGAAGAATAAAAACCATATGATGATCTCAATAGATGCAGAAAAAGCTTTTGACAAAATTCAACACCGATTTATGATAAAAAACTCTCCAGGGCTTCCCTGGTGGCGCAGTGGTTGAGAGTCCGCCTGCCGATGCAGGGGACACGGGTTCGTGCCCCAGTCCGGGAAGATCCCACATGCCACGGAGCGGCTGGGCCCGTGAGCCATGGCCGCTGAGCCTGCACATCCGGAGCCTGTGCTCCGCAACGGGAGAGGCCACGGCAGTGAGAGGCCCACGTACTGCAAAAAACAAAAAACAAAAAACAAACTCTCCAGAAAGTGGGCATAGAGGAAACCGACCTCAACATAATAAAGGCCATATATGACAAACACACAGCAAACATCATTCTCAATGGTGAAAAACTGAAAGCATTTCCTCTAAGATCAGGAACAAGACAAGGAGGTCCACTCTCACCGCTATTATTCAACATAGTTTTGGAAGCCCTAGCCACAGCAATCAGAGGAGAAAAAGAAATAAAAGGAATAGAAATTGGAAAAGAAGAAGTAACACTGTCACTGTTTGCAAATGACATGATACTATACATAAAGAATCGTAAAGATGCCACCAGAAAACTACTAGAGCTAATCAATTAATTTGGTAAAGTTGCAGGATACAAAATTAATGCACAGAAATCTCTTGCATTCCGATACACTAATGATGAAAAATCTGAAGGAAACACTCCCATTTACCATTGCAGCAAAAAGAATAAAATACCTAGGAATATACCTACCTAGGGAGACAAAAGACCTGTATGCAGAAAACTATAAGATACTGATGAAAGAAATTAAAGATGATACAAACAGATGGAGAGATATTCCATGTTCTTGGATTGGAAGAATATTGTGAAAATGACTCTACTACCCAAAGCAATCTACAGATACAATGCAATCCCTATCAAATTACCAATGGCATTTTTTACAGAACTAGAACAAAAAATCTTAAAATTTGTATGGAGACACAAAAGACCCCAAATAGCTAAAGCAGTCTTGAGGGAAAAAAGCGGAGCTGGAGGAATCAGACTCCCTGACTTCAGACTATACTACAAAGCTACAGTAATGAAGATAATATGGTACTGGCACAAAAACAGAAATATAGATCAATAGAACAGGACAGAAAGCCCAGATATAAACCCACACACCTATGGTCAACTAATCTATGACAAAGGAGGCAAGGATATACAATGGAGAAAAGACAGTCTCTTCAATAAGTGGTGATGGGAAAACTGGACAGTTACATGTAAAAGAGTGAAATTAGAACCCTCCCTAACACAATACACAAAAATAAACTCAAAATGGATTCGAGACCTAAATGTAAGACTGGACACTATAAAACTCTTAGAGGAAAACATAGGAAGAACACTCTTTGACATAAATCACAGCAAGATCTTTTTTGATTCACCTCCTAGAGTAATGGAAATAAAAACAAAAATAAACAAATGGGACCTAATGAAACTTAAAAGCTATTGCACAGCAAAGGAAACCATAAACAAGACGAAAAGACAACCCTCAGAATGGGAGAAAATATTTGCAAATGAATCAACGGACAAAGGATTAATCTCCAAAATATATAAACAGCTCACGCAGCTCAATATTAAAGAAATAAACAAGCCAATCCAGAAATGGGCAGAAGACCTAAATAGACATTTCTCCAAAGAAGACATACAGATGGCCAAGAAACACATGAAAAGCTGCTCAACATCACTAATTATTAGAGAAATGCAAATCAAAACTACAATGAGGTATTACCTCATACCAGTTAGAATGGGCATCATCAGAAAATCTACAAACAACAGAGGGTGTAGAGAAAAGGGAACCCTCTTGCACTGTTGGTGGGAATACAAATTGATACAGTCACTATGGAGAACAGTATGGAGGTTCCTTAAAAAACTAAAAATAGAATTACCATATGATCCAGCAATCCCACTACTGGGCACATACCCAGAGAAAACCATATTACAAAAAGACACATGCACCCCAATGTTCATTGCAGCACTATTTACAATAGCCAGGTCATGGAAGCAACCTAAATGCCCATCGACAGACGAATGGATAAAGAAGATGTGGTACACATATACAATGGAACACTCAGCCAGGAAAAGAAACGAAATTGGGTCATTTGTAGAGATGTGGATGAATCTAGAGACTGTCATACAGAGTGAAGTAAGTCAGAAAGAGAAAAACAAATATCGTATATTAACGCATGCATGTGGAACCCAGAAAAATGGTACAGATGAACCGGTTTGCAGGGCAGAAGTTGAGACACAGATGTAGAGAACAAACGTATGGACACCAAGGGGGTAAAGCTGCGGGGGGGTGGGGATGGTGGTGTGATGAACTGGGTGATTGGGATTGACATGTATACACCGATGTGTATAAAACTGATGACTAATTAGAACCTGCTGTATAAAAAAATAAATAAAATTCAAAACTTCAAAAAAAAAAGAATGCAATCTCCCCTTTAACCAACATGTACTAGTTTATTATATACTTTTATGCTCTGCAGTGAGTTGGTACATTTCCAAAGGCAGTGACTATACTTTAATTATCTTTAGTAGTGAAAGGAAATAGCTGCATATATGACAATGTGGAGTCTTTAAGTTTTATGTACTTACTGAGTTCAATAAAATAAATACCAGCTTTAAAGGAAAAAAAAGAAAAGGAAAGCTCATCCTGAACTTATTAAGTTCTACATAAGCTATTTTTTTTTTTTTTTGTGGTACGCGGGACTCTCACTGTTGTGGCCTCTCCCGTTGCGGAGCACAGGCTCCGGATGCGCAGGCTCAGCGGCCATGACTCATGGGCCCAGCCGCTCCGCGGCATGTGGGGTCTTCCCGGACGGGGGCACGAACCTGTGTCCCCTGCATCGGCAGGCGGACTCTCAACCACTGCGCCACCAGGGAAGCCCCACTTGTTTTTTTAATCAAGAAATAATTTAGGTACCTGCGCTTAATTGGACAGTTAAAGCAGCTTTTGTCATAGTTCTTAAAAAGAATAGTTTGATTTTATCAGAAATAGCTTATGTAGGGCTTCCCTGGTGGCACAGTGGTGGAGAGTCTGCTGCCGATGCAGGGGACACGGGTTCGTGCCCCGGTCCGGGAAGATCCTACATGCCGCGGAGCGGCTGGGCCCATGAGTCATGGCCGCTGAGCCTGCGCATCCGGAGCCTGTGCTCCGCAACGGGAGAGTCCACAACAGTGAGAGGTCCGCATACCGCAAAAAAAAAAAAAAAAAAAAAAATCAACGGCTTTTAATAAGACAAGATCATAGCATTGAATTTCTCTCAGAACTACTTACGTCTAAGTGATAACCTTCAGCCTGAATACTCCTTATGTGTTTACAAAATGAATTGATATTTTACTTCTGCTATAAAATATTAGCTACATAACGGTAGTTTATTTATAGTGTCTGTACTTTTCTAAATACCAATGAGTTTGTGCTCAATAGTATTTGCTGAATGAAAAAAATTCTTACGTAAACATGGAAACATTTCAACTTAAACGCAAAAACCATGTCATACCTGAAGATTACGCTTGCTTTTCCTTATGTTATGCTGCAACAAAAAATTATTCTCCAAAGAAAAGCGACTGTATTGATCATCCAGCTGCGACAGGAGGTCGTGAAAACGGATGGTAGCAAATGAAACATCATTGGCGGCATGCTCCCTAGGAGATACAAAATTTACACATTTCGTTTAGATACTACTTTAAAACGACAAAATAAACACTGCTTTCCATGTTGAAATGACTAAAAATAATTTAAAGTGTTTTCTTGGGTTTTATTTCCTTCTTTTGAAACTGCCATTGCTATTAGCAGCAGTTTGTACAATGTTTTTATTATATACAATTAGCATGAAAAATTCGGGCTTCCCTGGTGGCGCAGGGGTTGAGAGTCCGCCTGCCAATGCAGGGGATGCGGGTTCGTGCCCCGGTCCGGGAGGATCCCACATGCCGCGGAGCAGCTGGGCCCGTGAGCCATGGCCGCTGAGCCTGTGCGTCCGGAGCCTGTGCTCCGCAACGGGAGAGACCACAGCAGTGGGAGGCCTGCGTACCGCAAAAAAAAAAAAAAAAAATTCTAGCACTCCAAGACTGTGCACCAAACTGTTAATGGCGATTATCTCTGGAGGCAAAAAATCAACAGGGGCCTTCACTTTCTACGTCAAATACTTTCATAACATTTGAAATATTTGCAATGAGCAAACAATAAATCGTAAAATAGAACATATACCAGTTTTAAGAGATAGTTCCTTAATTTTTCTTTACTTTCTTCATACTTCTAATCAGTGTTCTACCAAAACTTGGCTTTAATTATTACTTTTAACTTACTTCTTTCTATAACCTGGATCCTAACTTGGAAATAATTGGTGTCAGCATTATCTAACTTGTGCAAAGCATTTAGAAGGATGTATAATTAAATCGACAAATACATAAAATTAATGACTAATGCATTTAGCTTTCTAGAGACACATGCCATTTTTCAAGGCAACACTCTTTTCTGAAACAGGTAATCCCAATGGCTACTGATGAGATTCATCTTCCAGTCAACGTAGTTCCAAGCCACTTAATCAACAAGTTATTTTAAAAGTGTAGAAAAACTCATTCTTCTGTCAAGTGAGTTTTCCTTACCAGTCTTGCTTTTCTAGCCACTGTGCCAGATACTGTCTGATTTCCATGGGAAAACTGTCGTCATAGAGCTGGTGAACCTGCTCCAGGAATTTGGAGTCAAGCTGCTGAAGCTCATACCACTGGGACATCCTATAGGGAAACAGAATACAGATCACAAATGGAAGCCCACAGCTCCAAAAAAAGCCTGTCTAGCATTGTGCTTCTTCTAAATATCTTGCTTAATTAAAAACATAATTTGTCTTTGAAATATACTTTTAAAATGGTGCCTATGTTTCAAAGCCTGTTTTTTAATTGAGTTTTGGGTCAAAGTTTTTTTCTTCTCCAAAAAACACATCTTCAGGTCTTTGCTCAAATGCCAGCATCTCAAAGAAGCCTCTTCTGGCCACCTTATTTAACTTGACACCACCTCTCACCTTGGAAAACACTATCCCTCCTCCCTGATGTATTCTTCTCTATTGCACTTACCACCATCTGACCTACCACATATTTTTTTTAATTTTGATTAGTGTCTGTTTTCCCCGCATGAAGGGAAGGATTTGGGAGTGGGGGGGGGGGGGTTGTTCACCGCTGTATCTTCAGAACAGTGCTGGGCATACAGTAGGTGTTCATACGCCTTTAAAATGAATCTGCACTTTTATCAAATAAATCAATGGAAAACACTACTTAGATTTGCTTTAGGACAAATCGTAAGAACTCTCCCTGAAATTGCTCTTATAAATTATAGAACATTTGTAATTTAACCCAAAGAATTTTAAATTGGTGTTTTATATTTTATGATTCACGTGATTAAAATGAATTATTTTTGATATATATCTTCTTTTTTTTTTTTGGCCACACTGCACAGCATGCAGGATCTTAGTTCCCCAACCTGGGATCAAAACCGTGAACCCTGCAGTGGAATCGAAGAGTCCTAGCTACTGGACCGCCAGGGAATTCCCAGGTTATATATCTTTTAAAAGAGATATATTTTCCTCTTTGCCTACTGCAAACAATAAGTCTGCACAAAAATTCTTAAACCTAAGTAATAATTTTTAAAGACTGAAACAACATTGTTAAATGTAATCTGAAAGGATAAAATAATACTATTTCTTTGGACAACAGCAAGTCAACTTTTACATAGCAGTTCTGAAGATTAAAAATTAAAATACCTGATTTAAGTCCGAACATCCATTAGGAAAATAAAAAGCCTCTCTTCACCATAGCGTAAATTAGGATTTACATCAGCGCACAGCTGACAACGTTCAGAGTAGATATATGTGAATCTTGTCCTACCAGCCCTGAGGAAGAGGTCTGGATTTTCAAGCAGAGCGTGGAAAAGCGTATGCATGCTTGTTGGCAAGCATACCTGTGCAGGCATGAAGTCATGTCTACTCCACAAATCTCCTTCCAAAGGAAGGTAAGGATGTGGTGAGGCTACAAAGCTAGTCACCATCACAAATACCAGTACGAATGGACCCAAGTCCACACCTTTACTAGACTTGCTGTAGCAATTTGATTTTTCACTTTGAATTTATTTCACCTGAGTGGAAGACTAAATCTTTGGTGCTCTCCCTCCCTACTAGGTGTCTAATAAGGATATGCCTAAAGCAAATATGCTGGCCAGAGTGTCAACCAGCGGGGACTGCAACACCTCTTTTTAGGTGAGTGACCTCAAGTGACTCACTTCCCTCTCAACAGGGTGACTGTTTAAGACTGAACGACCTAATACAGATACAGCACCTGGCACAAAGCAGGCGATCAGTAAATCCATGCCAACAAATCCAGAATCCATTCCCTCTTCTCACAAAACTTGTTACCAGCACAGGGAGTGGCAAGACCAACCCCCAGTCACCTGACTTCTTCCTCTCCAGTCCCAAGACCTCCAACCACCTTGCCTCCAACACTCTTTCCCAATCTGGCCTTCTGCTGCACATGGGTTTTGACCACATCATTCTCTAGTTCAAAATTGCTACAGTTTGCCCATTACCAGGCTGATTTCCACTCTGACCCTATTTTCATCCATTAACAAAGCAACCCAGTCACCAAATTACCTACTTTTTTTCCTGCACTGCTCCAGCTGTCACTCACCCTTGAAAACAGCTTTTCCACATTCTGCCTCTCTAAATTCTACCAGCATTCAAAGGTAGGTACGAATAGACCTTCTTCCATAAGCTCTCTGAGACTCACCCAGAAACAATTAAGCTTTCATTAACGTGCGCCTCATTGCATTTTGTATCCCTATTAGAGCATCAGTCCCTGTCTTCCTTAAAAAGCTCTATGATGTCTCCCCTGCAGCATGTAAGCTTCAGAGTTGCTGGGACTGTCTTTTCTTTAAACATCGTCTGCACTGTGGACAGTGTCCTGCACATATTATGTACTCAATAGTAGTCTGTTGAATTGAAATCTAGTAGATTTCAGATTGAATTAGAAAGTAAAGGGCAAACCATATTATGGTCCAACAAGTTTGAGTCCTGCGTTAAACCGCAAACTGGATTGTGCTGGAGACTCGTCTTATTTCTATCCCATTAAAAACAAACTATCCAGCTTATACAAACAACATTTAAAGCGTAATCACACACCTGTTTTTCTTCCCCCAAACTCTTTGGTACTAGTCAGAATTTGTTTTAAAGACTAATTATATTATTTAGGGGTCTGCAGGAACTAATTATCACTTTTACATTCCAGGAGCACATTAAGCTCTTTTATCCTTAAATACAGACATATAATTAAGTTCCAAAGTCACATATTCATTCGTTTCCGTGAACATTTTACTAACCTGTCACCTTGTGCCCCAGCGAAGGGCTGGGGATTCAACACAAGCAGCAGCTACACACAGCACGTCAGATGCCAAGACTGCTGGGTTTGCATGCACCGGGTGCGAGCGTATAACGGCTCTCTGGGGGTGGCACACGGCAAATGAAAACTTTCTGCGGAGAGAAGAAAACATGACTCTGGTGGAAGGGGCGGAAAAGAGAGAAAAATGAGGGTAAATGCAGTATTTTCGGCGGGGGAGGGGCGCAGGATTCTATTTCACAAGACATTTTTTTTTTTTACTACCAGAGCACAACTGGCTGGGGCAACCATGCCATCACCGAAAACACCACCTGGGATACGCGTTCTTCCCCGGATAACGGATGTACCTGTCAGCACTTTAAAGCCCGCCCTCGCCGGGTATCCGGCAACTGGGGCCCGACGACTGCGGTCCAGGAACGTCCCACCCCGGCACCCGGAACCTCACGCCCACTCACTCTGCGCTCCGGATCCGGCAGAGGTAGGCGAGGGCGCGGCCGTGCTGCCTCTCCCGGGCGCGCCGGGTCTCCTCTGCTCTTTCTGGGGTCTGACCGGCGTCGACCCGGGTGCGACTATGTCTCGCCACAAACTCAGCGCAGCAAAGCGAAAGTACCACCGAGAGAAATGGTAGTGCCAGACGCCCCGCCTCCTTCCACTCCCGCCAATCACCGGGTTGCTGCCGCTCTCGGCCAATCGGACGCGGCTGTTCCGAGCTCGCGCCGTCTCCCCCCCAGGGCTACTGCTCTGCCAGCCCGCTGGATCTTTCCTTAGAATTTGGGGAGGGCCTCCAACGGGAAGAGGTGAAGCTCAGCTCTGTGTTGCAAGTTGCGGGTTATGTTTACACATGTTTTAGAGAACAACTAAAAGGAAGTTATGTGTTTGCAGAGGCCCAAACTTGGAGATCCTTATATCAGCCCCAAACCTGAGAATTCGAGGCAGAGGACACAGGTGGAGACGTTGTCATTCTAGATGCTCCGCTTAGCAGCTGACCTCCATGTTGCTAAACCCAGGGGACGCTTTTCTGTCCTCACCTTACTTGACCACTCAGAAACCTGCGCAGTTGACACCACCCTTTAACACTTCTTCCTGGGCCATGATGCCGACACACTTTGCTTGCTTCTTCCTACCTCCCTGCTATCCTTTCTCCATCCTCTGCTCCTCCTCTGCCACCAAACCGTTCAATGTTAAGTGTGGTCAGTGTCCGGATCTTGGTCTACTTTACCTACAGTTCTCAGGCTGTCCTGTGATGACCTCATCCACAGCTTCAATGTCCTTCTAGATATGTAGAACTTCTACACGCATACCCTGTCCACACGTCTCTTCTGAGCTCCACACCCACGTGTACAGCCCACACTTGACTCTCCACTTGGATGTCTGGTAAGCTCTAAAAACTAGTTGTGTTCAGAACCAACTCATCATCTTTCTCCTGAAAGCTGCCCTTTTTCTAGAACTGGTGCATGCCAGAAAACTAGGAGCCACCTTTGACATTGCCTTCTCACCCCCACCAGTCCTCAAGCCTTGTTGATGCTTCCACCTAAATATTTCTCAAGTCTCATCGCTTCTTGCCATCTCCCACACCATCCCTCCTTTTCTCTCATTTGGATCCTCGCAGTAGATTCCCCAAATGGCTGCCTCACTTCAGTTCTTAACTCCCGTTTAATCCATATTCCCTACAGCAGTTTGAGTGGTTTGTCTTTTAATTGCAAAGCAGATCATGTGTTTGCCAACCTGAAAATCCTCTGATGGCTTTTCTTATAAAATCCAAATTTCTTAATGTAACCTATAAAGCCCTGGTTTCCCCATCACTTTCTTTAACCCCATCTTGTGCCACTCTTTCCTTACTTCAGCATTTTTGTTCTTCCAATAAGCTCTTTCCACACACTCAGGGCCTTCTCACTGGTAGTTCTCCATCTGGAAAGCCCCTTGAGCCAATGTCCCCCTCCCCCAAGTTCTTTGCGGGCTAACTCACCTTTTATATCTTAGCTAAAATCTAAGCTTAAATGTCACTTCCCCAGGTAGGTATCCCTGAGGCCAGCCTTGACTAGATCTTCTTGGAATGCGTGCACAGAAAATCAATTGGTTCCTCTAAGTAGGTGGGACTTGAATCAAGCCTAGAATAATAAGGCAATTTTGGGTAGGAAAAGGCTCTAAATAATTTCCCAGAGGTATGCTTATATGTGTATCTATTATCGTTTTTTCCCTTCTTACATCTATATGCTCCTTCCTCTTGTCACATATTCACCCTCACAAAGCCGGTACTGATAGCAATGACCCTTGGTACCAGAGTAGCAGCCTTCTGTGAAAAAAGGTGCCAGGACACCAAAAAAAGTCCTTCCCCTTCTACTAACTCCCTGTACTAAGGGCCCAGACAATGTCTGAGAAAAGCTCTACGAAAGGTAGATAATATGTTAAACATATTTTTTTCTGGTACTGTAAAATTTGCACAGAGACTAGCTTCAGTATTGACAGGGAAATTAAATTATCTTAACAGCTGCAAATAGGATGTTTCTCTTTGGCTCTCCACATTCTGATTGTCATCAAGTTCTGTGGATGCTTCCTTCCCTAATGCCTTTATCTGCCTTAGTTTTCCCATCATTGATAATACCCCACTGTAGGCCTTCATCAGTTCAGAACTGGAATGCTACAGTAGATGCCAGTTACACTACCTTTTTCTGTCCCTTCCCCCTCGACTGTATTTGCCACATTAAATTCTCTAAAACACCTTATTTATATAGTCATTCCCTGCTCAAAAGTCTTGACAACTCTCATTGCATTTATGATAAACACAAACTTTGCCTGCTAGTCTGGACCCTCTACAGAATGTCCCTAACATGTTCCAGGGTGGTGAGTTACTTCTTATAATTTTCTTTACTTTTCTTCTTCTTTTTTTTTTTTTTAATGTCTATTACGAGCAGTATTACATTCGTAGACCAAACACCATTACGAGCACCTTTTTTAGTCCTGTACTTTCAGAAGAGCAGCCCAGGCCCGCCCAGGATGAGGTACACTCGGG
Source organism: Tursiops truncatus (assembly GCF_011762595.2). Lineage (NCBI taxonomy): Eukaryota > Metazoa > Chordata > Mammalia > Artiodactyla > Delphinidae > Tursiops > Tursiops truncatus. The sequence continues at coordinate 43,179,645 of NC_047040.1, read as the reverse complement.
GAGGTGCAGTCTGTCAGGCTGTTTGATAAGTTTCCAAAATAGCTGGCCCCGCGCGTGGCGGGAGGGACGCGGCTGCTCAGAAGAGCCGCCCCACGTGCTTTCGGGGAAATAGTCTGGGAGCGAGAAGAAGCAGGATTGACAAGAAACCGAAAAGCGAAAGTAGAGATGGAGGGAGCAGTACGCAGGCGCGGGCCCGGGGCTTTCCAGCTGACCGCCCGCCCAGCCGCTGGTTCCCTCCCGCAGCCTCTGCGAGGGCGGGATCCGCACGCTCGCCCGAGCCCGGCGTAGCTGGCCGGCGCCCTCCCTACGCAAGTCCGAGAATAGTGGCCCGGAACACGATGAAAGGCAGCGGCGGGGACCTGGGTGCCTCTTAACTTTGGAGGGAGGACTGGGGACGTTTTTAATTGCTTAATGTGCTGGAAACCTTTCTCATTCTCTTCCATCTTTTCTTTCTTCCCGTGGCCTGGAGACGTCCCTTTTCCCCCCTCACTTCTGTATCTACACAATCTGCACGTATGCTAACTCAGTTCTCATTAGTTTTTCTAGTTCTAACCCTCACCCAGCTGGCCTGACTGCCCTTAATCCAGAGATAAGAGTGGAAGGTTGGCTGTTTCTTCAGCTGTCTTTTTCTAGATCTGCAGACGGGACTTTTCTCCTTTTTCTGGCGTCTTTTCGTCGCTCCCACTTCCCACCCCTAATCCCCACCTTCTCGCTCATGGTGATTATACTAGAGGGAGTGGGGAAGAAGTATAATGGAGACGAATAATTTAGTCACCGGACCATGATTTTGAAAGTTTGGCAGGACCAGAGAAAATCATTTTGGCCCCACTTGCTATGTGTGTTATTTACTGAATGGTTCTAGGAGGCATGGACAGCGTTTCTTTGGGCTCTGCTCAACCATTCTGTAAAAGGCTCTATCTACTTAAGGTGACCTGGGGACCAACCTAAGACCTCCAGTGTGTGATGGGCCCCACCTTACTGGACCACAGCTTCTGGCCTCATGACAGTGAGCACCAGTCCCCAGGGCTGCAAGGGCACTTTACATAATTCCCAGAATGCAAAGGGGCATCTACTTTCCCGTTAGGAGAGTACAGGACGCGCTATATAATTTGCAGGCCCAGTGCAAAATGAAAACAGGAGGCCCCTTATTCAAACTTATTAAGAATTTCAAGAAGGCAAAGGCAGAGCACTAAACCAAGTGTGGAGCCTCTGACTGTTCTGCCCTTTACAGATGCACACATTGCATACCCATGAGGTCCCTAGTAGGGGAATTGGAGGGAGGGGAGAGTTCTATAGAAACCTTGTTACATGTTTACTTAAAACAAATGAAAACTTGGATATAATGAAGAAATGAAGTATAACACCACTCTTTCCTAAAGCATTTGCAATAAAATCCAGAGCCTTCCACTCTCCCAGCAGAGCCCTACACCATCTGATCCTGTCTCCCTCTCCTACACATCTTGTCCCACTCTCTCCATGCTCTTCTACACTCCCCACCCTGTGGACTCTTTCTGTTCCTCAAGTACCCCCAGCTTTTACCTGCCTGGGTTCTATGCATGTGTATGTTCTTCCTTTAGGATGCTGTGTTCCCAGCTGTGGCATGGACTTGCTTCTTCTCATTCTTTAGGTCTCAGCTCAAATGTCATCTCCCCAGAGAGACCTTCAATGACCATTTCTTCCAGTTCTCTATGTCACATTTATATTCTTCATAGCACTTACTAAATCTGTCCTTTATTATGTGCTTGTCTGTTTTCATCTCTCCTCACAACAGGAGGAACTTTGTGCTGTGTTACAGCCTGTCTCATCTCAGGTTCCACGAGAGAATTAAGCCTAATGCCCGGGGCATCTGTGTATTAATTACCTTCTCTCCTGTTTATCTAGAATGGCACTATGTACCATCCTTGGGAGAACTGAGAAAATAGTCAAGCAAATCACTTTCTGTGTTTTGTGGTTCAGATAGGAAACCCCGGTTGAAAAAGGCAATGCCTGATACATAGTCTCAAAAATATTTTTGAATGAATAACCCTGGGATAAGGTATCAGAGGTCAAATCAACCATTCAGACCTCAGCACAGGCTCTAGCCTATTGAGCTAGAATTGAGGGGGAGGACGAATAAGAACAGGTGTATTCCAAAAAACTTCAGTGAGAGCACCATTCCTCCACACGCCTCCAACCTTTCCCCCATCTCCACCCTGTCTGGAGGGCCTCTAGGGTTCTTTCGATCTGCAGCAGCCAGTGAGACACCTCAGTGGATGACTGTCCAGCCTAAGTAAGAGAGTTGTGTGGGACTTTTACCAGGGGCGGGAGTAATAAAGGCAATGAGTTTAATCACGGGGAATTAAGGGGAAATTTCAGGAACACTTGATTCATCTGTGGGTGGACAGATGCCTGGGATGCTACGCACACATGAGAAAGCTAAATTAAAGGGAAGTTAGAGCTAATGGACAGTCTAATTCCAGAGCATTTCTATAGTGTTTGGATGTCATGAGTGAGGTGAAGTAGAGGAAACGTCTTATGGTTTTTGAGCAATAGCAAGTGTGTTTTGGTTAATCAGTTTGAAGTAAAATATCGGGGACTGTTCCACAATTTTAGAGTTTGGAGGGTTATAAAGGGAATTCTAGCCTTGTCTTGCAGGCAGATCAAGGAGCAAAGGAAAGAAAGGAACTAACTACTGTCCTGTATGTCCTTTAGTTCAAACACTAGATCATTAACTAGTATTTATTAAGAGGCAGACTGTGCTAGATTTTAGGGATATAACTGTGAACAAGGGCTTCTTTGTCCCTGTACCTACAGAGCTTGCTTAGAGTGTAATGAAGACGGATGACACGCATTTATAACCAAGGTGATAAGAACGGTGCTGGGTAATGTAGAGGATACGGAGGAGGCATGATGTGACCTGAGCCCCACACATGTGCGTGTGTGTGCGTGTGTGTGCGTGTGTGTGTGTGTGTGTGTTGGGCAGGAAGGCTTTCCAGAGCCTGAAGGATGTGTGAATGTTATTGAGGTGAGAGGGTAGGTGGGCTGGGGTTGGAGACCTGAGAGGATACAGCAGAGGGAGGCGAGAGTGAGCATGGGCCGTGAAAGAAACTGAAAGTAATTCAGTCTTGTGTATATTCTGGAGGAAGAGAAGCTATTGTTGGGGAGAAGTGTTGAGAAATGAGTTGAAGACTAAATAATATATGACTTTGGAAAGATCTGTTGAGAATTAGAGTCTTCATGCAGAGGTGGGATTCTTAACTATGTTTTGTGCCATGGACCCCTTCGGCAGTCTGATGAACCTATGAGCTCTTTCAAAGATTAATTTTTTTTGTTGAATAAACTAAAATGCATAAGATTAAATAGGAAACCAATTACATTGAAATACAGAGATCAAAATAGTAAAACCAACTTTGTGATCGAGTAATATAAGTGCTTCTTCATTAATGGCATTAAGTAAGATCTAGCAGTGGGTCGGATGAATGCAATTTCAAAGTCATGCTTAGCATAAGCAATATTTTGAGATAAGTGTACCAACTGTAATGTGACAAAAACGTGGTGTGGTTTACGGTTTGTTACCTTTATTCCTAATTGAAGGAAACTCTAAGTTTCAGTTAGAAGTTTGTGAAAATAAAGCTTTAACTTCTGCCATTCAAACTCATGACTCTCCAGAATTCTGTCCACATACCCCAGCTGAGGAGGGCCAATCCACAGCACCATGAGCCCTTTGAAGATTTTAAGCAGGGAGTAAAATGATCCCATTTATTTTAAATAGAGCCTTCTGTCTACATAAGAGGCCACATGGAATAGTTTGCTGTATTTACTCTAAGGATATTGTGGAGAATGTCCTTCATCATGTTTTCATAGTGTCCTCTTTGTGAGGACGCTGGTGGAAATGTTCTATGTCTTACAGTGGTGGTTACACAACTGTATGGGTTTGTTGGAAAAGGATGAATTTTATTATGTGTAAATTATGCTTCGATAAGCCAGACTTTTAGAAGTGCAGTCAAATCAATCAATGTTCACGGTCAACTTGAAAAAAAGGAAAACTTGTCTGTCAGAAATTGGAATGTGTGCACAGCGAGACCAGTTTGCCCAGTTCGGACTATAATTTCCTGCTGTTGGAACACAGCACTAGGATGCTTTGACCCCTGATTCTCTTCCTGCTACTGCAGGGAGTACATGGGCCTCCTGAACCATTTGAGGTACAGAAAACTCCCTCAGCTTTGCCACAAGTATCCTCCCCGTTCCTGGTTCTTTGGGGAGCCTTTCTTGTTACCTTACGACTTTGAGGAAATCCACCGGCAGCTGCCTTCTTTCACCACTTATTCCAGATAAAGACATTGGTATTCAGTACAATTGGTCAAAGTGAGTCTTTACATTAAAAAGAATTTGAAAAGGAATTAGCAAAATGGGCATCTGTGATTGGTCTTGGATGGTTGGAGGGAGAAGTGAAAAGGTGATTAATATTTTGAAAATAAATTTCCATTTTGCTTCATTAAATGCTGCTTATTTGCTATTAGTTGGCAGAAAAAAAATATTCTGGGGTAGGATTTGGTGGAAATGTGGTCTAAATTCCCTTCCCATCGTATTTCCATCTCATGCAGCACACCTTATCCTGATCTAAACAGGTATCCCCAAGAATCTCCTGACAAAATCCCATTACCCCCACAAAGATGGTTTCTGGAATGCAAGACTCACACCGCTGGAAATAACTCTTTACCCTGGGATCAAGAACTTGATTTTGATTTTCTGAATCTAAATAAAAAATAGCCGCTTACTGAACTCTTACTCTTACTGAGGCCTCTGCCTCTATTATAGGGAGTAAACTACAAATGTCCTTGTACTGTCTACCTCCAAATAACAAAGATGGCTGTGATCACATATATGAAACCTTGACATTCTTCTGCCAGGCTCTATATTTACAAGCTTTTCAAAATTCTTCTGAAATAAGTGAGAGTCCATCATACTTTTCATATTTTCCAGGGAATAAAAAGCTTCTGCAGGATTTCCCTGGTGGCACAGTGGTTAAGAATCCACCTGCCAATGCAGGGGACATGGGTTCGAGCCCTGGTCCAGGAAGATCCCACATGCTGTGGAGCAACTAAGCCCGTGCACCACAACTACAGAGCCTGCACTCTAGAGCTCGCAGGCCACAACTACTGAGCCCACGTGCCTAGAGCCCGTGCTCCGCAACAAGAGAAGCCACCGCAGTGAGAAGCCCGCACACCCGGACAAAGAGCAGCCCCCGCTTGACGCAACTAGAGAAAACCCATGCGCAACGAAGACCCAACACAGCCAAAAATAAAAAAATAAAAATAAAAAAAGCTTCTGCAACATTTTTTGGTATCTAAATCCAATTGTTTATGAGTATTTGCTGGGAGGAAATTACCTCCTTAAACCAAGTTTAAAATTATTGCTTCTGCTGCCAATTCATATATTTGAATTTCAAGAAAATTGGGCTGATGAAGAGAAGTGGAGACTGGGAAAATGCACCTTGAGTTAGCCTGTGGTCCTACATTGAACAGACACCTTCACCCAAAGAATACTGTCAAGAGCTTGCAAAGGAGTAAGGGAATTGGCCTTGGGACAGGTGCAGAGTTTGTCCCATAGGAACAATCTAGGATCATGTGGGTGGGTATAAAGGATGAGATGGATAGGATGGAATCTCTCTAAGGGAGAAGGCAGGTTACATTAAAAGCTTTTTTTTTTTTTCTTTGAAATCTTTTCCATCAAACATTAGCTTCTCCTTGTTTGACCTACCTGGAAGATGGGAAATGGATTAAAGAAGTTAGTGAGGAACACCTCACAGGGGACTGCCATCTCTGACTCTGCAGTCAGGGCTTACCTTGGACATCAGCCTCAGGACATTTTGTGGCTGGTCATGGCAGATGCCTCAGCATCATGACTTCCTCACCTGGCTCAGCAGCTTCTCTAGGGCCTGGAGACATGGAGAGCTCCCCAGGGCTTGGGCACTGGGAGATCCCACACTATTGCTAAGGGCAGCAGCTGTTCAATGGCACCACTAAGCATTCAGTCCGGGCAAGGGAAGGATCAAAGTAGACCTGCAGCCCGTATACATGCATTGCCATTCGGTGAACCACCTCCCCTCCTGCATCACCAGGGATGGAACTTCTCATCCTAAATTCCTTTCCCCTGGCTCAGGTTGGATTCATGGGACCAGAGACTCTTAGAGCTGGAAAGGACCATAGCCCACCTAGCCTAACCTCTTCTAGAGAGGAAGAACACACAAGCCAGGGATCAAATCACTCACCCAAGGCCAGTGTTGTTATCTTCCTCCAGGTCCTCATTTCATGAGATTTTTACCCATGTGTCTGCTTTTAGCGCGGTTTGCCTGAGGTACCACCAGGAATGACTCTGGATCTCTCTCCCTAATAGGAGAGGTGTCCCTGGCTGTGGTACCAGCAGCTGTGAATTCTGAAGTTAGGACAATGTTGACATAGCAACCAAGAGGCTTCCTAATTCACCCCTGGACACACACCGTGTGAATTGCTGCTGTTAATGCCCTGTCATTACTTCCATCTTGTATCTAGTGTGATGACTCTTACTTGCTAGAACTCAGGACATTAGCTTATTAGGCTTTTCCATCAGGCCATCCTGATGGTTTTTGAGTAATGTACGTGTGACTTTGTTATTTTTGACCTGTTGTGAAATCTTAACACTTAAACCTGCTAGAGCCAAAATCATAAGTAACACAAGAGAAACAGAATCAGAAATGAAACAAATACATACAAATGAGTCTTTTGTTAATATTATATTAACATTGGTTTCTTAAAGTGTTTTATCTGAAGCTTTGGTTTTTAGCATTTCAATCATGACATTCCCATTTGGGGGTGTCATACCAGTGAGAGGAAAGCTTCGAACTTAACCATTTCCTGGAAATCGGTATATACAAAGCTGAAGAAACAAGATGTGATTGTTGGCAAAGATCAGTCTTTAAACTTTTTCATTTGCTTCCTTCTTTTGAGTGTCAAGAGCTTATCGTGTCATTCAGCAGAATAAGGAGACTTCATCTAAAATTGGAAAATGAAAATGACCTTTGAGCAAACTATTGTTTTGCAAGTAAGTCACCATTTCTTAGGTAAACATTCTCTTGTCTACTAAATACATACTTTACTTCATAATCTTTCTACCAATTAACTACTAAGTACAGTACTTACAAAAGTAACTAAGGTTGATCAATCTAAAATAAAACGCAACTTTAAAATAAATAAAAACGATTTTAAGGAGGCCTATTCATCCCATAAAAACGTAATGAAGAAATGGGTGTAAAATGTAGCAAAAGTCCTCTTACAACTAAATGATTTAAGGACAATTAACATTGGAATAAGTTTTTCTATCCCTGGAAATCTTCAAGAGAAGGACTAAAAACCACTTGATTTACAGCCAGACACTAATCTCTTGGAGCTCAGGGTCCCTCCAAGAATCTATTATTCTGATGTACATGCATCCTAATGTAATTGGGGTTTTGAACTGTTTGACAATATTGGGGAATAATACTAGATAGAATGCATCCTAAAGCACATAGTAGCATATAAGATTATGACTCAGTTCTCAAAAGAGTATTATTATACTGCTATTGATTGTTGTTCATATACTACTTGAAGAAGCTCCCAGGATAGAACCAATAATCAAGAAAAATTGGAATTTGTGGTGCTTGAATTGCTAAAATAAAATATTAAACTAGATTTGCATATAATGACATATAAGTATTGTCTGCTACAGTGGGGAGAGTGGTGGAGATTGGTGGGGCTGATGGTGGAAGTAGGGATGAAGTGTACTTGAGTAGGAGGATACAGAGATATTTTGCCCTTGGATGGCTTTTGATGGAAAGACCTCAAAGCAGTTCAAGTCAGTGTAGGTATCTGCTTCCAATGCCCCTAACATCAGCAACACGCAGCACCATACAGACGTACACCCCTTGTGTTATGCTCATGGATTTGTTCCAACAAATGTGTTTTCTCACTGCAGATCTTCACCCCTCGTTGATTCACACACCACCTTCGCTTCCTCAGAAATGCCCTTGACAGCAATGGAAAGAAAGGGGACATACCGCAGTTTCAATTGTTGTGGGACTCAGGTTTTCTCTCAGCACTGCGTACACACTTGGTGACATGGGAAGAAGGTCTGTTGGAGAATGTGTCTCCGTTGAATCACTTCGGCTTAAAGAGATCACAGGGTAAATATGGAAAGGGATTAAAAATAATAGCTTGTAGTGACTTACTGTGTTAGGAACTGTTAGGGCTCAGGGCAGGCCACTCCAAAATGTGCCTCAGTGGCATATCGATTATTTTGAATTAAATGACTTAAGTTACTTAAGAAAGAACCAACGCAGGAGGGACACTCTGACCCTCCTCTTTGCCTCCCTGAAAGCAGGAAATAAATCTCTTCCGTGAGAGGTGCCCTCCTTGCATCTGGAGGTGGAAGAACATCCTTCTTGCCAGAGACAGGGGATTCATTCGGGGCTGAGAAGCCTGTACAAATGAACCTTGTTACTTCTTTAATTTAATACCTCAGGCCCAAACTCTGTTTAGATTCTTCACGACTTAAGCACCCAAAGCCTAAGTATCTTTTTCCTGTCGATTCCTCACAAATTTATTGACCTTTTGCCCAAAAAAGAATAAAAGCTGCCTGTTTTGGCCATTTCTTCAGTCATTTCTATGAGACTTCTATGCACACGACTTAAAATTTGTTCCTTTTATCCTGTTAATCTACCTTGTGTCAATTTTATTATTAGTCCAGCCATAAGAACTGGAAGGGGTAGAGGGGGAAATTTCCATCTCCCCAACAGAACTCATTTCTAGGACTTCATCTATTTGTGACACTGAGATGCCTAATTCATCATTTGAAATCAGAGCTTTCAGCCTGCTATGGAATATAAGGCATATAAAAGGGCAACTTTAGAATTCCTTCGTGATGGGCTTCGTGGTGCATCCTGAAGACTAGCTTTATGTGTTAAAGGTAATGGGACATTGAGCATTAAAATGCTTTATTCTCCGTTATATGTACCCTGCTCTACTCTTAAATTTCCAGCTTTTTTTGGATAAGTTCAATAAGAACTATTTTACATGTGACTAAGATTACTTACATTGTTGAGATGGGGATAAATACAGAAGGGACATAACCTTTGTCTCCCCTTTCTGTTGGTCTTGAAACTGGAAAAGAAAGGTATGTTGGAGAAAAATGTTATTATTATTGACAAAATTAGAAAAAAAGTCTAAAAAAGTATAAGTGATACTAAAAAGAAGAGATAATACAATTGTCTAGTGATTCACAAATTTTTTTAGTTGAATAGATGAAACAGCATTTTAGATGAGCATAAAATGTGCAAGAAGAGAGAAACAAACCTCTTGGCAGGCCTAACCTGACTTTACATATTAATGCTCTAAACTGTGTGAGAAAAATTGGGAATCAACTATATTACCTGTCTTCCATGTTACATTTAAGTTTAATTATAAGGACAGATTTATTCATGGATTGGGGATTTATAGTAACGCAATTCTTTTCATTAAAACTGACACCAATCATAATCTTATAATTACACAAAGTTTTGAGGCACAGACATCAGTGTTACTAAAAGCACTGCTGCGCTGTAGTAACAGTCATGTGCAAACCTCACCTTGGAAACCCCCCCAGATTTCTCTGGTATACTACGTTGAACTTGTGTGTGATCCAATAGTAAGGACCAACCGTAATTCTTCAGCTGTAATTTGTTGCATTGACATTTGTTATTTCATTCAGTCAGATGTAGTAACACTTAAAAGCCACAGGTTTTTGTGGTAGTTGTTGTCTTTTGTTTGCTTCAGAGGGGGGTGAAGGAGGGTGGCAGAAAGTCACCACCTGTGAGTGACAGCTGTACGATATTCCACATGATGATGCTCATGTATTTAGTTGCTACAGATGAAATATTGTAATGGATTGTATATACTTCGATTTAAAGAAACAGAATAGTGAACTTATATTACAATTACATAGCTATTTCATGAATGTTCTTTTCATGTATTCAACAAATATTTACCAAATACCTGTTTTGGCCAGGTATCATTTTAGACCCTTAGGATACAACCAGAAAAGGCAGGTATGTCAAGACTTGTTATTGATAGGCTGCGAGGAAGGGTATGAAGCACAGACCCCCTTGTCCCCTCCCTGGTAAATGAACGATACTTTCTGAGTTGTGAGACTACAGTAAGTAAAAAATATAAAGCTTATCAACCCTGAGCTTCTTTTGTAAAAAACAGCCTTGCCTAACTTTTAACAGCTTTCTAATCATTACCTCCTCTTTCTTTTCCTCTCCCCAGGCATAGAGGTGAAGTTGGTGCCACTCCTATTAGAAAGGAGAAAACCGAAACTCTACCAGTGGCTGAGAGGCTCCCATGGCCCTGGTGAAGTCCGTCTACAGCTACTGATTACTAAGTGCTCTGCTAGCTGGACAGCCCCAGCTGTTCCTTTTCAGGAACTGCTGACACACCACTTCATTTCTAAGGCTTTGACCTCCACATACCTCTTAGATCTTATAACGATAAAAGTAAACATAAAGGGAAGAACTTCATTTACTTTACTCCAATCTGAGATTATTTTCCAAAATCTTAAGAAGCAAAGCAAACGGAAAGAACCTAACCTTCACATGGCTGGCAGCTGTAGTGTTTACCGAAGGCTTTGTCTTTGGGAATATCAGGATAGAGGTACTTCAGAGGGTTTTCAGGAATGTTTTCAGCCATAATAACCTTGTAGTCTCGAAGGATGTCAGCAAATGGCAGAGCAGACAACCGGCCTTTGTTGTAGGGCTCTACAGAGTGGAATCTCACTTCTCCTGGAAAAAGAGAAAACAGAGAGAATATTCAGGTTCCTGCAGGCATTCTTTGTGGCCATTCTTCCTGCCCACGTTATCTTCATGTCACTTGTTGTAAAACAATGCCAGCCCTTCTCTGCATGTGGACAGTACAGATTGCCACGTGATACAGGACACCCACATAGGCTGTGAGAAATTCATGCTACCCTCCTCTGAAACAACTGTAACAACTAATATTCAAGCCCACTGACACATAAAAGACAGAACAGCAAGCCACACACTTCTGAAGATGGAAAGACCAGTAACCAAACACAATACTAATTTCACATGAATACATAATAGTGAGCATGTACCATTTTCAGAATGGTCCACCCAGGTGAAAGTTATTCCTCCAAGGTGGCTTTCACTGAATCTTAACAAAAAGGTTCCCGGCATTTTATCCTTTAGCAAGAGTCGTTCCTTCTCTTTGCTAACAAAGCCCATGACATACCTAAAAATAGAACATGCATAGTTTTATCTGATCCAAGATTATAATTTACTGCATTTGCATTTATTGCTTTCACAAAGAACAGACCTGAATTTTTTGTGATATAATCAAAAGTCAGTAGTGCCTGAAATACTCTTATACAGATTAAAGTAAGTATTAATACTCTATAAAGTGTAAGAAACTGCAACTACTTTCCACACTATGACACTAGATATGCTTAAAAAGGAAAGAAAAGAAAAAGGGACTACTATAAATAATGCAGTTATGAACATTGGGGTGATGTGTCTTTTCAAATTAGAGTTTTTATCTTTTCTGGATATATGCCCAGGAGTGGGATTGCTGGATCATATGGTAACTCTTTTTTTTTTTAAAGAACCTCTGTACTGTTCTCCATAGTGGCTGCACCAATTTACATGCCTACCAATAGTGTACAAGGGTTCCCGTTTCTCCACACCCTCTCCAGCATTTATTATTAATGTTCATAGCAGCCCTATTTACAACAGGCAAGGTATGGAAGCAACCTAAGTGTCCATCAACTGATAATTGGCTTAAGAAGATGTAGTATATATACACAATGGAAGCTTAGCCATAAAAAAGAATGAAATATTGCCATTTGCAGCAACATAGATTGACCTAGAGGATATCATACTAAGTGAAGTCAGACAGAGAAAGACAAATATTATATGATATCACTAATATGTGGAATCTAAAAAATAATACGAATGAATTTATTTACAAAACAGAAACAGACTCTCAGACATAGAAAACAAACTAATGGTTACCAAAGGGGAATGGGGGTTGGAGGGAGGGATAAATTAGGATTTATGTTGGGATTAACATATACACACTACTGTATATAAAATAGATAACCAACAAGGACCTACTGTATAGCACAGGAAACTATACGCAATACTTTTTAATAACCTATAAGGTAAAAGGATCTAAAAAGGAATATATATATATACACATATATATGTATATGTATGTATAACTGAATCACTGTGCTGTACACCTGAAACTAACACAATATTGTAAATCAACTATATTTCAATGTTTTTAAAAAGGGAAAAAAATTGACAGCATAAAAATAAGAACCTAATGAGTTCATATAGAAAATATAGGCTGTAACTCACCCATCAATCCAAAGGGGAAGAATGTGTTTCTTAATTAGGTCTAATATTGCTTCAAGCCATGTCCAAAAGGTAAATGATTTACCAGGTAAGTGCTCCTATTGGAATAAACAAACATGTTAGGACAATGATTATTTCAATAGTAATGTTAGTATGGTAATTCAAGTTCCTTTTTTCAATGAAATATTTCCTTTAAATGAAAAAACAGTTTCGAATTTCTTCTTAAAATAACCTTATCCAGGAAATCCTCGAAATCCCAAATTATAATATGGAGGCTTAAAAAGGAATACTAAAAAAAAAATCGAAATGATGCTACCCCTCCCCCTGTTTGTACCTTGCAGAACTTGGCCCACGTGAGATGACCATCACCGTAGCTAGACTGGACTAAAATGAAAGAAAAGAATGAGATTTTTATTAAACAATTAGACTCCTCAATTTGGTGCTCAATTTAGATCTCCCCCCCACCACTGCTAAGCATTTCCTAAGCACGTGCTATGGGTTTACAGTGCATTTAATGCTAGAAACAGTAAAAATAAAAGATATCATGAAATTTTTTTATCTAGGAAAGAATTCTTTTCAATGGAGGAGCTAAAGATAGCCTTAGGAAGTGGGTGGGTGTCTAGAACAAGACCTCCATGAATGGATAGGATATAAATTGTCAGAGGAGAAGGAAGAGGCCACTCCAGTAGCAAGAATAATGTAGGATGAGGTGTAGTGGATATGAACACAGCTTATATAGGAGAAAGGAAGTGCAGCCTAATGTTGGTAAATAAACATTATAAAATAAATTTGTGAAAGCCAGAATGCCAGAAGTCTTGAATACTGTCATGAAAAGAATGAACTAGAGATCCACTTGGCGATAAGGAACCACTGACTGTTTTTTTTTGTTTTTTTTTTTCCACTGACTGTTTTGATCCAGGACAATGAAAAAAGAGGTTCTATCTAAAATTTAAGGAAATTATGAGAAAAATTTGATGAAGACCCGAAAGGATATGGCTGCTATTTATACTGTATATATTTAAAAGATTTATTCACTCAGTAACAAATACTTATTGAATGCCTACTCTTGTGGTTTATGAATTAAATAAGGATCAAAAAGGATATTTACATTAAGTAAATTTTGTAATATTTCCAATTTATTTAAACACTAATTGATCGGATAGTAAGTACAAGGGTGACCCAGCATCACTTGTAAGTCAAATTTAACCAAACACACACGATTCTACTACTGCTGCTCAAAATCATCTTTGGCTCTACTTTAACCAGAAATGTATACAAGTTCAATTTTAACTCTTTTCTTGGTGCCAAATGTGTTCACCCCATACTTGTCAAAATATACACGTCTTTTAAAATTCTTTTATAAAAAGCTTACACTGTAGTCACTACATGGAGCACCAGTGACTATTTTGCAAACTTTAGAAATATCAGTCAAAACTGAAATTTTCTCGATATGAAGAATTAAGTATTACCTGGATAGTTTTTAAATTTATAATAAATTTCCTGATCCTGGGATCAGCTGTTTTCCAGTTGGTTAATGACCATTGCAATATTAATATGAAGATCAAGGCACCATTAAGGCTTCACAGTACATTCAGTGGAAATGGCATAAGAACACCCTGGAGGCTGGAGTGTGGAGTGGAAAGGAAGGGGCTTTAGAACTGGACAGCCCTGGCCTGCATCTTGGCTCTAGTATGTACTAGCTGTGGCAAGTCACTTAACCTCTGAACTTAAGTATCCCCATGTATAAAATGGATAGAATGAAGAATTATCCTCAATATTCTGCCTTAAGGAAATTTTGTGAGAAAGATACTATAGCATTTAGCCCTATGCCCAGCGATGTAGTAGGCACTCAATAAATTGTGATGATCATTATTATTATTAATAGTAATCTCACCCTCATTCTTTAAAACGGTTGAGTACCAAAAACAGGGGCAAGTCCTCCACATCTACCAGATCTTACCTGTAAGTTTTTCAACCAGCATATTGAGTTGATCTGAGTTCAGGCCACGGCCAACATATGATGAAAACTGCCAGCTCATCACTTCCAGGAGTTGACTCAAAGTGGCAGATGGAGGGTTATTAAAGAAAACCAAGTTCTGAAACAGAGTTGTAGTGATGATTATATGTATTAATCACATTGAACCCACTGTAGTTCAACTAATAGGATTCCTGATTTAAACTCCTTAGGCCAGCCTCAGTTAATAATACAGAACTATTGTCTCATCTCTGTTGTGCTTTTATAGTAAGACTGATTTTGCCTTTTCCTAAAGAGTCCCTTGTTCTTTGAGTCTAATATAATATATGGCTCTATCTTATCCTTGAAAGAATCACTGTGTAGCTCTTTAACTTTCCCTAGACTATAGTCTATCAACGAACTCATACAAGTACTGAACACTGTTCAACAAGTTAGACAAATACTCTCTTCTGAAATAATATTAATCTTAAACAAAACCTATATCATGTTATTTAATTGGTTTATCATGGATTGGTACAAGTTATACCTTGACCAAACAAAGCATCCCAAAGCACAAAGACAGTTAAGTCCCAGGCTAAGGAAGGGGACCCTACAATATGAATCATAATTAACCTGGGACTCCTGTTTTATGGATAGGACTGTAGTCTTTTCTTATTTTGCTCTAGACAAGAGGATCTTTGGTATGATCAACTGCAAGTAAGATTGTTTGTACCACAAAATGGGTCAACGGTGGTGGAACAGAAGACTTCACCTCAGATTACTGGAAAGCAGAAGGTGTGAAAGCCGAGAAAGATGTTTTAAGAAAGGAAGGGTGGGGGGAGGAATTAAGAAATCCATTGCAGTATGGGGAGAAGGCCTTTGGCGAACCTGAACTAAGCTGGGCAGCAAGAAAAGGAACCAATTCAAGAGACTTCAGAAGGTGGCAATAAAAGAGGACACAGCATCCAAGAAGGAGTGAGAAATAGGTAGGAGAGGAATGGAGAGAAAGAATTTCTAGAGGGGCAGTTTTCCTTGAACCTAAGGATTATGTCTGGACAAATGACCAAAAAGCATAGAACATAATCAAGGTCTAGGAGCTTAGGTTTTGAAGCAGAATAGAGTTAGGAAGAGAAACCAGAGTTACTTGTTCTGCTGAACTCTGTATGTAGGCTGTGCATATATGTGTTAGGAGCTGTATATGAAATACATCTCCAGATTCCTCATCCAAGACTAGAGCAGAATCTGAGACGGTTAGTGTGACAACTTTGGTGGCTTTCTTATAGAAGAAGGATGCTGAAGAAAGCTAAGTGTAGCAGCACAGCACTCTGAGGCTGGAGGACAGAGGAGTATCCCATCTTCCTTCCTACATCCTGGAATTGGATGAAAAGCTCCAAATGTGTAGCTCCTAATGGGGAATGACATTAAATCTCAGAAGTGTTGGCTGTTCTTGGCTTTACAGACCAGGTAACCTTTCTAGTGAGTTCTGTTCTCACTGCAGGCTGAGAGGAAGTAAGGCACAGGGCACTCTGTACAGCGTTCCTTTCTGCAGTTAATCTCCCTCAGATGCCAGGGCACCAGAGGATGAGAAGGAACAGGGCTGAGTCATTTTCCATGCTGTTTCCTTATGAGGCACATTAAAACAAAAGCGAAGGAACTTGGAGCTACTCATCATGACTATTCCTATTGCTAGGACCTGAGGTAAAAGAATTCTTCCCTTTGGAAGAAACACTTGCTTTGAATCAAGAAGAAATATTTACATCTGACCTATTTTCTCTAGACCTTGGTGGTTTCCAGGACAACACACTGGGGTTTTGTAAGAGGGAGCAAGGGGAAATGCTGACTCATCTTTTTTGCCACACCCTTCCTTGGCCTTCTGTTAAGAAGAGCTTCTATTCTCTGCTTGCTTTGAAACTTGAGGCCAATTTTTGTTCCATATCTTAAATAACCACCAGATGGCATTAAAAGCAAATTTGAGCCTAGAATGGATTAAATCTATAATCAACTTGAAAATTTGTATAGTGTCGTTAGGCGAGATTGATGAATATTCTAGTCACTTATTTGAAACCAATTCTCTACCTTTGTGGAAGAGCCTGTGTGGGTAAGGTGTGGCCAGAAGTAGTTGAGGAGGTAAACACAACAGTCAGACATCAAATTCTGGAGAGAGGAGTCTCCCCAGAGCCTAGTTAACAGAGCCACAGGATGGCCCTAGAACTCTCTGTGATGTACAGAGTTGGGAGCTGACCAGACTGTCAGAAATAAAGAATACCTGTCTGTCACTTCTGCTAGCCAGAACTCTCTCAGGGTCCAAGTACATCAGAACATATTACTTTAAATATGACATGAGGGAGGAATCATACAACTGAATATATTGGAATTTTGGAATAAACAACCCACAAAGACATGCCAAAATTTATACACACACACACACACACACACACACACACACACACACACACACACACATCTTTTGGGGCAGATGGGTTTTGTTAACAATAAAACAAATCAAATAGAATTAAAGGAGGAGAAACAGGAATAGAGAGAGACTGTACCTGGGAATCATTGGTTGACACGTTGTACCAAATGATGGATGCCCAAGCGTTAGGTAACTGACTGACATTGGAAATCATCACCACAGGTAATGAGCAGGTCTGGTTAAAAAGAAAAATAGCACAGTTATTACAGGTAGTAGTACCTTACACTGATTTTACACTTGGCCCTCTTCCCTAAAGGGTCATCTCAAGCCAACCCCACTCCTCCAAGGCAGTGGTGTCTATACTGCCTTGGTCACTAAAATGATTCATGAAGGCACTGGAACCTTCTGAGCATATATGAGTCAAGGTACAGGGAGGAAAGGAGCTATACAAATAGGAATCCTTTCAGAGTGCTTGGTCAGTCAGCTCCAATATCTTCCTTGACATTGTGGAGGTATTTTTACTTTCTTATGTCATGTACTGCCTAAAATGTAACTAATTAGAGCCTGTATTGACTTAGCAAATTTCCTCTTAATAAATTACATTAAGAATCTAATTTAAAACTTATCTCTGGAATGGATTAATATATTCAAATTATGATCTAACATCTAATTGATGTCAGTATCAGATATGGGAGTTTTAATTGTAGAAGATGGAGAGGCAAGCGATCTTGGAAAACAAAGCATTATGGGAGATAGAGCTGCCTCATCTGTTGTCATGGCACCCAACTTAGTACTTTCGTGCTGAAGTTTTCAACCTTATGGAATAAACAGGCTTCACAGACTAGTCTGGGATTCTAACCAACTTACATTAGCCCCTTCCCATTAACGGAGGTTAGGTTGCTTGTAGACAGTGAAGTACCCACCTGAGGAACTTAATAGCTCATGGAAACAGACATTTAAGGAAAAGAGATGAGGAAAGAATCCATGGAAAATTTTATAAACATGTTTACATTCGTTAAGATAAAAGAGCAAAGGCAGAACTCTAAAAAAACATATCCTACAAATAGGACCATATTCAATCATGTGAAATTGTGTTTGTTCATTCATGCACTCATTCATTTATTCAACAAATGTTGAGCATCTATTATGTGCTAGGCATTGTGCTAGGCACAGGTAATGGAGGGATAAAGGTGTAATGTCCTGCCTTCAAGAGCTCATTGTCAATCATGTTCAACTTAATCCCCAGTTTCCTTATTCCTTCTTTGAGTTCAATAGTAACAGTTATAAGAGGATCAAAACAATGTACCGTTAATGTTCCTATCATTGGTCTTTGCTCATTATACTATGAAAACCTTTCTTCTGAGGGATTTTTACGTACACGTTAAAATTTTGAAAATATATCATACATGACATGGTTCAAGTATACTTATTTCTCTTTAGGCTTTCCTCTGAGTATCCATGACTCAGGGAATCCCAGAAAACAAACAAACAGACAAAAAAACAGTCTGGGCAACAAATTATTCCATAAGTCTTGAATTATAATGACTGTGAGATTTTATCATTTATATTTAACCAGAATAATATATGTTGACGAATCAGTGAATATTTGACATACTGATTTCCTAAATTAAAACAAAAATGATGAATAAGGAATGTACTAAAACCTAGAAAATACTGAGCTTTCATCTTCAAATGATGACCAGTTCCTGAAAATGTTATTAGTAAATAGTAGATATTCCTTGAAATACCTACCTCCAAATCTATGGTGAGGCCGTAGAGGCAGATCTGTGTCTCAAATGTTATGGAATGAAGCTCCTCAGTCACCATGTGACAGCCCTAAGGGGAGAAAGAAATTGCTATCTTACAAATACATAGTTGTTATCTATTATTAGGCATGCTTTTATAAACATTAGTAAATTCTTAAAGTAAATACCCTCAAACACCTCCTATTATGGAACATTCCTTCTTATTATTTAAAAGGTTATTTAAAGTATATACAGAGTTTGAGAAATCTTCATTTCCACAAACAGAATGATTTTAAGTCTCCAAAACAATATAATTTCTAGTTTTTACAATTCCAGTATATTTTCATCAGTTGAATTCAGACAAGTTTTTCCTTATTTTTAATTTTGGAAGTTAGTCCTTTTGACTTACCAACCATTAATAAAAGCAAGCCATATGTGTGTAGCTATAAAAGAAACAAGTCAATGTCATAATGGATTTTTTTTTTTTAAAAAAGCAAGATTTCCTTCTGGTTAAACATGGTAGGTGTAAAACGAGTACTTTCCCCAGCTCCTTCCAGAAACTTCAGTAAAGTAATAGCTAGGGTTTTATTTACTTTCCAGGAAAATAAAGCTGTAATCTAGGTCTCAAAATGAGAGGTAGGGGAGTGTGGAGCGAGGGTGGCAATAGGGGTAGTGTGTCTCAGAACCAGGGGTTGGAAACACTGGGCCCCCTGAGTCCGGAGTGAGGGCTGAACAGGAGGAGCAGTTACTAGCCCCAGCCCTTGCAACGAGGTTCCCAACATTCCCCGTCACTGGTGGGAGACAGGAAGTTTACTCTCTGGAGCGGATGTATCAGAGGAACTAGAGAGGCTCTCTGCATTTTGGATACAAGGCCAAGATGAGGGCAGGGTGAGGTATTGTACGGGAGGATCCTGTCAAATCTAGGGGAAGCCCATGCCCCTGTCTCTGCTTGACACCTCCAGGAGAGATATCCGGGAGGTAACCAGACCAAGGGAGAAACAACTTACAGATACTGCCTTTAGGGACCCCCCAGTGAGACAGCCAGGTCCTAATAATCACACTTAAGTCTAAATCCCTACCATGCACACAGAACTTCCAGTTTTTTAGTGCTCTTAAACAGTAAACTAATGGTCATCCAACATTTGACAAAGCCTCTCACATGAAATGCAGATACAAAAATCAACAACCAAGAACTCAGAAAAAAAGAGAGAATGCAAAAAGCAAACGGAAAGTTTAAAAAAACTATACTAAAAAATATTATAATAAAAAAAGTATATCAGGCTCAGTTTTATACATTAGCTCAACAAATAAATGGCATAGGAAAGGGGCAAATCAACCACTGTAATGGGTGAAACTTGCTTGGATACTGATTTGCACAAACCAGCTGTAAGAAGATCTTTTCAAGACAGTGGAGAAATTTGAACAAATAAGGGAGTTTTATTAAGGAAAGATTTTAAGTAAATGCTATTTTTGGTTTTTTTATGATAAGTGTATTGTGGTTAGGTTTTTTAAAAATGTTATCTTCTAGATAAGAGATACCTACCAAAATATCAATGAGTAAGATGCTATACTATCTGGAATTTAAGTACTCCAGGAAAAATATGTGTGTTTATGGGGAAAATAGATTAACTAAGACAGAGAAAATGTTAATTATTGTTGAAGCTGGGTGATGTAAAAATGAAGGTTCATTGTATTTCTCTATATACTTTAGTATACAGTTGTATATACATATATGTTTTGTTCATTAAAAAGTTCTTAAAGATGTTTAAAAGACTTCAGATGTTACATCCTTACAGATGTAACCAATACATTACATCCATGAAAGGAGAATAGTATACTACCAAAAGGAACATTCAGAAAAGAATGATGAACAATTAAAAATATAATAAGAGAAATAGACAAAACAACAGAAGAGCTGAAAGTAGGGCTGAGGAAATGTCCCAGAAAGTAAAACCAAAAAAACAAAAAAACCCCAAAGAAATAAAAAATAGGATAGAAAAGATAACAAATAAAGAATCAACAAACTCAAAACAACAAACAAAAGTTCCAGAAAGAGAACAGAGGAAATGGGGTAGAGGAACTATCAAAGGCATAACCCAATGGTAACTCTTATACGTTCTGATGGGAGTTGGTACAATCACTTTTTGAGAATAATGTCTCAATACCTAGTAAAGTAGGAGATGCACTCACTCCCCAGGATGATGGTGAGAGTAAGTTTATAAAAACCAGGAAACAAAAAAACAAAACACGATTGTGCAACAGGATCAGAGGGCAATCAGCCCAGATTGGAGCAAGAGATGGAGGGTTCCCAGAGGGATGTTGCCAAAAAGAAAGAAAAAGACAGAAATTCAGATGGACCTGTATGACTATATTTTAAGGACCTTTCAAGTTCTGAAGGAAAGTTTGGGGCTACATTAGTAACAGGTACATAAAATAAATTGATTAAATAAAAAATCTGAGGCAACTAATAAATCCAGGGAAAACTAAAATAATACAAGAATGGAAATATAATCATACTATGTTATATGGTTCAGCTGTTAACGATTTTTATATAATCATAGTAATGTAAACATTGAATATATTAACTAACCAAAACACATTATATGATAATATTGTGAAGATGGGTGAAATTAATATGCATGAAGAGCTGGTATAAGAGAGCCATAGCTTAATTTAAAATGGGTAACCATCAAGGTACTACTGTATAGCGCAGCAAACTCTGCTCAATATTATGTAACAACCTAAATGGGAAAAGAATTTGAGAAGGAATAGATACATTTATATGTATAACTGAATCACTTTGCTGTACACCTGAAACTAACACAACATTGTTAATCAACTATTCTCCAATGTAAAATAAAAAGTTTAGAAACTATTCTCCAATGTAAAATAAAAAGTTTAAAAAGAGAGCCACAGCTTAATCTTTTATAGAAATAATTCAGGAGTTAAGTGTATAAAATAAAAAAATCAGGAAGTATCAGTATGATATTAGCATGATATTTATAGCTCAAAAAATGGTCATCTCTGGGGAGTGGGTTTGGAGCGGGAAGGAGTGGGAGAGAAATTGCTGTTTTTCCATGATGAAATCTGACAGCAACTTGCTATGTGCCCAGGACCAGCAGTACTGTCATCATCTAAAAGCTTGTTAGAAAAACAGGATTTCTGGCCTCATCCCAGGCCTACTGAACCAGATTCTGCATTTTAACAAAAACCCCGGGTGGAATTTATGAGGCAGTTATTCTCAATGCGATGTATCCACATTGTGTTTCATCTCAAAAGGGATGTGGAAAATTTACAGATGATACAGAAAGCCAAAACGATTTTAAAAACAAGCCCTGGGGGAACATATGAACAGAAGTGGAATTATCTAGGTTAGGAAAGTCAGGGTGGGGTTGGGGGTGGCTGAGTCAGCCCTGAGGGAAAGGGACATCTACCACTGAATATATGTTGATAATAAGCTGGAATCCATCGGTATTAAATTTCAAAAAATAAAAATAGTTCTAATATGATGATAGGAATAACAACTACATGAGGGAAGACTTTGGTGACAATGAGGCACATTAAAATAGAATTTGTTCCTGAGAAGGAAATAGAAAATTAAAAACTCCTCTCGCCCTTGGGTTAGATCATTGTGGTCCCTTATACTGCCTGGAGTAACCTAGACTGACCTGGTGAGATTGCTTCTTACTGGATTAGTAGAAAGTTATGATCCTGAAAATTCCTCTTGAAAATTCCCTTAGACCACCCCTAAAATTACTCCAAACACACCAAACAGCCAGCCCCCTCCCCTGACATCCCCTTACATGTTGAAATAAATAAATTGCTCTTCCTTTGATTGAGCATGACGTGAAGTAGTTGGCTATGTTCAGGCACCAGGGTGAACAAAAACCACATTTTTTTAAACAACAGAAAATCCCACTGCCCTATGGGGAGGAAGTGTTTACGCTATGCAAAGCACTGAGACAAGTGAAGAATCCACAAGTCCACGTTCACTAACGGGGTGGGGGTGGGGGGTGCTCACATTCTCACTGAGTTCAGTGGCGGACAGGACACAAGCCTGGGCATCACATTTAGAAGCCTGAGGCAAGCACGCAGATGGAGACCACATACCGTATGTCTAACTATCTAGCTGTTACAAAGCAAGTGATCAAACTGTTAGAATATGGTCTCGTCTCCTGCCTTGACAGCTAAGCTTTCACCTGACCTAACTGGCCAGGTTTTAACTCCTCAAAGTGCCACAAACATGCTGGCCTGGGGAGAGCGTGGCCATCCTGGACCGTGGCCCATCCCCCTCCCTTCTACCTCTGTGAGGGGCTTACTTTGACTAGTGTGGCCCCTAGGTCTCTCCTTGTGCCTAGAAATGTTTGCATTGATGGTGTCATCTGTGCTTGAAAGAGCATACCTGGGGAAGAGGTCTGTACAAGCCCTGGAAGTGGGCTTGAGGTCTTTGGGGCTGGGAATTCTGCAGCCCTAGGCTCTGGGTGAGCACATAGCCTCGACCGCTCAGACATCTTTCTCTGTAGGGAAGGGCCACAGCTGGAGGGGCAGCCAAAGGGAGCCTTCTGAGTGCTTATCCCTCCCCCATTCTAGCCTCTATAGTTTAATTTATATGATTAAATGTGTACATATATATATGATAAGATAATTCATTATGGATAATTCCCTCAGATATTTATGTTAGGGCAGTTGTGTGCTCACTGTCCAAATGGCAGGACTCCACAGACAGAGCAATGACACACGGGGCTGTCCATTAACTTTGGAAGAAGACTTTGTACGTTAAATATTACTTTATTAAACTGTAATGTGGGTGGTGAGAGGTTTTCTCAGTGATTCAAACTAATTTCTAATGTTTACTTAAACCCCCTGATGCAACTGTGAGGCACATTTAGAATGAAATCCAACAAGGAAGCTGACGGACAATACACATGACTGGAGACGAGCAGTTCTGACAGAAGAGAGTGTCATTAATTTTCAAAGCTTGAATGCCATCAATCACAGTCTTTATTATTATTATTATTTTTTTTTTTTTTTTTTGCGGTACGCGGGCTTCTCACTGTTGTGGCCTCTCCTGTTGCGGAGCACAGGCTCCGGATGCGCAGGCTCAGTGGCTATGGCTCACGGGCCCAGCCCCTCCGCGGCATGTGGGATCTTCCCGGACGGGGACACGAACCCATGTCTCCCGCATCGTCAGGCGGACTCTCAACCACTGTGCCCCCAGGGAAGCCCAGTCTTTATTATTTTATCAGTGCAGTCCAAGCCAGAGACACTATTCGATCTCACGTTCCCAGAGTCCATTCCTTACACACTGACTGGCAAAATGTCATAGATAAGATGTACCATTAATGTCTGTATTAAAAGCCATTTTAACCATCTGAGATGGTTAGAGATTTAAAATATCCATATTTATGATATTTATATTATATGACATTGATATTATAACTGGATTGACTGTATTGTACCCACTGGATAATCTGCTAAGAAACTAGAAAACTGGCTGAACAACCTGACCAGGGCTCCACCTGGAAAAAAATACACAAACTGATGAAAGGTAGGTATAGATGTCACCATATTCTTTTATGTTACCTCTGCTCAGTGTCTAACAGCACACCCTGAAAACCTAGAATATGTTAACAAGTGGCTATGGCTTTTGGATTTTGACTTGAAAGACAACCTCTGTTAAGAAAATATGACTGGGATAAGGATGATTTTCATCTAAATTTCTTGCTCATCTTTTTTTATTTTTTGGTATTTTTTTAATTGAAGTATAGTTAATTTACAATGTTGTGTTAGTTTCTGGTGTATAGCAAAGTGATCCAGTAATACATATATATACAAATTCTCTTTCATATTCTTTTCCATTATGGTTTATTACAAGATATTGAATACAGTTTCCTATGCTATACAGTAGGACCTTATTGTTTATCTTGCTCGTCTCTTAACAAGCCATACTCTATGATAATGCCGCACATGGAAAACTATGTGGAATAGAAAACAACTGCAATAATCTATTTGCTTAATGAGTATTTGTTGAGTCCCTATCATGTGGAGACCACTGGCCTAGATGCTGGGAAACAGTAAGAGGGGAAATAATGGTACAGTCACATGAGAGACAGCCCTTAATCACAGAATCATAGGAAACGAATGTAAAGTGACAACAAATTCTCAGCCCATAATGTAAGGGGATTGTATGGAGGGTGTTGCAGAAAAAGTCTACGTTTTTAGTGTTATTCTGGTACCAACGTTTGTCTTAAGAAAGCATTGCAACTATTTAAACTAGTTCAGAAGGAAATCAACTTCCTGTGAAAATGCTCAAGCTAGTTGGAGTGTGAGTGGTGGCTCTGTGTTTGAGAACACTGAACCTTGAAAGAACATTTCTGGCTATTTTGTTAAACAAAACTCAAGTCACCCAGGCTTTACTAATAGCTTCTTTGTGTTTCATGACTTTCCACCACATAAACAAAATTACTTAGCACCTCAGTCTGTGACTAAAACTGTCATTTATCAGTTAAAGCCTACTGACAGAGCAAACTCGAGACACTGCAATTCCAGCCTCCCTGTTCAAACAATTTCTGCACTTCAACAATCACTCTCTAGCTGGCTCTAAGGACCTCTGGGAAAGGTTGCTTCCTGGGAATCTGTAAATAGCATGTCTACAGATTCCTCATTTCAAAGCAGATTCTCAAAATCAAATTCATTTTGAAAAAAATGACCCTACCCTCTGTTGTACTTCTGAGGATTACAGAATCTCATTCAAAGGAACTTAGAGATTGACTAGTCCAACAGTTTTCAAATCTTTTTTAACCCTGGAGCATGTTCGTTTTTTTTTTTTTTTTTTTTTTTTGTGGTACGCGGGCCTCTCACTGCTGTGGCCTCTCCCGCCGCGGAGCACAGCCTCCGGACGTGCAGGCCCAGCGGCCATGGCTCACGGGCCCAGCCTCTCCGCGGCACGTGGGATCCTCCCGGACCGGGGCACGAACCCGCGTCCCCTGCATCGGCAGGCGGACTCCCAACCACTGCGCCACCAGGGAAGCCCGGAGCATGTTCTTAAAAGTAAATTTCCCACCTGGGTCCCAATCTGTAAAATATTTAAAGTAGAGCTGACTGATTGAAACAGGGGTGGGGGACCCAGAGCTCCACCCTTCACCAGCCCCCAACCAAGGAGGTGGCACCATTGTTCTCCCTGGCCTTCTGGGGACAGCATGAGTCTAGGGCAACGTCAACATCCTCCCTTCACCCAATGCTACAGCCAGGCGCCCATGCACATCCTGACAGGTCACCTCTTCCTGGCTAATCTCAGAGTCAAACAGACATGGGGTGCTGCAATTCTAAGGAGCTTTGGATTGGCAATCCTGGGGAAACTGTCATGGTGTGTCCATGATCATTTAATGAGTATTCAGTCTAAGCTCTCACAACCACAAACATAGAACTGAGGGACCCTAAGCTGTGGGGTGTGGTGATGCGGTGGGCAGCAGGTAGACGTGCAGTCCTATAAAAGGGGCCTATATATGGGGTGGTCTGAGGTTGCATGGACCTGGAGCCAGAAAGCCATGCTCACTGGCCCTTGAAAGGGAATGTTTCCAGCAGAGCACCTAGCAGGTGGACAGAAGAGGAAGGATAAGGATTAGTGGTTTATCCTAGGCCAGGTACCACCTTTAGAGCCATTTCCCCACCTGCTCTTTATAGAGGGGGCAGCCTGGAGGGCTGATCAGGAAGCCCATGGCAGACATCCGCACAGCACACGGCAATTGACTCTCACACACGCCATCTCGTGTGGTCCTCACGACAGCCCTATGAAGTGCAGGTTAACATGCAACTTTATAGTTAAGGAGTTAGTGAGGTAAAACAGCTAGCGCAAGGTCAGCTGCCTGTAAGAGGCAGAGCTGTGGGCAGTGCTGTTTCCACCACCACACCGATGCACGCAGGAGATAAGGGAGAAGTCAACGTTTTCTCAGGAAGCATTAGTTTAAATTCCTTCTACCCTTCGTAAGGATTCCGGTGCGAGGTAGCTATGTGATTTCTGAGCAGGTGGGTAAAGTGAGGACAACGACAGCAGCAGCTGGAACAGAGAGGAAAGGATGAGATGCTGTTCGCAAACCTGCAAAGATCTCCCTTATCGGTGCTTTGTGACCACCTAGAGGGGTGGGAATGGGAGGGCGGGAGGGAGGGAGACGCAAGAGGGAAGAGATATTGGGACATATGTATATATATAACTGATTCACTTTGTTATACAGCAGAAACTAACACACCATTGTAAAGCAATTATACTCCAATAAAGATGTAAAAAGCATTCAAGCAGATTGAGCTGCCAGACCATAACAAATTTCTCCCACAAGTTATTTGCCTCATGTATTTCATTTAAAGAAAAATTAGGTAATACTAGGCAACAATAAAAGTACAGAAGCATAAAATTATATATCGTTTAAATTTTCTTTTCAAAGAATCAGAAAAATAAATTTCATACCATAAACCTAAAGGAAAAAAAAAAAGATCTCCCTTATAGGAATCTCAGCAAATGGCGGGCTGGGATGAGATAAAGGGGCAGCAGGGGTCAAAGAGGAGGGCCAACTAGGGCAGCCTCTCCAAGGGAAAGTTTCATGACTACAGAGGGAGCACAGCACAGCGGCCAAGAGCATGGACATGGGAGCCAGACTGCTATGGTTTGAATCATCTTAGCTGCACCACTCTGTGACTCAGTTTCCCTAGCCAAAATAAGTATGACACTAACGGTATCTACTTCATAGGCTTCTGCAAGAGCTACGTAAATCAATGCCAGTGAAGCTCTTAGACAGTGCCCGACATATAGTAAATGCCGCACGAGGATTTGTCAAATAAGTTCTTATCAGGCTGTGAACTCCTGCTTCAGGTGCCCACAGATAAGCGATAAGCGACAGCCACTGTCTGAAATTCGAAAATGAGGTTATAACATCCTAGCTTCCTGTTCTCCCTAAAGTTTGGTTACTTCAATCCCTGGCCCCATTAATTTATGAAGCCCATTTTATCATCAGATCTTCCCCCACTCTTTCCTGACTTTCCTTTCGTCACCCCTACTGCCTAGCCAAGCCCCTGATTCCCCAGGCTCATCTTTCTGAGTCCACGTCATATATTGTGTGACTTTTCAATTGTTCCTGTAGCTCGTAAAATAGCATTCAAGTCTATGGTTTGTTTTAAATGTACGTAGGAGTCATATTAAAATTTCGTCAACAGGGGGAGCTCAAAGAATAGCTTAAAATAAAATTATCCAGCTCCAGCAAACTTGGAAAAAAAAGAAAAGGAAGAAATAAAATCATTCTGATATAGCCATATGATTTTGTTATTAATCAGAAAATGAGAGGAAATAAATTCAAAGAGAGATAAGTAGGCCGTTGTTTTTCTATAGTAGAAGATGATTTACTTAGATTTCTGGCTCTAGAGAAATCCAAGTAAAGATTTCGATTTTAAATTTGCAAAGATGACAAGGTACTAAAGAGTTCAGGGATTTAGATTTATTCCCATTTGATTTGTTTTCCTTAAGAAGAGTTTAGAAGCATTGTGCTCAGTCTATTCAGACTTAGTAAATACTATTCAGGGAGGTCACTGCATGAAATATTGTTTGCAACTCTGGCCAAAATTCCAGGGATAATCATGAAATGGGCTTTTATTTATAACGAGCTAATGTTTCAACTAGGAAGTTTGGAAAACCTTTATGGATTTCTATCAGGTGAGAAGAATAACTCCTACTTGTTTGGTTTATTAGAATATCCTTAAACTCAAAAGCTTTGCTCCTGTGATATCTGGGCTGAGAAACCTGTCTGATGCTCTGCCCTAAGCCAAGGTTCTACCCTGGGAGGAAAGCTTAGCTCATTCTCGGTGAGGCTGTGATATTTGGCAAATCATATCTTTAAGATACGATTAAGGGAATGAAGAATTCTTGGAAGGGAAAATGTAGAGCATAAAACCTGTTGTGATGGACCTTTGTGGTTTTGTGGAGTGCGCTAGATTGACTGCAGTTGAAGGCTGGATTTATAAAGTGCTTTTTTTCTTCCAAATAATTCAAAGGGATTTCTCATAGGAGCTGTGACTATAAAGCCAGGAGATTGGATCCATGCCAACCGTACTAGAAACAAGCCTCACTGCTTTAGAACTGCATCATGTAGGTGGTCTTACATATGCAGTTTCTCTGAGCAGGGAGCACTGGGAATTACTACTCTGATCTCTTAGAGGGAAAAAACGCAATATTTTTCCATCAGATGATTTGCCAAGGATCACATTTTTGGTCACTGTCAGAATGGACTCAAACCCAGGTTTTCTAATTCCAAATACGTAGGGCATAAACATATGCCCTGGTATCCAGGTCAACTAAACAGCTGATTCCCAAAGTCACTTCCAATCCAGGATTTGACCACTCTATTATTTATCGACTCAAACTTGAACACTTGGGCTGCACCAGTTTGTTCTTTTAATCAATTCATCTAGTGAAATGCCAACTTTAATATAAGAGCAAAGTCATTGATACCATAAAGTAATAGAACTGTTTTTCACTTGTGATTTTCACATACTGGGTCATGATGTTCAAGACTTACCTCTTATCTGTGGAAAATGAGTGATTTTAAGATATTTTATAATAAAGGACTGACTAAAGAAATTATAGCAATATAATGCAACCACTTTAAATCATGTTCTCCAAGAGTATTTAAGTTTATGGAAAGCTGTTCACCTCACATTGCTATGTGATAAAAAAAAAAAGCAGGTTATGAAACAATGTGTATATATACTTTCAAAGTATAAAAGTCTAGATAAAAGATAAAAGTCTAGAATGATGTGAACCAAAATATTAATAGTCATTTTCTTAGGAGGGTGTTACATGCATTTTCTATTTTAATAACAAAATTTCTTATACTGTCTGCAATTTATTGAGCTTTACATGTATAACTAGAGAAACATGAATTTGACTTTATATAAAAATATAAAGGGCAGTTTAAGAGCTTTGTAAAAATAAGACATTATAGGATTATTACCTAGAAAGATTCTTTTGGAGAAAATATTTCCTACCTCATTTCCTTTGTTTCCAGTACTAGACTTCAATTCCTTTGGTTGCTTTGTAAAAGAAAACAACAGTATTTAGATGGAGAAGCATTATCAGCTAAATATCAAGTTGGGGTTTTCTTGGCCCATAATTTTGACTTCTAGAACAGTAACCGAGATGTTTTCTAACTCACTGAAACCTGATGTGACATAGCTGCCCGGATTCAACAGAAAGGAGCTTCCTGTTTCATCTCAAGGTATGCCACTTTAGGAACTGTCGCTGAGATAAGGGAGCAAGCTGGCATAAGACTGTATTTTTCAGTCACATTTTGGAAAGAGGAAATCATGCTGGGATGTTTTAGAATCTATTCAGCACTCCTTTGTACCTGACAAGTATCATCTGAGCTCAGCCGTGATGATTCTCAAAGCCTACGAAATCAAGTCTAACACACAGGCCTGGGGAAACAGACAATGGGGCAGCATGCCACATGGCACAGTGAGCTACTAAATGCCATGAGAGCAGGAGATACAAAAATGTTCATGACATAGATTACTTAATGGGAAAAAAAGGACAGAAAACAAATTAGTGTGTACAATCTGATCCCACTTAACAAAAAGAATATATATATATATATGAATGAAAATGTAAAAATAAGTATGTTATGTCAAGGTGTTGGGATCATAGGTGGTTTTTAATTTTTTCTGATTTTCTATATTTACTTTTGTATTAAAAAGTGATTAAAGTATTATGTAAAAGATAATATACGTGAAAATGCTTAGCAACTAGAAAAGCACCATGAAAACTAAGGTTTTGTTATTTTATATATTATCTCTGCTGGAATAGAGACCCATCACTTTTTGGTTTGTTCCTTGTCCTTCCTTTTCCAAGTGACTCTTGGGAGACAGAAGGGCCTCTTACGGCTTCACTTATTAGCAAACATTGGCCATTATTGAAAGTTCCTTGAAAATAGGAATTGAACTTAAGCAAAAAGAGTTCTAGTTATAAGGATGTATATGTCATCACTCCTCATTACATTTTATTGATTTAGCAGTGTCATATAGAGAGATTCAGTTACAAAGAAATGTACTCTTCAATACTGAAGACTAAACAAAAACAAAATAAAAAATGAAAACCAGCATAAATTTATGTATGCAGATATCTTTCTGTTACCAGAAATTTTATCTTTAAGGAAGCAGACTTTTAGAGACTGCTTCAGTGGTGCCCCAACATTCAGGTGAGGTACCTCCCAAATGCTGATAAACCAGATGAGCAACATGTTTCTGGCAAGACAAGCGGGGTCTTTGGGAATCTAAGAACTATGCAAAGAATTAGAAAGAAAGCAGGAAGAGAACTCTAGGTTAGGAGGAAGTGGTAAGAGCAAGAAGTAACAGGATGAGGCTGGGTCAGAAGCTTTCTAGAAATGCCAAGGCAAACTGCAACTCACACCCAGAAACATCATATTTCCCCAAGCTAATCCTCCTAAAATGAAAGAGCCTTTAGCCAGACATGTCATTATTGGTATCATTTGGGAGATTTAAAAAATGAAACCAGGGATGCCTATCGACTGTAAGACAGATTATCTCTGTCAGTATTACCAAAATATTTTAACTAATTAAGACATATATTTAGGTACAACATCACCGTTGTTGAGAACTCACACCTTCAGAGTTAAGGTTCAGAGTTCTTTTTACCATTTAAAATTCTTCAATGATGGCATGTTTTATTTCTCAATATGACCCTTAAGTCGCATAAGAAACACTAAAGAACAAAACACATTAAATTATAAAGCCTATTAGTTTAAATGTGTCTGATTTGGAGGAGAAAAAATGCTTGCGTAATTTTACTGCCAAACTCACCAAATGCCGAAATTCTACAGAGAGACTCCCACTGGAAGATTCTTCAATGGACATGGCTTTGACGTGAGTTCCACAAAGCACAAATCTTCGATTGCTAGAGAGAAAATCTTGGCTATTTACATGGTCTCAGGTAAAATATATTTATGAGAACAGCCGAAAATTCTAAAGTAAATGTCTTACCTTAGAGTTGAAACATTCCTGTAAAACCAAGAAGATTCTTTAAAATGAGTTATTTAATAGATCTAATAACAATTTTTCTATGACACTTTAGGGGATAGTATATAAAATTTCATTTCAAGTCTTTACAGTAAAATTTTTAAAATAAGTCTTCCTTGGCGTTCTGTTAAATGTTTGAACTTCAAAGTCAAATATTTGAAGTATATTGATATGTAACGTTAGAGAAGTAAATTTAAAAGTTTAAAATTATTCTATAAAATAAGGACAGTTGTTTTTAAAAAGTCTTACATTTTCATGTTTCAAAATGAAATTAGAAACTTACTTGTCAATCGATGCTTTCACCTTTACCTGATAGTTTAGTTCTGGTAATTTTATCAGTAGTCTGGAAAGACACATAAATAAAGAATTAAAGATAAAAATTTTAATGGCTAAAAGCCTTTTTATATTTAAAGATTTAAATATATTTACTGTAAGTACATATAAATCAAACTCACATTATTTCCAGTCATATGTTAGTGTATTTTTAAAATGTCCAATTCCTCTTTACTTTGCCATGTTACTAATATTGACATCAGCCACTTAATATAACACATACTTGGAAAGCATTTCCATATTATTTCAGTTGATGTGTGTTGGATAACACATTGGCTAGGTCAGAAAAATAGCTATTTGGGTTAAATGTATAAAAAAAAATTTTGCAAGTCTATTAATGTGGCTCCATTTTATTCTCATATTATAAAAAAATTGTAAGCTTAGTAAGACTAAATGGTTTGATAAGTGTTTTATGGTAAAATACTGATAAAGACTAGGACTCTGTAGAATAAGGAAAATTCCACTTCAAATGCATTTGCAGTCTTTAAAGACACTATATTTAAGTAACAGCAAAAATGGTCATAACTAAAAAAAGACCTAACTTCAAACAAACAAATGATCAAAGGTCAGAATAACAATTCCTTTAATTCCTTCTTGTGTCAGCCCTCCTTCACTCCTTAGCTTTTCCCAACTCTTCTGAGCTGTACCCTCTGACATACTACCTCTGCAGGTTCAGTTCAGTTTCAGAGACATTCATTCAGTCACTCACTCACTCATTCATTTATGCACTCAGCCCAAACCTTGTTCATTCACTCAGCATGTATTGAACTCCTCATATAGACCCTGTACAGCCCCAGGCACTGGGAAACTGGCAAAGTGAAGATTAGGGAAGGAGGAGAGTAGACATGGCTATACATCAAAGGAAGAAGTCTAGCCAAAGAGCTGGAATATAGAGAATGGTAATAAGCAACTGAATGGCATTAGAGAAATACAGTCATAGATAACAGACAGCCCAAACAAAACAAAAATAATGTAGCAAAGGTTCCTTAAAAATCCTGCCAGGATTGGTTTCAGAGCTTGGGATATAATAAGTGTACAGCTGTTGGTAGTGAGGGGTGAGGAGGTCATATGAAGTAAGACAAGATGTTTTTCCCCTCTGCATTCCTCTCTATCCTATTTCAGGAAGGATCTCATTCACTGTAGGATGCTGACGACAAAAGGGAGTCCCATGTCACCCCCTTCCTTTGAAACAGGAAGATGGAATGCTATGGTAGAGAGGGGTTTTAGGGAAAATCTTGAATACTAAGTAAAGGATCATCTATCAAGACAGTGGAGGACAGTGTACAGAGAAGAAGGATGGGGACCGAACAGTTAGATGGAAGAGGAAGGCAGAACACCTAAGCCAGGGACTAATGGTCTGTGCCTCTGGCAATCAGTTCAAACACCACGCCATTCAGGGACCTCTTCCACTCAGAACTCTTTGCTGAGCAGTCCCTAATCATCTTCCCCTTCGTCCCACAGAGCATCTTAGACTGAACATAACATCTATGGGGGTGTCTCAAGGAAAAGCAGCATATATACCACCCTTCTATTTCCTTTTAGTGTTACAATTTTCTGGGCTACATAGAGATGTGGGGATGAGGAAGGAACACCTTCTGAAAATCATAAAATTTTAAAAAGGAACCTGGTCTCTGCCTTTTTTTGTTGTTTCTTAAAGTCTTGGTGCAAATTCACACAAAGGAAATGATTAAGAATTTCAAGATGGGTTTCTGAAATGCAAACGAAAGACAAATGCCTTCCTTTTAAAAATGAAGTTCCTAGGTGATAGATGTCAACTAAACTTATTGTAGTAATCATTTTGCAGCTTATGTATGTCAAGTCATTATGCTTAAACTTATACAGTGTTGTGTGTCAATTATATCTCAATAAAATGAAACTAAACTAAACTTAAAATGGGGTTCAATAGTGATCTGTGATCAGGGATGTTATCTTGGGATCCTAAATCACCATCTATCATGGCATCACCACCTCTAGTACTAGTCTGGAATTTCAGCTTTCCAGAGGTGACCTAGTGATTAGAAATGTAAAGCTTTGGGACTCAAGAGATTGAGGCATGATGAAAATCTTTGAAAGTTTGAAGTCAAACTCATTATTTTAAGAGTGTCATTAGGGAAAACTGTATGCTTTAGTTTGGTCATGCAAATGAAAAGGATCAGATACATAGATAAAGCGGCAACAACATAATCATTTCTCTTTAAATCAGGTACATAATAAGGATGTACTGAAAATCGTGGTGTTGAGATTTTTCATGGACCATCCAATAAGCTAGTTGCTGGGTGTTCTTCACAGGTGAAGAACGTTCCACTATATTTCCTGGATAGGATAGTCAAACCCTTCCATAATCTGTCTCCAATCTATCTACTCAATTCTCTCTCTCCCTGCTCCCCATGCTTACAAAACAGACCCAGGAAGTCATTATTTCTATAGTCTCACTCTCCCACGCCCCTGCTCTTCCGTCAAGGTCCTTCCTCAGTGACCACAAGGCATTCTCCAGGCTCCCCAGTTTTCTCTCAAGTCAGCCTTTTGAGCAATTAATCCCATGTTGTCCGATATTGTGATTTCATGCTAATAACTCTCATGTCCTCATCTTCATTGTTCTAATCTTTACAAGCAGGGCTCTCACCTTAACATTTCTGTGGGTACTTACCATAGTTGAGTGCTGGGTATGCAGGAGGTGCTCAGTAAAGAATAGTTGAATGAAAGACACAATGAGAGCAACTAGCCTTAATCACACAGTGGCTATGGCATCATAAATATGAAATGATAGAATACATTCTGCCTACCTTAGCTTCACAGTAAACTGAATGAGAGTTTTAAGTACCATCGGCCTCTGAGGGTGGGTTGGCATGCATGGCTGTCGTTCAACCACAAATGAGCTGGGTTCAAAGGAAATAAAGCGCGTCATTTGAAAACACTGGAAACATTGACGGGCTGAAAACCACAGAGTAACAGGATGCTGTCCTCTTATAAAATCCAAATTTTCTACACTTAGAAGGCATTCAAACCCTTGTTAAGCTCAAATCTTTCCAAGACTTCTCATAAATAAATACCAGGAGATGGGAAATACCTAAAGACTGTCCCTAAGTAACAACAGTAAATAACTCTTGATTGTTATAATTGGGTCAAGAATAAAAGCCCCAGTCTATTTTTATCATACTAAACATCAAGTAGAAAGTTAATTTCATGCCATTTTTGAGCTAGACATTAGGATTTCTGGTACATACTAGTATTTTTTTTTTCCCTTTAGATGAGCTTATAAACATAAACATGTTCTCCACCCTTCATTTCTTGGATACGTACTTGAGAAGAAATCCTTGAAATCTTCTTTTCTAAAAGATGAAAAATGAACTTTGGGTGGGTGATGTGGTGGCTCATGAAAAACCGAGTTAGGTGGTGGGAGAAGTGTTGATGAATAAACAGTGAAGAGTAGAAATGTTTCTGGAACTGTCTGGAGCTTTATTCACTGCACCCTGAGGCTCACTGTTTAACACTTCCCTCCCACTCCTTCACCTGAACACCAAAACCCCAGCCAGGGTGTCCTCCCAACTCCACAGGACTGAGGCTCCCAAGAGGCATTTAAATGGATAACATTTGACTTACTCCTTTTTTTTTTTTTTAATTGAAGTATAGTTGATGTACAATGTTGTTTTAGTTTCAGGTGTATAGCAAAGTGTTGACTTACTTCTTAAAAAGGGTGCAGATCAAGAAGGTGACTCTTTCTAGCAGATGTGTTCTTTGCAGTGGGATGGGATCCCCTTCATATGTCATTTTGGTAGACTGCTCCTCTAATTTCTCCAACTGCCTTCTGAGTTGGAACAGACTTTCTGCCAACAGTGTAAAGCTATCAAACAGCAAATGAAAAACGCAGATAGTTTTCCACTTAACAATCCACCATTTTAACTATTAACCATATTTAGCAAATATTACTAAATAATTATTAAATTAATTAAATTAGTCACTTAATTCCATTAAAGGTTAGTGACAGTTTTTATTTTAATGTTTATTTTCCTAACCCAGCTTTTTGCTAAAATGCATGATAGATGTTAACTGTTTTCAATGTTTTAAAATTTTTACCTTCAGTTATAGATAAGAAATCATTTAGGAAATTTTGTCAACGTCTGGAACGAAATCCCTTTTAATTATCCTTTTTAAAAAGTCTGTTAAACACATATATTTAAAAAATATTGCACTCACTAAAGAGAGCAAATTTAAAACTTTAAAAATACATGATATGAAGAATGTTATGTGTAAGAGTACTGAAGAAAAAAACAGTATGACCCCCCCATATATATTTTTTACAGGTCCTAAGTATTAGCCAAAAAATTATCAGTGGATCTTCCTGGAGAAAGGTATCTGCTTAGAGTTTTACCTTGGATCTTACCTTAGAAACAGAGGTGGCAGCTTGGGCTGGAAGTCTGGGAAGGAGGGAGATTGAAAGGCACACAGAAGAGGCCTCCAACTAAGAGGAGGCAGAAGTCTCATGAGACTTGCTAAGTCCATGTGCCCTGACAGCAGCTCTTTCTACTGAAAGTTTATTCCCCACATAACATTGTAGAAAGAACTGCAAACCCCCTACTGAATTTGGTATGAGCACCATTATCTGCTATGCTCCCTTTGTTGTTTATCTTGTTTTCACAACAACAGAGTACAGTGAGGTTAGAGAATCAAAGTATCTCCCCAAGGAAAATCAATAAATTTAAAAAAGAGCCCAGTTACTTTTCCTGAGAAGTAGGCCTGGCAGTGCAGACTTTTTAGTGCAAGTGTGCCCAGTTACTGTGCTTTTTCATTGTATTGGATTGTACCCTTGGAAAGCAATTTTAGATTTCAACTGAAAATTTTCCTTCTTTTTCATTATATTTTCTAATTGTTCTTTCACTCACATAGTTTTCTTTTACATTGATGAAGGGGAAAACCAAGAAACATTTTTTTAATACAAAGGATAATATCTGTACATAATTGCATGTATGCATGTGTACACAGGCAGGGGATGCCATGTTGTATTAGCCATTTGAGATTTTTTCATTTAAATACAAAAATAAATCACTTTGTTGAAAACACAAAACTAATATTTAACTCTGACACCTTAAGATACACATTTTAAAAATGAGATACAGTGTTTGAAGCCAGGGCTTCTCATGCCCTTCAAGAAAGTGTATTTATTGCTGATTTGAAAAAGTTCATTTGAGTCTTTTAAGATTGATATATTAGATAAGAAAATAAGCAATTCTTATGCATTCTATAGATTTCTATAGATGCTTTATTTTTCTCCCCAAAGGGATGGAAATTAAGAACACTCAGACAATTACATCCATTTGTTTTCAACGGTAGAGTTCCAGCTGCTAATAAGCCATCAATAAGCTGAATGAATTGACATTTGGGTCTAAGCCTGTATTCTCTGGCTAAGCGACACTGTTGTGTACTTCCTGTGGTTTTCACTAGAAACTAAATTCAGTTCATTTTACCAGTTTTGGAGCTGGTCGAGCCCATTGTGGAGTGGACCTCCGATGCAGGCGACTTGCTGCCGCCTCTTCCAGTCTTGCAGCTCCTCCACCAGGGTGCTGTTCATTAACAAGTCCGTCTCATTCACTATTTGTGTCATCTTACTGAGGGCTTCCTGAAGACAAAAGTGACTACTGAGAAGATTCTTATGACACACAACCAAAGTTACTCATAATTTAACCTATAAAATAATTTGTCTGACCTGGGAGATAAAGCCTTGGTTAAAATTTTGACCAAATATTTTACCAAATACTACCTTCTATCTGCCATAGCACTGCCTTTTCAAATAATTAAATTATTGCAATTCAATAATGTCATGAAGAAAGAAGCATGACCATAGTTAACACTCTCATAATAGCACATAATACTCTCATAATATCATTTACTATAAGTAGGTTGAATTTGTAACTCCTGTGACAATATTGAATCCTGTAGTCATAAAAGCCATATATCTGCTTCTTAAAAAGCCATTTATAAATTGAACTTATATTCTTATAATTATGTTTATGCATTTATTTTTAAATGTACTGACTAGAATTTAAGCCTTTCTGTGTTAGTTTTTAGTACCACTTTATCTGGGTTTGGGGAAGCATAGTGGGAAAATATAACTTTCAAAGGCCTAGGGATTAGAAGATGTGAATTTCTACCCTGGCTTTGCCACAGCTATGTGAATTTGGACAAGCCATTTATCTTTGTTGGGACTTGATCTTCTTCTCTATACAGTCAGGTGAATGGACTGAATTATTTCTAAGATTCCCCCTCTCCTTAAAATCTTATTCAAAGTAGAATAAGATGGCATGCATAAAATGTATAGCATAGATTTATTATGCATAAAAGCATTAAGTTAATCTTGGGTTAAATATTTACAATCTGATATATAACTGTTTATAATTAATTTAGGGTGAAAATAAATTTTACATTTATTTGTGCTTACACAAATTCCTGCACAAAAAGATGAAGCCAAACTTTTAGAAATAAACTATTGATTTCAGTGACTGGTTAAATTTCAATGTGTCTATTTTCAAGGAGAGTTAGAATTGAGAGATATTTCTCCTCTTTCAAAATATTTTATTGAGCCAGAAAATTTTCTTCCTCTCCTTGGGAAGAGGTTAGATTGAACATGTTCAGGTCTCAATGGACTCTCCTGAAACCTACAGAATTATTTTGCACAATGTCATTTTTCAGAATAGAAACTGGGACACTTATTTCTGTAACAAAGTTTTAGTAGTCATCAAGTAATATTTTAATTATACATGTGCAGTAGAACCCATCCCAGCATATTAAGTATAGCAACTAAAACAGTCATGTCTGAAATAGTGGCAAAAAAAAACTGGGTAAAATGTTCACCTTGAAATTAATGGTAGCTACAGTACATGTACCACATAAGCAGGATAAATAGACTCTAGAAGGGTTCTGCTTTGTAAACTTAGGTGAAGAAGCATGGCAAACAGTATGATACTCTTCCTAGAAACACTGCCTTTTATTCATTCAGCATAAATGGAACTGATAAAATCAAAGAACTTAATTTCAGAGCTTAATCTAGTAGAACTAGATGTAGAAAAAGGAGAAAAATAGGCAAAAGGCCCAATTAAAGTTCTTCACTAGCCTTTCTTTTGAAGTCCAGGCTGTTCAGCATTTCCTGCAGAGTCAAAACTTCCTGATTCATTAGGGCGCTGTTCTTGTCACCCTGATCTGTGAAGGAAAAGAGATCAGACTTAGAGTCCTCTCCAAGGCAAAGCTCTCTGTCCTGAAAGCCAAAGCCAGCTGTAACCTGCCATCCTAAGATCCCATGATGCAAGAGCCTAAATGGGGCCATTAGTGATGAGCTTAGAAGTAAATCCCTGGCTGCCAGGAAGGATTACATCCAAGCATTCCAGAGATGAGCTCTCTATCTTACAGACCTTGAGAGAACACCATTCTTCACACAATGTTCCTTTTGGGGGCAGGGAGAGAGGAGAATATAAATGTTTTTATAACGGATTCTTTATTAGATCATCTCTACATTTATAATGACCTTGGTTGGTTGGGATGTGTAAGAAAGAAAAGGGGCCCTTCTTTGTGCCTATGATTAAATCATATTTGACCCCTCCTGATGCCTTTACTCGATCTCCTGGAAGAGTTGCCGTTTTATAGTACATAGTCTCATTAACTAATAAAGACTAAATCCTTTGCTTTCTCTTTTTCTTTGCAAAACAGGCTAGCCTCACAGTAAAACCAGAAGAAGTGGGAAAGAGTTGCAAATTAAGAAAAATCTCTGACTGAACAAAACCCAAAATGATTTATCCTCTTAAATGACAGATGTACAATAAACATCGTATTATTTAATTTGAACTAAAACTTTATTGGTATATAGTAAGTGACTGCTTATACCAACTGCTCATCTCTATAATAAATGAAGTTTTGCTGATCTGAATTGTGTTATTGTGAAAAGAGGCCCCCAAACAATGCTGTGGCAAAGTCCTCAACAAAATAGCACTGATTTCCAAGAAGTCATTTCTGGTTGTATTAATTCACAAATTCACGAATTCCTAGATCCCATATGTAGCAAAATCCTGCTGATATGGCATTTTATCATTTCAAAACTTCACTAGCTAATACTTTCCAGTCTTCACCAGCAAAGATATAACTTGTTTCCCATGTATCTTTCATTTCCCTTAAAACATTTCCTTTCACTTATAATCAACAAAATATTTGTTGATTAAGTAATAATCATTTTTATTCTTCATAATGCTTATGAAGCACTGTAAGATACTAAAGTAACTCTAATTGTAATATACTAAGTTCAAAATAATTTTACTGTTTTAATGTAAAACAGTATATTTTAATGTATATCCTATTTCATAAAATTCATGGTTCACATATGAAATTTAGGCTGAGGCTGCTTTCAATGAATTGTAATGCTTGATTAAATGTGCAGTTGTTCTAAACCTTTTAAGAATCATGGACCCCTTTGATAAGCTGATGAAACCTGTGCTTGTGTCATTTCTTCCAAAGGAAAAAACATTGTACATACAATTATGAATATATTCAATAACATTTCATGGGAGTCAAGACATCCTGAAGGTGCCAGAAGGACATGTCACATCTCACTTATGCCAGGAAAAATGAATATCCTCTCTTTTAAATCTTAGATGGAAAGTTAACAAAGAATTTGATCACAATCACCCATACTACTTCCTTCCAGATAAATTTTTTCTTTTTTTTTTTTGCGGTCCGCGGGCCTCTCACTGTTGCGGCCTCTCCCGTTGCGGAGCACAGGCTCCGGACGCGCAGGCTCAGCGGCCATGGCCCACGGGCCCAGCCGCTCCGCGGCATGTGGGATCCTCCCGGACCGGGGCACGAACCTGCGTCCCCTGCATCGGCAGGCGGACCCTCAACCGCTGCGCCACCAGGGAAGCCCCCAGATAAATTTTAAGCTAACATTTCAGTAGTTAAGGATGATTCTGTAAATCATCTGTACAAAGAATTTATATCTAATGTGTTTTTCAAAATTATTTTAGAATTTCAAAAAAGTTACGAAAATAGTACAGAGTTCCCATATATCCTTCATCCAGCTTCTTCTAGTGTCTTAGATAAGCATAGTACAATGTTCAAAGCCAGAAGATTAACACTGGCACAATCCTATTAACTAATCTAGAACTAATGAGATTTCTCCAATTGTTCCACTAATTGCAACACACTCTAAATATTACTTGTAAATCTTAGATTTTATAAATTTTATCATTCTTTCCTTATATTTCTTAAAAAACATCAAATTGTAAACAACCTCAATATTTAACCACAATGAAATAGTCAAATAAATTTCAGTGTCCTTACATTTTGGTATTTACACAATTATTGATATTATGTTTTGAAGATTTTTTTATATGAGGAAATACATAAAATAAAACTTTAGCTTAAAATGCTATACAAAAAACTATGTACAAGATGATTTCAAGTTTTTCATAAATAAATAGATATGTATGTATTTGAACGTGCAGGAAAAAGGCTGGAAGAAAATATACTAACATTTTGACAGTGTTTATATCTAGATAGCAGAATTTTGTGTGGTTTTTAATTTTGTAATACTTTTTTCTACTTTCTAAATTTCCTACAGAGTCACATTTCTACTTTTAATTTTTAAAAATTATATTAAAAGACTCACCTAGAGATAATATTAGTAATTTCCTGATCATATTAGACAATTATTATTATTTTTCTTAGTTGTGATAATGATATTTTGATTCTATAGGAGAATGTTCTTACTTTTTGGAGATGCATCCTGAAATAGGGGTGATTTCTCATGAGCTTTATAATTTACTTTGAATCATGGGTAAAAAGATATATTTATATGGAGAGAAAAGGAGGAAGCAAAATAAATTAACTTCTCCTGCACACTCTCTTCAAAAAAAGGGATCAATTTATCAACTCTGCAGCAAAGACGAAACCCTAGTCACATTGCCTTTATGTCCCTATGTGGAATTATAGACAAAACAAAAACTTACCCATTGTCTGAATTGTTTTATACCTGTAGTCAAATTCATCTTGCAGATCTTCTAAATATTTGGTGTCTTGTTCTGTCATCTTTTTACAAAGAAAACATACTCTGTTGTTACAATTAAGCACGTCAATGCAACAACATCATCCATCATCAGTATTTCAAAATACACAGTTTGGTGCTTGCAATCCCCAGTAATATCCCAGATTAACTATACAGAATCTACATTTCTAAAGAGCTAATGCCCGTGAACGTTGAATAGCCCTAGAAGAACCAGACTGAAGTTGCTCTTCCATTTTCTCTTCCTGAGTGTTTGCAAATTTCAGCATCTTGCCTCTCATTTCTCAGTTAATTCCAAATGATGCAACTAATATCTTTTTTATCGGAAAGTATGGATACTTTTTTCATTTTAGCTCCATACAACTCTGTATTAACGTACCAACTATCTTTTTGCTTAAAATCTCCATTCTCAAATGATATAGTTTATGACAACTGAGTCTAAATTTTTTTCCTCTCTACCTCTTAGAAAAAAAATATCTGTGGCTCCTCTGTGTCTCCTGTTCATTTCTGTCTTTGAGATTTTTACTTTTACTCTTCTCCAAACCTGGTGACGTTTTTCTGCTCAGATATAACGGTGTCAAGATCTGAGCTAAAGGCTTTTCATATAGTATTATCTCACGTAGTCCTCAC
The DNA here is from genome assembly GCF_011762595.2 of Tursiops truncatus. Taxonomy (NCBI): domain Eukaryota; kingdom Metazoa; phylum Chordata; class Mammalia; order Artiodactyla; family Delphinidae; genus Tursiops; species Tursiops truncatus. Next base: position 43,137,057 of record NC_047040.1, on the reverse strand, counting down.
AACAATCCTGTTACAGTGGTTATCCTCACTTTTACAGATGAAGAAGCAGAGGTTTAGAGGTGTGAAGCAGCTTACTCGCCTAAGGTCACATGGCTTCTCACTGATGGAGTCTGGTGTGGAAACCCTAATTTCCGGTAAATTGAAGTTAAAAGCTTCCCACAAATAAATTTTTTCTAATATGAATGTAGTGTGTGAGAGATACTTATCTTATAACAAATTACCCTATGATTTCTGTACGCACTAACTTTGGGCACACAAGAGAAAGATGCATAGTATGGTGACAACAGCTAGACTTTCCTGGTGTCTGTAAGAGATCACTCACCTGCACACTATTTTTAATGGCAGCCACTTTGTGCTCCACATTCCTCTGTCTTTCTGAAACTGAAGAACTTTGTAAGGATTTCTCCAGAGGTCCCTGGAAAAACAATGTCTTGAAATTTCGATGATGTTGATAAAACAGGTTTATGAAGAATGTAGTATATGTAATATACTTTGAACTGAGGTATGGATGAGTATGATATGAAATACTCTACAGCCATTAAAAAACATGCTGTAGAAAAATATTTAATGACATACAAGTAGTGTTAAATTGTTAAGAAATAGAGCAAATTATAAGACACCATATGTCTGTGATCTCTGTTGCTTGTATATGTATATATATTTATACTTATTTATTTATTTACAAAAATCTGGATATATGTATAGACATGTAAACTCAAGTACATGTGACCTGAAGCACACACATCCCAAAATATTATCATGTGCTATCTTTGAGCAGTAAAATTACAGATGATTTTATGGTTAAATTTTTTTCCCCTAATTTTCTATAACAGACCCATATTGCTTTTGAAATTCTATAAAATGAATACATGTAATTTTTTTTGAATACATGTAATTTAAAAATTAGTATAGTGAAACTACATTAAGTTGGACTTAAATTCAGAATTAGGGATGTTGAATCTGTCAGGATGAGATTTATTTTTACATTGGAACAAAGGGAGTTTGCTAAAGAATATGTAAAAATGTTAGGCTGGCTAAACAGAAAGGCTAACCAGCTACTCCAAGCCCCATTTCTTTTTTTTTTTCATATTAAGTATGATTTTATAACTTTATTTTTCATTCTGTAACACATTGTAAACAGCTTTCTGTGTGATTAAATATATATGAAAATCATGATTTTTAACAGCTGTATTCATTATGTTCGAAGCTGTAAGGTCAGTGGAATGTTGTGAAATGTTTCTGTTGGCTGCACAGAAGGACAATATTGTTTCCTTCTTTTCAAAGAACTTTTTAACAGTAATGTGTTCATCTGAGGATCCTAAATTCCTTTTCTAAATTCTAAGAGTAGCTTTCTCTTTGATTTATTCTCATGTGTGACATTCTGCACATCCTTCCCACCACCTGAGTTCAGGTTTCCTGGTCTCCAGCCCCATCCTTCTCCTTCGCCCTTTACCGAACTTCTAAGGCAAGTCTGGAGATGTCAAGGCTCTCCCATTTTGCTCACCACCAACTACAGTAAAGTCCAAACTCTGGTGCTAACCACTTTGGGCTCCAAATGTGATCTAGCTTCATTTATGCTTTACTTTCCCTAGTGGGGGAGAAGCCTCTATGTCCCAGGCAGGTAAATGAAGAAGCAACCCTTTCTCTTCCCCCTTATTCTCCCCACTTCACCCCAAAGGAGAGGATGGTTTACAGCAGGGGTCCCCAACGCCAGGGCCACGGACCACTACCAGTCTGCGCCGTTAGGAACCGCAAGCCCCATTTCTTGGCCACTCTAATAATCTGGCATTAAGTTCCATAGATATAACGTTTACGTAGATATCTAGAGTTGAGTTAGAATGTCAGTAAACCCTTCACCTTACAGTTGGATGGGGACGTATGGTTAGAAAGGATGATGACTTGACTAAGATCTATAGCAAATCAGTGGCAGAATCTCAAGTGGAACCCAGGTCCTTGACTGTCAATCAAGTGTTTTTTCAACTACATCACATTCTTCAGATGGGTAAAGCCTTTGTAAAATTCACTCTCATTTTGGCCCCCATTATTTGTATTTGTGTGTGTGTGTGTGTGTGTGTGTGTGTATCTCCCTATATTTGTCTACTGTTCAAAATTTACAAACTAGTGTTTCTTTTGTGGTAGTATGTAGCACTAGCAGATTATTTGTGGAATGTTTTGATGAGCATCTATTCAAATAAGTGTTTCTAATTTGCCTGATACCTGACATATGAAGAGAACAACAACAACACACACACACAGACAAAATGACTAGAGATAAGAGGGTTACGAAAAAGGACAGCTCAGAATATATATGAAAATATCATATATTAGTAACAGCATCTCAATGTTCACCCAAAAAGCACTGAATCAAACTATATTTACTTTAGAAACTCACTAACTTTAGATTTTAAATTAAATAAAGGTGATACCATTCTTCTTTATCATCTAAAAAATAAGAGTAAGTTGTTAAAGCTTCATACTTCTCTAAAAACAACCATAACCTGACAGCAACTAAATCTGAGAATTTTTAATAGTTGAAAAAAGATACTTTTCTTGGATCTTCAAAAATAAATACACTAGTGTGATTTACTAACTTATAGAGTGTGACATGTGGAAAGTTGATTATTCACACGCTCTTTCCTTTTCAAAAGGATTAACTGAAAAAGTATGCCCAGGGACTTCATATTCCTCTACTTATCTTTGATGGGGGCTCTGAGTTCATTCAGCACAGTGGGATAAAATATAATCTAAAATATTATTGGCAAGGCAAAGCACACTGAAACAATAAACAAGCAAATATTTATGGAGTTTCTGTAAGACAAAATTCCTGCTCGTGGAGTAGTTTGGACTTGTCGGGTAGGAAATTGGGAACTATGAAGGGTTTGCGCAAGATCAATCCCTGAGGATAAACATGCTGAGAGAAACAGAGCCTAAATGGTAGTTAGGAATTCAGCCCGGAGGTGGTTACTCTATTCCTCAACTGATATAGTAAGACCACGGACCAGAGTGTGAGCAATGGAAACAGAAAAGGATGTATAGATAGGATTCCAGAAACAAACTCTGGAAAGACTTGGTAGTTATCTCAATAAGGAGGCAGAGAAAAGGAACTATTCAAAGATAATCCCAAGACCTTGATTCCAAGTGACTGGAAGGATGACGGGACCATCAACATAGGTAGAAGAAGATGGCTGGAAAGAAGACTAGAATTTCTGTTTCAGAAAAATTGAGTTCCAGGTGATAACAAGATTACAATGGAAGAAAATGTTACCTGAACAGGCATGTTGGCTGCAGCCAATATTCTCCTCTCTTCCCTTAAACAATTTGAAATAACCACAGACACATGCATCGGATTTCCATGAAATTTTCCCTGAAAAAAAGCGAAAAACAACACAAAATCTTCAATATATACATCATTATTTGCAAATCAAAAATAATCTCCAAATAAATATGTGAAATTATTTGGGATTTGTTTCAACAACCTATTCTATTATAAAGCCACAGAAACTAATATTATGAATGTAGATGCCTAGGCAGCATATTGCTCTGTCTCTAAAAGTTATTTTTAATAATCAAAAATAGTTCTTGAGCACCTCTGTAGGAAAGACCCTGAACACACACTCAGGAGGATCAGTTTACTTTGGGCTTAGGATAAGTTTTACAAGCGTTACTTCTTTGTAAATTATTATGAACTAGGGTGGTCCCAGCTGTTCATTTGTTAACTCTGTACTACATGGTGTGCCTAACGCATTTCTTTTGGTCCCTGTTTGGTGCTCTTCATGTCAATTAGCTCATAACTATATCGGTATGCTAGAGAGAAACTCTATCACACACATTTTAGCAACAATATTTTTATGACATCTAAGTATATACATTTTTTTATTACCGATGCTAATGGTTCAGATATTGTAAACTGGCAACCTGTGGGTCTAATTCAGCCATAAGGTATGTTGTGTAAATTGAAATATTGTAATCCCTTCAGGGGAACATGTACTACCCATAGTTTCCATAGTATCCAGCACTGAGTGACCTAGGCACTCATTTATTTTACCTGCCAGGCACCTATAGGTTTTCTTGGTTTGCAGGATTAATTTGAAAAACACCATCATTTTAGTCAGTAGTGTTAAACTTCTTTGTTACTAGACCCTTCCATGGCAGGATTAACAGGAAACACAATAAATGTAGACAAATGCCTTTATTTAGTTTCCCTCTGCCCTCCTGTCTGAAGGAGGTGCTACTTATCCATGAAATGGCCAAAGGGCAATAGCAGAAAAGATAAAAGTGGAAAATTAATAATCAAAAGTAGATTATACAGACTAGTAAACCAAAGGGTCTTTCTTGGAAAGAAATGAGGTTATTGGTTGTAAACATTTTTAAGGCCTTGACCATGGCCACAATTTTATTAGATGATGCATTCTAATTAGCATTTCTATTTGTAAAACCAGGGTAAACACCAAGTATCTGGTTTCCTGCTTTTCCATATTCTATAGCTTTTAAAACATTTTTCCCCTTCAAATGAGAACACTCCGAAAGAAAAAAACAAAAATGAATTGACAGAAACTCTTAAGGTAAAGAAATTAAAATTATCCTATTCATTAAGCAGGGATACCAAATTTCTGATTCCTGCATGCTGACAATTTCAGATTCTCCCTAGTTTGAATTTGTTCTTGTTTTTAAAATTTCCCATTGATTTGTTTTCCCATATACCTTCCATTTAACTCACCAAGAAAAGCTATGTTTGCTCATTTTGCCTTTATTTTTAAAATATTCCACTGATGAAAATAAAGGGTTTCTCCCAGGGCTAATTTGGAGACTGCCATTTATGTAACGTTGAAAGCTTTTCCTATCCAAGATCAGGAGTTCCTCTAAGATCCCAAGAATCACCACTATTTGTCTTTGTTTTTCTCACCGTTACAGGAGTTCTTCATTGTTGATTATCCAGATCCTATCTTTCAGCATTTCTCAGCTCCTTTGTCTATACTTTTTCATTTTTCTTTCCTGCTTGAATTTCTTCTACCTTCCCTTTCAGATTTGGTTTCCCCCTATGTCTTGTGAGGTTAAATTATTCATTTTTTCTCCTTTGTTAAGAGTAAAGAATCACTATTGTTTTTATCCAGGCTATTTTTTCACTTTCTTTTTGCATTTTTCCTAACTTAGCTCTCACTTAAATGTATGAGATGAAAACATCTTATGGAAAATTGACCGCTATAGATTCAAAAACCAAAGTAGCACTTTTTTTAATGATCAGGCTTTTAAAATTTATTTCTTATTGAAGTATAGTTGATTTACAATGTTGTGTTAGTTTCAGGTGTACAGCAAAGTGATTCAGCCATATATGTATAATTCTTTTCCATTATAGGTTATTACAAAATATTGAATATAGTTCCCTGTACTATACAGTAGGACCTTGTTGTTTATCTATTTTATAGATAGTAGTGTGTATCTGTTAATCCCAGACTTCTAGTTTATCAACCCCTCTCCACTTTCCCTTTTGGTAACCATAAGTTTGTTTTCTATGTCTGTGAGTCTCAAATTAGCATTTAAAATTTTCGTTATCAAAGATGTAGTTATGTTCACCTTTCAGTAGTTACCATGTATATGGACCATGGACACCCCCCCCCCAGAAAAAAAGCACAAACAGAAAAACAGAAATAACAAAAGAAAACCCACCCCTAAGTGTGTGTTGGTGGGAGGAAGGACGGAAGAGAAATTGCCCTTTTTCTAGTGTGAGTCTGTCTCTCTTATGTGTAGGTACTGCAAATATCTTCTACTCTGTGGCTCTCTTTTCACTATCTCTTAGTGTCAATAAATAGAAGTTTTTTAGTGAAGTCAAATTTATTAACTCTTCTGTTTATGGTTAGTGCTTTTTATGACTTAAGAAATCTTTCCCTAATCTACAGCCATGGAGGTTTATTCCTATATATATATATATATATATTAAGCTGTTAGAATTTTGCCATTAATTGTAATTCACTTGGAGCTTCTTAATAATGAGAGGTCCCTTTCACTTTTTTCTTTATGAATATCAGTTCCAACAATATTTATTGAACATTCTCTTCTTTTACCACTGCTCTGCTGGGCCAACTGTCATAACTCAAGTGCCCATATATGGATGGTTTGCTTCTGACTCCATCCCATCTTATGGTTCTATCTGCTTTATCAACAGACCGTCTTAATTACTAGAGTTGTATAATAAGTTTTTTGACGTCAAGTAGAATAGCTTTTCTTTGCATTTTTCACATAAATTTTGGAATCACCTTGTCAAGATACGAACACACATACACACACACACAAGTTGAGAATTTGAATGGCACTAAATCTTTAGATACTTGGCATCTTTGTGTTCTAATCTATTTATTTAAGTCTTCTTTAATGTCTCTCTATTAAGCATTATAATTTTCCACAGAGATCTTATACATTTTTTGCTAGGTTTATTTCTATGTAGCTGGTATTTTTCATAATGGATAGTATCTTTCTTTCCTAATTGTTTTCACCGGCATGTAGAAATATATTTGGCTTTTATATATTGACTTTAAATCCAACAACTTTGCTAAACTCTTAATAATTCTAATAATGTACTTGTAATATCTATTACCAAGTCTAAAAATTCATCTGTAGATTGTTTTGGATTTTCTGCAAATACAAATCACATCTTGTATGAGTATTGATAATATTTTTTCCCCTTTTCATTTATCTAATATCAGTCAGAACTTCACCTTCATACTATGATTTATTTAGAAATGTATTGGTTAATTTCCAAAGATAGGGATTTTCTATTATCCTTTTTATTGATTGTTATAGATTTTAAAATTCTGATCAGAATAGATGTTCTGAATGACTTCAGTCACTTAAAATTTATTGAAACTTGCTTTGTGGCCCAGCATATGGACTTTTTGTAAATATTCCATGTGAGCTTGTAAAAAATGTGAATTCTGCAGTTGTTGGGTGCAAATGTCTTATACAAAAGTTTATTAACCCAACTTTGTTAATTGTTTTGTTCAAAAAATCCTTGCTGATTTTTTTGCCTCATTAATTTTATCACATATTGAGAGGCATGTTAAAATCTAGTTTGTGAATTTTTCTTCTTGTGGTTCTTTCATACACATTCAGACTTGTTATGTATTACTAATGAGTCAAATCTTTCAATACTATGAACTGACCTTTATTGTTAAGAATGCTTTTTGCCTTGAAACAAAAATATAAACTATGACATAATATTTATTATCACTTAGAATTTTTATTTCATCCTATTGAAAGAATTCTTGATTTACTTAAACATATAGATATTTAATATCACATATTCACATCATACCTGTATAAAAGAGTAAATATACATGAAATAAATTGGTTATGTATTCATAAAACTTCTTTGCATATTTACAATTCAACTTTTCTGAATCTCTTTTCAAATTAGATTCATTGGCGTTCATGTTTTTTCCCATAAAATAATGTCCTCTGGGCCACCAGGAAAGTCAGTGATGCAGCATCTCTTTCAATGTGCACCACTATTACCTACATTCTGTGAGTTTCGATGCTGGCACCTCCTTGATCTTACCAGAAGTTTTCAACAGAAAGTTTTCAGACAAGAACCAGGACTCACTCACATTCCTTCTGCAAATGGTCTTGAAATGATTTGATGACTGAAGCATTGAGGGTTGTAGTGGCCTAGTCATGCCATCATGATTCACAACCATTATACTTTTACATGAAATGATTAGGCAACTGTTCAGATACATGTCCATGAAGTCACTGAGAACTAGACTATATAGCAGGTTCCTAGATGTCTGTTCCAGAAGATGTCTAACCAATACTCTATCAGCTCAACTACCACCTGTACTCTTTTGGTTCACTCCTAATAACATCTTTGAAGAAGTTCTTATTCGTAGACATTGTTTACAGTTTAAATTAAATATGGTGGTACCTTCAGCAGTTGTCAGTTAGGCATAAGATTACAGTGATACACTGCTTTTCATAATCCAAACTCGTACTCTTGATCCTTTTAAAGATCCTTTTGGGGAACCCTCTTACACTTTTGGTGGGAATATAAATTGGTATAGCCACTATGGATAACAGTATGGAAGTTACGGTTAGGGTTAAAAAACCCTAAAAAACCTTAAAAAACTAAAAATAGAGCTATCATACAACCCAGCAATCTCACTCCTGGGCATACATCTCGAGAAAACCATAATTTGAAAGGGTGCATGCACCCTAATGTTCACTGCAGCGCTATTTACAATAGCCAGGACATGGAAGCAACCTAAATGTCCATCAGTACAGGAACAGATAAAGAAGATGTGGTGCATATATACAATGGAATATTACTCAGCCATAAAAAGGAATGAAACAGTGGCATTGGCAGAGATGTGGATAGACCTAGAGACTGTCATACAGAGTGAGATAAGTCAGAAAGAGAAAAATAAGTATTGTATAATATTGCTTATATGTACAATCTAGAAAAATGGTACAAATGACCTTATTTGCAAAGCAGAAATAGTCACAGATGTAGAGAACAAACTTATGATTACCAAGGGGGGAAGGGGAGGGTGGGATGAAGTAGAAGATTGGGATTGGCATATATACACTACTATGTATAAAATAGATAACTAATGAGAACCTATTATAGCACCGGGAACTCTACTCAATGATCTGTGGTGACCTAAATGGGAAGGAAATCTAAAGAAGAGTGGATATATGTATACGTATAACTGATTTGCTTTGCTGTACAGCAGAAACTAACACAACACTGTAAAGCAACTATATTCCAATTAAAAAAAAATAATAAAATTAAAAAAAATCCTTTTGCATTGACAGTGTAATTTTGTCTTGTCAAAGAAAACCACCCCCAATTCCCAGCATTACCTATTTGATTAAACACATATTTTAATTTTTCCTCAATGGCATCATGCTGGAAGTTAAGTGCATTCTGTTCAAAATCAGCAGGAAGTTTCTGATAAATGGATATTGTACATCTTAATGATAATCCTGTGCAATGCATGATTCATTTACTCCAGCCTGCTATTGTGCTGAGATTTTATTCATCTATTGTGAGGAATTTGCTGATTTCTCTTGTCACTGTTGCTGTGTGTATGATAGGCAATCCTTTTGCATGAGTCTCAATAATAAAATATAATACAGCTTCTACTAGTGGACATCTTCCTTCCTTTCTTATATCCTGCAAAGCACTTTATTGTTGCTTTCTAAGAAAATATGGAATTTAGGACCAACCATCCAGTGACTATTAACTTGCTTAACAAATATCAAATTATGCCCTGCTGATTTGTTCCTGTCCCATTCTGCATACATGAAAACTATTTGTTTCATTCCTAAATCACAGTATTATACTGACGACACTTAAACAGCAATTAAATTCAATGTGTTGTACCAACTGTGCACATAATTCAACTGAAGTGACAACAACATGAATAGCTATGACCCAATTTTACATCACAGGAAATGGCAATGCCATTGTGATTGCTACCTGACAATAGCAATTAAGAGATGCTATCGAATATAAGATGCGTTTTGATTTCAGAGATGATAAAATGCAGAAAAAAGGTGTCTTAGAATCAACAAATGTGCTATTTTATGATTTTTTCTGCTTTATGCTAAATTCCTTGGCTTTCCTTCAAATTCTACTACCTTCCATCTAATTTCTAAATTTGACTTGTCACTAAAGAATGACTAGTTCATCTACTTTTTTCCCCCCAGGTGGTCCAAGGAGTACCAGAGTCAGAGGTAAAGGAAGTGATAAGGCTGCTCAAAATAACCTCCTCCGTTCAGGTGGCACAAAATTTGAGATTTCACAACTAGACTTTCACTCTTTTGAGTTTCTTCCCCCAGGATCCCCTTTAGAATGCAAAGATATGAGGGAGAGTTAACACTACATTTAATTAATTTCCTCTGCATTGTTAAGGATTTATCAGATGTGCTCTCTGGCTGCAGTGACCTGGCACCTGCAGGTTGAGAGTAATGGGTCCCAGGACAAATAAAAGAAGTTTCAGGAGAGCCTTGAAAGAGGAAGGCAACAGTAACCAAAGGGGAAGTAGGATTCTGAAGAAATATGTAGCCAAAAACTGTCTGAGCCTAGATTTCTCTAGAAGTTAACCCTGAGATAAAGATTCCAGTGCAAGAAATATAAATGGGAGTTCATCCCAAAACACACAGTTATGGGAGCGGGTAAGTGAGAGGAGGGAGAGAAGGCATCCAGTAACGGGTGTGTTATCCAGCCATTGGCTAAGATTGGCTGGGAACCGTGGGAATAGGGTAGAACATGTGCCTTAGAGTTATCTACCCAAGGCCTTTGGGAACTGGAGTATTTTTACATCAGCTCTTGTCGTTATTAGCTCTAAAGCAAAAAGACACAGATGCTGGCATTTTTAAGTCCACCTGATTGAACTAAAATGATAAGGTCCAAGGGATATGGGCAGGGCAGTCTGCTATTCCAGCTCTCCTCCTAACCTCATTTTGAGAATTTTTTTTTTTTTTTGCGGTACATGGGCCTCTCACTGTTGTGGCCTCTCCCGCTGCGGAGCACAGGCTCCGGACGCGCAGGCTCAGCGGCCATGGCTCACGGGCCCAGCCGCTCCGCGGCATGTGGGATCTTCCCGGACCGGGGCACGAACCCATGTCCGCTGCACCGGCAGGCGGACTCTCAACCACTGCGCCACCAGGGAAGCCCGAGAAATTTTTGACTTCTCATTTTTTAAACTACCTACAACCATACTACACTCAAATGTTGATATTTCTTCTTTTATGGTACCTCTGAGATATGAAGCAGTTGTCTCCAATTACAGAGTAAAATGTTTCCATTCATGTTTTTATTGGCAATCTGCAATCCACTGCACACTTCTGGCTGCCAGCTCACTCTCTCCCCTTTTATCATCCCAAGTACTGCTGTTAAATCATGTTCAGCCTTGCTCCTTACCAGTGTCAAACACACTGGCCATGACAACACGCTCTCAGCTTCAGCCTCTTATTGTTTCCTTCCCTTTGTTCTGAGCACACGATTTTTCTTAATGGCTTCTTCCTAAGATTTCCTCACTAGAATCATAAGGATATGTCTACAGTGAAAAAAAAAACTACTAAATTGAAGAAGAGCTAATCCAGTTGTCTTAAGACTGATTTATTTGTAGAATGGTCAGTCTAATAGATTTAAAAAGCAATTTTCTTTCATGATAATTAAAATAATAATAAGGTACCACTCCACATCTATTAGGTTAAAATTCAGAACGCTGACCTCACCAAATGCTGGTGAGGATATGGTGCAACAGGAGCTATTAAATGGTACAGCCACTTTGGAAGACAGTTTGGCATTTTCTCACAAAGCTAAAAATACTCTTATCATACAAACCAGCAAACATGCTCCTAGGTATTTACCCAAATGAATTAAAAGCTTATGTTCACATAAAAATCAGCATACAAATATTTATAGCAACCTTATTCATAATCATCAAAACTTGGAAGCAACCAAGATGTCCTTGAATAGGTGAATGGATAAGCAAACTGTGTAGATTTCTATGACGCAGTATTATTCAGTGATAAAAAAGAAATGAGCTGTCAAGCTACACAAAGACATGGAGGAAACTTGAAAACATATTGCTACGGGAATACTGTAAGGCAAAACTATGGAGACAGTAAAAAGATCAGTGGCTGCCAGAGGTTTGAGGGGAGGGATGGAGGGCTGAGGGGAGCACAGGGGATTTTCAGGGCAGTGAAACTATTCTGTATGCTACTGTGATGGTGGATATATGACATTAGGCATTTGTTAGAACTCAAAGAACTGTGTAACACAAAGAATGAACCCTAATGTAAACTATGAACTTTAATAATAATGTATTATTGGTTCATCAATTATAACAAATGTACAACACTAATAATTCAAGATGTTAATAATAGGGGAAAGTCTCTGCCAGGGGTTGGGGGGAGAGGCTAAGGGAGTATATGGGAACTCTCCGTACTTTCCACTCAATTATTCTGTAAACTGAGACAGCTCTAAAAAAAAAAAAAAAAAAAAATTAAGCCTATTCTTAAAAATTGTCATTCTGAAGTCACAGTTCTCACATATCTTTGTGCTATTCCTTTTGCCAGGAATGAACAAATTCAAATAACTAGAGTTGCCTGCCTCTCTTGTTCAGTTAGTTTTAAATTCTCTCATCACCACAAAGATTTTCTTGATAAAAGAGAAGTGAGGTATAGATTCTCCATGGATACAAATAATTAATGCCCCATTTCTATTTATGCTAATAATAATACATCCATCTTAAAACAAACTAACTAAAAATTAACTGCAGGTATAGTTTGTCTTGGTCTATTTTTTAAATTAAAAGAAAATACTTCTTAGGGGCTTCCCTGGTGGCGCAGTGGTTGAGAGTCCGCCTGCCCATGCAGGGGACACGGGTTCGTGCCCCGGTCCGGGAAGATCCCACATGCCGCGGAGCGACTGGGCCCGTGAGCCATGGCCGCTGAGCCTGCGCGTCCGGAGCCTGTGCTCCGCAGCGGGAGAGGCCACAACAGCGAGAGGCCCGCGTACCGCCAAAAAAAAAAAAAAAAAAGGAGAGTCGGAACCTAGTTAGATCATTATGATGACTAAAATTCAATGCTTTTGGGGAACTCAGAGTCTTGTAATTGAGATAAATAAATTGCTTAATTCAAAATGACAGGAAGAGAACAAGGTAGATGCTAACAAACTCTATCATTTATATGTTTGAACATAACAATAACAGAACCTGTCATTTACTGAATACCTATTATATGCTTTATATATATTTTATATATAAAAGCTGACAATAGCCTGCAAGGTACATATTAGGAAGCCCAGAGGTCATGTCATTTGTGAAAAGTCACAGAATTCAGAAGCTAAGGTGAAGGAGCTCTTCAAAAACCAGATGTATCTCATTCCACAAACTATGACCTTTCCAAATCACTACTGCTTTATAAAAAATGCATTCCTTGTTTATTTATCTGGACCCCTACAGCCACAGGTGCATTTAACTTTATTTTTCCTGGAAATTATCTTTATAGTATTTCCTATGACAAATCTGTTCAAGGATTAACCTTTCTTTATGGAACCTCAAGATAGTTGCAGTGGTTAAACCAACCAACAGAAAATTACCATGTGTTTGATTGTAAAATTATTAAATCACTTTTCCTGAGATGACTTAGGTCTTAATAACCTCTGGCAGTTATACTTGCTATTTGTAGAGGCAATCTGACATGGCCCCTGAGTGTCCCTGTGTGATCTTGCTGGTATGCCAAGAATACAAAGTCCTGACCACTCATCACTCGTCTCATTTTTCGGGGTTGTATTTGCAGCAAGCAACCTTAAGTGATGAGCTAACGTCTCCCCCCAGCTAAAGAGCAGGCTTGCTTCCCCTAGCTATAAAAGCAGTGAATTCCTCAAGCTAATTGTTCCTCTCCTGTTACACAACCCACTGAGTGTGCTGGATCTGTGTCACCCCTGTAGGACCTGGGGCACATGGGAAACCAATGCAAATGGGCATGAAGCTCTGACTACTACTTTTGCTGTGAATAATAAAGTCTTTGCCACTGATCCGGAAGTCTCATGTTTTATCTGGCACCCATGAAACAATAACAAGCTCATTTGCTAGTTTGAGAGGAAGGTAAAATTCTAGATCTTGCACACGTCTCGATACCAATTTGTATCATAAAACTTATCACATAGCATTTCCATTATTTATTTCTATGTCTTATTCCCCATCTACACTCAGCATCTTTCAAAATCAGGAACTGGTCTTCTTCAAGATGGAACTTGAAGTAGTTGTTACCTTATAGGAACCTCATAAATGCTTGTTGAATAATCAAATGAGAAGATAAATAAATTACAATAATTCCTTCCTAACTGAGAAAAAATAGAAAAAGCATATTATTCAATCACAGTGTTGGTAAAGATGATGTCTTTAAATCCTTCTCGAGTTTTTATTAGTCACCTAACCCTAGTAGCCAGGAAGATATAAAAGAGTCTTGAGATTAGTTGGAAGAGGACAGCAAGGTATGAAATATTCCTGGAGATGGCAACTTTGCTTCTCAAAGACCTGATGGTATCCTCACCCTGGTTGACCACTGTCACTGGTAGTGAGGCTGCCTTTGGGAGATGTGAACAGCGGGGATGATGCTCTGAGTCTCCTGCTCTCTGTATGGTAAGACACATCCTTTACTGATAGTAAAAGAATCAATGTCCTTTGCTTATGTCTAGTAGGATCCTTCAGTCACCCTTTCACCCTTGCTCTCATGATAACAAGGATACATCACCATTATAATCGAAGAATATTTAGACGAGAGTATAAAGACAAGAAAATGGAATCCTAAATGTAAATATTGATAAAGAAGGTATACACACATCTCTCTTGTTGAGGATGTAAGTGTATATCTAGAAAAAACAAGAGACTAATAAAAAATTCTAGAATGAATAAACAAGATGACACTTTTTTTCTAGACTGGCAATAATCATCTCAGACTGACAATGGGGATAATGTTGCATTCAAAATAGTAAGGAAAGTATTTTTAAAACTTAGGAATAAATTTAACAAGAAAGGTACACATTTTACATCAATTAAACTAGGGTCATACTAAAGACTTTAAACAAGATCTGAGATGGCATAAACTAAAAACACAACATAGAATAAGCATAACAGAATTTTAGGATGTGGGACTTTATCCTAAAAATGTTAATTATCCCAAAATGAATACATATATTTAATGCAATTGAAGTTAGACTTCCAAGAGTTGCTTTTGGAGGACTTGGATTGAAAGAAAGAGGCAATAAAGTTCATATGAAAGAAATGTTGCACAACAGTTAAGAAAATTACAAAAGCTAATTAATTTTTCAGTGCTTAAAATACATCAGGGAATTTTCCAAGTGTTCTATGTTTTATTTCATTTAATCTTCACAGCAACTGTTTGTGATCAGTACTATCATCTGATTTTACAGATAGGTATGCTGAGATAGAAAGATGTGAAGCAACTTGAAGCCAAGATTCAATTTGACTACAGAGTGTGTGCTTTCAACCAATTAGCCACAAGGTCATTGTCTCCAAGTTAAGGGGAGGAGGACTTGCCATACAAGATCCTGAAATATACTGCAAAGTGTAGTATATTTATTTATAAGGTATAAATATATTATATAACTTACATTATAATCAATAATTTTGACATGTAACTAGACTAGCGGAGCATAACAGAGGGTGGTGGAGAATTATTACATGAGAAAATTAACATGCAAAAAGATGGCATTTCAGTTCAGTTGGGAAAAAATGATTATTTAAAGAATCTTGCTAGTATAATTGTCTATCAATCCAGAAGAAAAAGTTGGATCTCTATAGAAAGAATTCTATGTAGATGAAAGACAATTTTTAAAGAAAAGTTAGAATAAAATTCAGGAAAACATGTATAATTTAAGAGTTGGGAGACGTTTAACCAAGGCTAGATTCCTCGAAACTATACAAAAATGTGGATTTTTCACCACATTTAAAGATTTTTTTGTATGGAAAAGGTGTCATAAAGCCAAAAGACTTATGATAGATTGAGGTAAATATTAGTAACTCATATGAAAGAGTTATTTACCATAAAAAATATTTTTAAAGTAACATTTTAATATATAAAGAACCCTTTGAAATTGTTGAGAGAGCTCAATAGAAGAAAGTGAATGGGGAATTGACAAAGTGCACATCCAAGTAACCAATAAATGTGAAAAAGAATGCCCAGCCTTACATGTAGTCAGAGAAAAGCAAAGTAAAAAGAGATACTATTTCCTAACAATCAGGTAGGCAAAAATGAAAAGGAATGAAAATATCTGCTATTAATGGAGTTATGGGAAAGAGGGTCTTCATATACTTTGCTGATGGAAATGTGAATTTTACAACCTATTTGGAAAGCAATCTTGACAATACCTATTAAAATTTAAAATACTTATATCAATACCTTTGACTAGTAAATACATTTCTAGGAATCTATCCCATAAAAATAAGAGCACTAGCCCATATGAACACACCCACAAGGTTGTTTGTTACAACAGTATGGTAGAGAAAACTGGAATTAAAGTGCTTTCTCCACTAATGGGAATGGCTCAATAAATTATGGTACATCCACTCCATGGACCATTTGCTACCATTAACATCCAGAGATTTCTGTGATATAAAGTTTGGAAAGCAGAGAAATTAACAAAACTTCTCATTTACAAAATTCCGTAAAAACACACACAATAGGGACTTCCTGGTGGCGCAGTGGTTAAGAATCCACCTCCGATGCAGGGGACATGGGTTCGAGCCCTGGTCTGGGAAGATCCCACATGCCGCGGAGCAACTAAGCCTGTGAGCCACAACAACTGAGCCTGCGCTCAAGAGCCCGTGAGCTACAACTACTGAGCCCACACACCACAACTACTGAAGCCTGCATGCCTAGAGCCTGTGCTCCGTGACAAGCCACCGCAATGAGAAGCCTGCACACCGCAACGAACAGTAGCCCCCTCTCCCCACAACTAGAGAAAGCCCGCGCACAGCAACGAAGACTCAACGCAGCCAAAAATAACATAAATAAAAAACAAACACACACAATATGCATGGGGATAAATTATACATGTTCCCATTTTATTTATAAATCAGATCTAGGTATGGAAGAGTGCCCATTGATTGTTAACACTGATGCCTTTGGGGGTGACGGTGTGGATGGAGGTAAGGGAAAAAGAAAGGAAAAAAAGTTTGTAATAAAAAAGCAGCATGTTTTATGTCTAACTTATGGTAAATTATATGTGAGTGTGCAGTAAAAACATGAAAAGACAGAGACAAAAATGATAATGGTGGTTATTTTATTTTGGTGGAATTTTAGGGGATTTTTAGTTTCTTCTTAGACTTTTCACTATTGTTTGAATTTTTACAAAGATTTGTGTTATTTAAGCAATTGGGGGAAAACTAGAAAGCTATTTTCATCCTATCAAAAAAGACCATAGTACATATATTAGAACATATTAGTCTCTTCCAATTGTATCATTGACTCTCTTTGATCTTGAAATTTTAACAGTTTCTGACATTTTTTTATTATAAAATGTGTTTATTGAAATTATTTTCCTATGTATTGAATGCTTTAAGAGCTGCAAATGAAAAGATTTGATAATAAAGCAGTTTCATTTTTAATTCAAATAAAAAGACCATAGTAAAAACTTTTTTGATTAATTTACATATTGTGCACAAATTAGAACTCCTAAATCTAGAAGTGGAAAAATCATTCCAACCGGAAGAAATAAAACCATTCTCTGAAGATCATCGACATTTACGAAGCAATTCTCAAAGTGTTCCTGTACATTTTCCATTGAACAGAAATCTGAAATCTATTTGAATTGTAGTGGAGGTATTAATACCATTCAGCTACTGAGAGAAATGGAAACTGAAGGGTTGCTAATAGCTCATGAAAATGGAAAGTGAGTGCCCAAATGACCTATTACTCAACTGTGACCATGGGGCTAGGTCTCAGAGCTAGTTCTAAAACTGGGAATCCTAATGTTGGTTTACAGATACCCAGCGTGACACTTCAAAGTGGTCTTCAGGCTTAAAATGCAAGTCACACTAACATGTTTATATTTAAAGGGACATTTTCTCTCAAGGCCACGCTAGAAAAGACGCTAACCATGTGAAATTCATCCCTCAGGTGCCTGAGCCTTTTAAGATGACCAGCTCTGGCGTTCAGGGCTATTTGTACTGTCAGCTTCAATCAAAATGTATTCGTCTCCTTCCCACACTTCTTGCTCATATAGAGCCTATAATCAAATGTAGTTGCCTCTTTCTCCTATCATCTTGGATGAAAAATCCTATTAAGCTGTAAGGGTTTATACAATATACATGGGTTTATATATATTTTATTACCTGAGGGCCTGGACCACTTGCCATGCTGAGCCAGGCCTTTGTGGAGACATGGTTTACACAGAAGTCACCGGAAAGTCCTCAGGATTTGAGGTTAGAGTCAGGGTTTTACCCCAGCCCTGCCATTAACTATGACATTAAAAAGAAAAAGCCACTTTACGCCTCTGAGCTTTGATTTCCTCCCCTATAAAATCTGTACCCTGCCTTTCTCTCTTAAGTTGTGAGAATCAAGTGGGATGTTCGTAAGATCAGAGTCAATCATTAAGCAAAGGTCAATTATGTTTTGCTTAGATTGCAGAAGCAAAAATATCCTCTGAAGAGAAATTTTTAAATGCAAAAATCACTAATAAAAGACACCCATAATCACAAGATCTGGAGATAACTGATGTTAACATTTAATGTGCCCATTTAGTTTATTTTCTCCATGTGCAAATGTACACATATTTACAGACATTAAAAAAAATAAAATTTAGAGCACACTTTATATATTATTATATATCTGCTTTTCCATTTAATTGATAATTAAATCACAATGTTATTAAAACATCTACAATATCATTTTTAATAGCTGTTGAATGGTTAATTTAGCCTTACTCTGATTTACTGAATAAATTCTCCACTGTTGGCATTTAGATTATTTATAAATTTTCACCATTAAAATGCTGTGATATTATATATTCTTGATTAAACCAACCTCATTAAATTACAGTATTTAGATCTTGTTCATTTATGGTTTTGCCTACTTGATATGTCAGAAACTAAGAAAAGTTTATTAAAGTGTCCCACTACTACTTGCTTTCTCTTTCTTTTTTATTTTATTTTTTTAAATCTATTTATTTATTTTTAGCTGCATTGGGTCTTTGCTGCTGTGTGCGGGCTTTCTCTAGTTGTGGGGAGAGGGGGCTACTCTTCGTGGTGGTGCACGGGCTTCTCATCACAGTGGCTTCTCTTGTTGCAGAGCACAGGCTCTAGGGCGCGCAGGCTTCAGTAGTTGTAGCTCACTGGCTCTAGAGCGCAGGCTCAGTAGTTGTGGTACACTGGCTTAGTTGTTCCACGGCATGTGGGATCTTCCCAGACCAGGGCTCGAACCCGTGTTCCCTGCATTGGCAGGAAGATTCTTAACCACTGTGCCACCAGGGAAGCCCTCTCATTTCTTCTTGTACTTATAATTTTTACTTTATATTTTGATTCAATATGTTTGGTGCATATTGATCTGTGAAAGTTATACTTTCATTTGAAATTGTCTCTGATAATAATACAATATTTGTCCTGATTATTGCTTCTGAACTGGAATTTTGAACTGGAATTTGACATTGTCTAACAACCTCAGAGCCACCATGAGGGTTAAATGAGATGTTACATGTCCTGAGCACTAAATAAATGTCAGCTATTATATCTCATTTCTATTTTATTATTGTTATTATAACAATATATAGTGACCATACTTTCTTTTTCTCTCCATTTGCCTGATATACCTTTGCCCAACCTTTTACTTTTAGCTTTTCTTATACCTCATTTTAGGGGTTGTTTGTAAATAGCATGTCATTGAATTTTCTGTTTTGATTCTAAGTGAGAATCTTCTTATTTTTAAGAAGAGAGCTCAATCCACTTGCATTCACTGCCATATTTAATATGTTTGGTTTTACTTTGTCACCAGTTTTCTCTTTCCTTTGCCTGTCTTTTGCTATATAGTCTATACATCTTTTCTGTCACTCTCTCCACTATTTTGGAAGATATAAATACAGTTTTACATACTTATAGCAATTATCATTGAATTTATCAAAACTGTTTTTTGCACCCAATAGTTCACAGCTTAGTTTTCACCACAGTCACCTGGTGGATAACCTCACATTCACCACATACTCCTCTGTGCACCGCCACATTAATAGAATGGGCTGTGGATTATGTACAATTCCCAGTTGCACCATCTCTAATTCTGCCATTTTCTCTTGCACCAGTCACAAGATGCCATGGCTGTATGACACTGCCATTGAAGCCTCATTTTAAGTATCTGGAGTAAAAGTTAAGCTTTGAAATTCCCACGTCAAAATAAGGAATTTAGCATACTTTCCATGTCTAAGTCGTTTCTTTGTCATCCCAAGAAAGTATTCTTCTAGAATATATTTTCAATTGTTATTTTTGTTCCATTTGTTTTGGTCTCTTCACCAATTATTCGTGTGTTGGCCCTTCTGTCTCTGATTTCCATATTCCATTTTCCTTCACTTCACTACATTGGGTGCTTCAAGCGTACATCCCACATCACTTATTTATTCTCCATAGTATCAATTCTATCCTTTCCTGTGTCCAACATGGATTTAATCCTGTTTCTCTTTTTCCCTCTTAAAATCACTTCCTATCTTAGTTATCATCTCCCTCTTTTCATATTATCTGTTTGAAATTTTCATTTAAACCTATTTGCCTCTTTTAGATTTCTGTTCCTATTTTATTCAGATGATTTCCAAAAAACTCTTCATATTTTGGAGTAGATCATTTTCAGAAGTGTGCTGGTTTTTCAATACATCAATTTGAGCTTGCCAGTCTTTTGTTATCAGGATTTTTTCATAAGTCCTGGGCATGTATCTTTAGGCAATGTTTCAATGGATGAATGTGGGGTTGATTTTCCTGATTTAGTTTTATTTGTCTCATACTGGTATAGATTTCACTCATGTTCTGGTATTTAACTGTCCAGTCATTTTAGGTTTTAATGTTGTATGTATTTGTCTTTTTTTCCTCTTATGTATTTTATCTAAAAGCTTGGAGAGATTTTTATATACAATTGTAAATTTGAAGTCTTTGTTACCAAAGTCAAAGGTATGATTTCCAGGCACTATGGTAGACTGAAAAAGACATCTTTAGGGATGTGCTAAAATTTAATCTCTTGTCAGAGTTCCTAATAGCAAAACTAGAAAGCCCTATTTCTCTTGCTCATAGGGTTGGTTCTATTCAAGCTGAAGCATAATTTGATTTTTAAAAAATGGCTGTCACTATTTTTACCATATTAGTCTCACTGAGATGCTAATATGTCTTTAATGTCTATTAATCTCTATTTTAACATGAAGGAAGTTTCACAGACTTTGGGGAATCTGTAGTTTTTCCCTAGTTTGCCTATGTTTTTCATCACCCCAGCCTTTCAAATATATGTAATTTCATTTGTACATTTCTGATAGCAAATAAGGTTTGAGACTATGAGTAATGGGTTGCTAAGCTTTCTAGGTATCAGAGCCTCTGTGATAGCTTTTTGATGTAATATAGTAAAGAAACAACCATATAATCTCCATTTTGTGAAAAAGTGTATGCATCCATCTATAATACATTTTAAATGATAAGAAAAAATATATTAAAGTATCAACCATGGTAGAAATCTGGATGGTAGAATTATGGATAATTATCTTCTTTTTGCCTTTATTTTCCAAATTTCCTATAATTAATATGCATTACTTATATAATCAAAGAAAAACCCACTCTGTTCTAACTGAACAAAGCGTTAATGATGAAGGAATTAAACCAATGAATTATGTTTTTCCCATGTTCAGTTCCAACTAACATTTGTTTTCTGGGAAAGGACAAAAGTAGATTGTGGATACAAAATTGTAGAATTAGTGGTCATTTCTCATTCAGTTACCAAAAACAAACAAACAAACAAAAAGACATTACAGTAGGCACATGTGAAGAAGATTTTGCCATACAGACTAATGCTGTGTTTTCCAGATGTGAGGATTTCGTGGACCAGAAAATAGTAGAAGTTTTGGTGACTGATATAAAGTTGTCAACTTTTTATTCTGCTTAAATAAGTATATAAGGAAAGCTCCACAAACATTTCCATGCATATCATCATCATTTCAAAAAAACAGAACATTCCTATCCCAAATGACTGGAAAGGATACACAATGTTATAGAATTTTTTTAAAAAATCCTTTAAAAGGAATAAATTTGGCTTTGCAAATTTTCTTATTTTGCTGCTGACTGGTGAAAATTTTATTAAGGATGGGCCCTGGCTGGTGCTTGATGCCCCCTGGACTAAGACTTGGTTCTTCTGGTGATTGGACAGAGAAGTCCCAAAGGCCCATCTTACCTGGCTCCATAGAGACAGAGTAACTGTTGGTATAGAAGCAGATGTTTGAGAAGGAAAGGAAAAATCAGACTTGGTATTATTTTTATGGAGAAGATCCAATGCTTTGTCAGTTCATCACAAGTTCTACTGATAAAAAAATATATAAAATACATATTTAAACCCCCATATAGCATAGCACAGCGAGATCAGCTCGATGCTTTGTGACCACCTAGAGGGGTGGGATAGGGAGGGTGGGAGGGAGGCTCACGAGGGAGAGGACATGGGGATATATGTATACATATAACTGATTCACTTTGTTGTACAGCAGAAACTAACGCAACATTGTAAAGCAATTATACTCCAATAAAGGTATAAAAAAAATAAATCCCCATATAATAAATGATAGGTTGTAGGAAAATAGATTTCAAAACCTAACATTGTGATGGATAACTAGTTGGAATTCAAACCTTCTCACCACCTCTACCACGACCATCCTTGTTCAACCTGGCTAAACATGGAAGCCAGAGTGATCTTGTTAAAATCTAAGTTGGATCATGCCACTCCTCTACCAAAACCTTCCAGTGGTTTCTCATTTCAAAATAAAAGCCACAGTCTTTACACTGTCCTAGTCAAGCCAAAGTCATGAGTTCATGGCACGTACATCATGCATCATATTCATGCTGACATCTTACTTTAAAAAGGGGATGGTCCCTACAGCTGCTGACACCTCTCTTCTAGTTGATTATGAATACACTGGATTGTTTAAAATAACAATTTTTGTCTTTCAGATTATAAATATAATCCATATCTACTGTATAAAATATATAAAACACAAGAAAATTATACATAAAAAATTAAAATCATGCCGAATTTTACTCACTAAAGATAAGCATCGGTAACTTTTTTTTTTTTTTTTTTTTGCTGTACGCGGGCCTCTCACTGTTGTGGCCTCTCCCGTTGCGGAGCCCAGGCTCCGGACGCGCAGGCTCAGCGGCCATGGCTCACAGGCCCAAGTCGCTCCGCGCTATGTGGGATCTACCCGGACCGGGGCACAAACCCGTGTCCCCTGCATCGGCAGGCGGACTCTCAACCACTGCGCCACCGGGGAAGCCCCCATCGGTAACATTTTTATGTAATTTACTTCCAGGTTTTTAAAATTATTTTTTCCTAATATGTATATATAGTATGATATAAACTGAGATGAAAGTTTGTATTCCATAGTTTTCACTTAGTAAATAACACATCAAGATAATTTTTCCATGGCATTAAACAGCCTTCAAAAACATGATGCTAAATAAATGTGTGTCACTGAATTATTTGGCTAGGCCACAGTTATGGAACAAGTTCCCTGTTATGAACATTCAGGTTGTTCCTGATTTTTAAATATAGTATTTGCTATCTTTGCTAACACATATGAACGGAAAATAGCTAACCCTTAACTTCTGGAGTGGGATAGTGTTAGCATCAGCCTAGAGGCTTACGATAGCCTAAGACTGTGGGTGTATCACTGGGATTTGCTGTGAGGACTGCAGGAGAATGAGCAGGAGAAAGATCCCCGGTCAGCTTTTCTGTTACTGAGGAATTCTGGTCAGGTCATTATGGCCTCAATTGAATCATCAGTAACATTAAGAGTTGGATTAAATGGTGTTAGAATTCCAGCTCCCCTAATTTTTGTTTTGTTATTAATGGGTCTCAAGCCAAAAATAATTAGCCATCCATTAGAACACAGATATTACAAAAGAACTTGTAACCCTTGGGGTCTCATTTGTACTTTCGTGGCTTTGCTGGCAAACAGATCACTCGGTACTGGGAACTTTCCAGCTTGGCAAAGCAGGAGACAAGTCAAAACACAGGCCTAATTCTGTTTAAGTTTCACGGTTTAGTGGCTGTGTAGGAAAAAAATAAAAATGTGTCCAATTTAAGGAGCTTTCGGAAAAATAAAATGTGTGTGATTCATCAAATCATTTTAGTTAAAGCAAACATACACATCCTTTAGGCGTAGAGCAAGACTGTATCCCTGTGACGGCATATGTCTATGCCCAGCATTAGAATGAGGCCAGATCCCATTAGGAATATTACAGTATGTGGAGAAACCTCAGTTTTATGAGAGAGCATTCCTGGAATCCTCTAGGTAAAGTAAACTACACAAGGATGTTGCTGTCTGAAGAGGTGACATGTTTAGTGTTTGGTGATATAACTAGTGTGTCAGTCAAGTGATATTGCATTTGATACTGATCTGCTGATCTGCATAGCTGCTGAATTCAAGTACTTCTACACACTTACCATCAGCAGAAACTTGTGATTGCACGGAATAAATATAGGTTTCTTTTTTTAATGCAGTGTCCAGGGAAGTTAGTAAGATGAAAAGTGCTTAAAAGTTTCAGAGATTAGCCTTCTTGTTCTGTGAGATCTATGGTGTGATAGTCATCCTTTTATCCCCAAGGTCAAACCTAGTGTGATGACCTCTGTATGTACTGCAAGCATGTTTATGAGCTGAAATTCTCCAAATCATCCTTATTTCTTTTTCGTAATTGTCCTGTTACCAGTCTTAAAGAAACATGTCATTTACACTCAGTTCTAGATATGGTAATATTTATAAAATAACATGTATTGAGGGCTTTTTGAGTACCAGGCACCATGCTAAGCTCTTTACATGAATTATGTCATCTAGTCCATAACAGCCCTATGATAATGGGCATAGCACTACTGCTCTCCCCATTTTATAGGAAAGATAAGGATAGTGAGGTGCAGAGGGATTGAGTAACTTGTCAAAGGTCACATAGCTAGTAAATCAGAACCAGGAGTCAACCCGGGTAGTCTGATTCATGAATGCATGCGCACTTAAACATTATGCTATTGTTTTTAAATTGTTTCCACTTTTTAGTTTTAATGTGTGTGTGTGTTTTTTAACATCTTTATTGGAGTATAATTGCTTTACAATGTTGTGTTAGTTTCTTCTGTATAACAAAGTGAATCAGCTATACGTACATATATCCCCATATCTCCTCCCTCTTGTGTCTCCTTCCCACCCTCCCTATCCCACCCCACTAGGTGGTCACAAAGCACCGAGCTGATCTCCCTGTGCTATGTGGCTGCTTCCCACTAGCTATCTATTTTACATTTGGTAGTACATATATGTCAATGCCACTCTCTCACTGTGTCCCAGCTTACCCTTCCACCTCCCCGTGTCCTCGAGTCCATTCTCTACGTCTGCGTCTTTATTCCTGTCCTGCCCCTAGGTTCTTCAGAACCATTTTTTTTTTTTTTTAGATTCCATATACATGTGTTAGCAGGTCAGTGAGTATGGCTTCGGTTTACCCAGGCTAAGTGGAAATATTCAAGGTATAATTCTTTGTTTTACATTGTTTCAATCTGGATTATTATTACCCCTTCCTGCTGTTTTAATGTCTGGTCACAGAAAGAGAATCTCAATGATAGCTCTAGTTTTTCATCAAGTATTTATTATGTGGGGAAGTCCCAAATTTTCTATAGGCTGAAGGGCCCCAATTTCTATAGAATGTTTCTTACTTGATCAGTGCCCACATTTTACAAAGAGAGGTAGTTTCTATGATCTCTGAAAACTATTATGTAATTTATGAAGCATACCAAGGATGAAATAAAGAGATTATCCATTGTTTAACTTATGGAGATGTAACAGGAAAAAAAAGGGAACTTATTTATATATAAATGTAATGATAGTTACAGTATTGTTCTAGATGAATATTCTTTTGGAAACAGATACTTTTTCACTTACACGCAGTGATGCTCTGAGAAACAGATTCAGAAACTGATTTTGGCATGTTCAGGACAAATAAGTCAAATATGAAATGAAGTGGAGGAGGCGGTGGGGGAAGAAGAAAAGGGACAGATGAAATATTGCTTATTTCACTTCAATTTATGCATACAAGTTATACGAAGCTAAGCAGATGCATTTTTCTTACTTAGAAAAGGAAACCTTTTGGTCAGCATCAGCAAAACAGGGGTGGTGAATAGGTTAAAAGGAGAAAACAAGTTTGTGCCCTGGGACCATGATTCTGTGGTTGGACCTGACAGGTTTAAACCAGCCAAAAGGTCACAGCCAAAACAAGTGCTATTCACTAATGGAAACTCCCCTAAAACTCTGGGTACATGCCCTTAAAAAATTTGATAGAGATTCACTAACAAAATAGCTTTTCTTAATTGAATTTTCCATGTCTACTAAACTACCTGAAAATTAAAACTGCATGCGTGACAAATCTTTTTCCATTTGGCAAAAACAGAAACCTCTTGGTTTCTAATGGAAAATTGCAAAATATTAGCTTTATTTACTTTCCTATTTATCAAAGAGACTCTCCCCCTATCTGAATGGTTTCAGATACTGACAAGTATTAGCAAACAGCCGTGTGTTTCTGCTCCGGAGAAAAGCAGCGTTTTTAGATGCTTGTTGAGCGGCGGTGCGCTGGGTGTGCATTAAGCACTTTCGCTGATTTCCTGTGGTTCTCACACACACCTTAGGAGGCAGATGGATTTATCCCCATTTTACAGATACCAGAACAGAGGCAGAAAGGAAACTCTATCAGTTCTGATGAAAATTCAGCTTTTCAGAGAAACTTACAAAATATGATGAAATATTTTTAAAGAGAAGGAGGGAAGCCAGAAGGATGTTTTCCATTTGTATAGCTAAGAGGAGGAGGCCTCCTTCAGGCATTCATGCAACAAAGATCTATTGAACACTGTGCTAAGTCCTGTGTTCAGTTTGTCTGTCCTCAATTTGCTTGCATTTGTCTGTCCTCTTCTAAGCAGTTCGGTAGGATAGATGCCATGAATCACTAGTTCACAAATGGGGGAAATGAGCATTCTCAAAGTGAAGTGGCTTCCTTGGAGTCATTGACCTTGTTAGAGGCCGGCTTGAAATTCAGACCAAATTTTCCTGCCCCTCCAGAAGTCTTTCTATAATAGTGGAGGGAGAAAGTTACACAGGTTAGCCATTTTTCTTTAAGTTTTACATTGCATTGAATTTCTCTGATTCCAGTGGTTTCAAAAATGTTTTTGAGAACATTTTATTTCTCATGTCCCACTCTATCCCTCCAAACAACCCCACTGTTGGTTTTATGTGGTCATTTAGAGTTCAACTCTGGCTTTCTTTTTTGGAGCAGGAACGAATACAGAGGATGGAGGCTCAGAACACACAGAACAAACCACTGGTGGAAAAAGGCCTAACTGCAGACCCAGAAACACTGTCTAAGCAAACCTATTGACGTTGGCAACAATTCTGTCATTTTCTCTTTCTCACTCAACATGCCCAAGTTTCTAAGCATTTAAAGTCTCACAAGGGTCTCTTGATTGTCTCCCTGTAAACTAATATTTGCACTTTGCACAATGGCAAGGTACTTGGTTTATTAATCACTGGCTTTGAGGGTGTGCCAACACTCCAGCTGTGCGAAACGGCCCTTGATAAGCTGTTACATTTCCCAGGTGGCCTCATGCACAAAGAAAGACCACAATTAGCAAACCCCTGGTTTCCAATCTGAGCTGTCACCTCCCACCCAAGATCCAACAACCAACAGCACAATCTACAAGGCCCCGCAGCAAATGCCAACCACACAATGGCCTCAGTTCCCCCAGAGAGACACTGCTTCATGCCTTTCACGGGAACAGGCCGCAGAACAATCTCTCCCATTCTTCAGTCTGCACAACCATGGATTTGGTTTGATGCCCAGTGCTAGGATAAAAAGGTCCCCTTCAGGCCTTCATTCAACAAATATTCCAGCACCAGCTATGTGCCTGCCTCTGTGATACATGTTGGGAAGCAAGTATATGAAACGTGCTAAAACAGGAATGGTAAAATGAGTCCTTAAGTCTTAAGTTCCCTGGGAGCCTAAGGAAGTCTCTAGGAAAAAGGACTCGGGAAGGGCAGGGAGAGGAAATACCATTTATAAATATCTTCCATGTGTCATAGGCTCTCAAACACCTTCTTACTTAAAGCCCAGTGCAGCCCTTCAAGAGAGCTATTGTTCTTGTTTTACAAACAGGGAAACTGAGGAGAAGGGAAGCCACATCCCAGCCTAAGATCCATGGGTCTTTCTACTATATCATCTGGAGCCAGGTGTCATGTTGATTTCAATCTGCAACTCTGAAAAAAGAGTCATTAGTCTTTCTTTAAAGTGTTTTTTCATGGTATAAGTGTATCTAAAGTGGGAAAATTTATTGGTCACTTACAACTGTATCACCAAAGAAAAGAAGTATGAATTTCAACTGATACAATTGAAGCACTGTATCATGGAGTGAGTTTCCATAGTTTATAGCACCAAATTGGATTAATTTAATTGTAAACATAATATTCCAAATGTAGAACTTTATATAGAGAATACAAAAATATAGATTTAATATGCATGCCTGTGAGGGTAAAATTTCAAAATTAACATGGCTTTGAAAGACCAGAGTGATATTACATCTGGGAGACAAATCTTATCCATCCTCTGTTCTCTTCTCTCTTAACTCCCTATCTCATTCTTTTTCAGTTTAGACATTTACTTAACGTTTCAGGGAAACATGATACTAAGTATTAAAAGAAATATAAATTAAGGGGAACGGACTCTCACCATGTTTAAGAATCTGATGTGATTTTTTACTTCTTGCACATTCTTCTATACTTCTTGCAGGGTATAGGGAATTATTAAAAATGATCATAAACAAACTTGTTACAGTACATACATACAATGGAGTACTACTCAGCAACAAAAAGTAATAAACTCAAAATAATTATGCTGAGTTAAAGATGCCAGTTAAAAGGACAGTACAAGGTGTGGTTCTATTGATATAAAAACTCGAGAAAATGCAAACTAATCTTTAGTAAGCAAAAGGAGATCAGTGGTTGCCTGTGGAAGGGACCCAGGGCAGGCAGGCATAGAAGGGAGGACCCAAGGAAGCTTTTAGAGGTGATGGGTATGTTCATTATCTTGATTGTGGTAATGGCTTCATGGGTGGATACTTGTGTCAGAACTTCTCAAATTGTACACTTTAAATATGTGTTTATTGTACATCATTATAACTCAATAACTTATTGAAATTATCATAAACTATATTTTTTCGGAGAAATATAAAGAAAAAACTGGGGATAGTACCTACATGTGTATAATATTTTGGACACAGGCTCTAGATTCAGAAAAACTGAGATTGTATCTTAGTTCTCTCACCTCCTAGCTGTGTGACCTTTCTAAGCCTTAGTTCTCTCACCTGTAAAGTGGGGGAAATAACAGTAGCTACCTCACAGAGTTGTTGTGAGGATTAAATGAGCTAATGAAGTTAGACATTGGAGTATACTAAGCATGTGCCATTATTCATGCACATGTATGAATATGTACGCCTATGTGTATGCATGTACATATTTCATACAAGCAGATATTGTGGCACAATCTATGTATAATATAGGATAGTGATGAACCCCAAAGCAGCAATGAATCAATCTATGAAAAATGAAACTTCTGTTATTATTATTTTCCCAAACATCATCTTAGTTTTAACAGCAATGTGAGGTAAGTCCTAATATTACCCACATTCTGCAGGTAAGAAAACTGAAACAGAAGGAGGGTAAGTCATCCAGCTAACGAGTGGAACACAGACACTCTGACTTCAGGTCTAGGGCTCTTTGGACAAACCATAGGAAGAAAATTCAAGGTCATTTCTCAAAAGTAGTTAATAAGTATTCTGTGACTCAGATTAAATAGACAATTTGTAGTCCTATGTCTATATATACGTTTTTGGAGAGCAAATATTGAGTTGGTCAAAAAGTTCGTTTGGGTTTTTCCGTAAGATGTTGCAGAAAAACCCGAACGAACTTTTTGGCCAACCCAGTATTAAGGAAAAGGATTTTCTGCCCTGCACCCCATGCCAGTTCACTGTGCTCCATCACGTGAAGGGCATCCCCACAGTTCTCCATTGCTCTGATCCATCTTCCCATGACAAGTGCATGGGCCAAGGGTGCCCACAAATTGCCTGGTCCAGGTTCCTATGTCTCCTCACATTGCTTTCCTACCTCTGTGCCTTTGCATACATAGTTTTGTCCACCTGTGACACCTGCTCACACCTCTGACTATAAAGATTCTGCCAGTGCTTGCAGACATTACTGATGCCACTTATTCCTTCATTCATTCCACAAATTTGTATTGAACAACAATTACTGCCAGGCACTGATCTGGGTGCTGAGAAAACCACACCAAAGAAGCATCACCTCCTCCATATTCCCCTTCTTTGAATCTGACCTTCACTCTTAGTACCTATATTGTAGTCGTTCCTTTAACCTTCAGAGCTATGGCAGGTGCATGGTACAGGGCTTGAGATGTGGGAGACAAACTCTTATTTAAAATTTATTAATTTAAGAGAAGGGAAAGTGTTGAAATGATATAATAAAAAAGTTTGATGTAAATAATGTTCAGAAACTCACACAAGGTAGCCAAACTTGAACAAGGCTGAAGTGGTTTAAGAAACTCTAGGAAACTTTTGGCCTCTCAGGGAGATGTAGGAAGGCAACTGGGTGCCACCAGGGCCAACTTTCACCACCTTTTGTCACTTGAAAGAGGGATTAAATAGCTTAAAGGTAAAATTTAGAGAGTGCTTCAAGTGGGAGTTTCAGCAAAAGGACCAGGGAAATAGTATCAAGGAAAAATAATTACAGAAAGCAGTATAATGAAAATCTGTGGAAATTTTAAATTTTTTTAAAAGCAGCTTTTTCACAGAGGAAGTTCTCCCCAAGAGCAGCAGAGAATGTTGTATGAACGTTATAGGTTTTTAAAATAGAGAAAGTGATTTATATAGAGAAAATGTTTTCATATGTATTTTTTGCCTCTCTCTCTTCTGCTCAAAACTACCACAGACAGGAGGCTCCCCTAGAGTTTATGGTTGATCAAATCTGAGTTTAAAATACACTGTTTCTTAAGAAAGCTGTGGTCTGAGCAAAGTGTGATATACAGGAAGCTGCTGTTAGAATTTAGTCTGGGCCACAACTGTTTTACAATGTAGGCAGCTTTTTAGACTTAGTTTAAGCAACTGAATTGTCATAGAGACAGGGGAATAATTATCAATGAAATTAATGAAAAACCTCAAGGCTTAAGTGTTGCTGTATGCAATGCTAAGCTGCTAATAGCGTTTTTAAAGCTGAACAAGACATAAAACTTAAAAAAGATTTATAGCCTGAAGTCTTATCAAAGTCATGATAATGAGACCACATATCAAGACAATGTTCCTTTCTCTAAAAATAAACCAAAACGACAACAACAACAAAAAAAACGTTTTGCTGGTTATTTGTTGCATAGATGTTCATTATTTCTAAGGTCCTTTCCGTATCTAAAATGTTATTTTTCTAGGATGCTTATACATATAGTGTAATAAACAGATAATGTAGTGTTCTCTCTGTATAGTATAGATAGCGGGAAAAGCAAAAGAAGAAACAATATGTCAAAAAAGAAGCATTCAAGAATAGTTTCTCTCTTACTGTTCTATTCTCACCTCCTCCACAAAGTGCAACAGGAAGTCACAGTTCTCAGTTGCATAATTTGTGTTTTCCATCCTCTGTGTATTTTTCAGCTGAGCATTTATTAGAAATATGAAGTCACTTCTAGTGAGAACACCATCATGACACAACTTATAACATGTGACGTCACCTTCATCGCAATCAAAGCACTGGGGCTCTCCTACCAAAATATCTCACCTGCCATAGGGTCAGTGCTGTTGACCGTGCCCCTTGAGGGGTAGAGAGATTAGAGGATTCCTTTGAGGGGGAGACAGCACATATGAAAATGGAAGAGGACAGAGGTCTGCTTCCAATTCAATTTAGCAGCCAACCAGTGTTTTGTTGGGTCAGGGGAAGATATAGTCCCGCTTTCAATGGCAACGTTTCATATTTCTTGGTTTCTGTGTTGTCATCATTGATTGCTACTATTAGTTTTTGGTTCTCAAAACTAGTTTGTGTGCTCAAAAGTTAAATTTGTTGATATTTCCCTCTACATTCCACATTTTTTTTTGACAAGCATGGAAGTGCATTACTTTTATAAACAGAAAAAAAAATGTTATCTGTTTTTCAATTCCACCAACACTTATGGAACATTTGCTATGTGCCAGAGATTGTGCTCTGTAATAGGGAAAGTTGAATAAAATATAATTCTACCACCAGGTCAATTCGTCAAAAACCCGTTCACTAAAAGCCCATTTGCCAAAGTGATTCCTGGCTGTTTGCTCTCAAAAACTCACAATCTAATAGAAAACGGATATGTAAACAGCCATGACATGTCTGCTTTATCAATGGTGTGAACAAAGTTGCTGTTCAAAGCCCAGAGAAGAAAATAATTCTTCTTTGGGGTTAGAGATCAATCCAATGAGAAAGTGTGATTTGATCTGTACTCTTAAGGAGGAGCTGGATTTAATCTGTATTGTGTCCTTTAGTTTTTCTTCATGAAGTCAAGCAGGATGATAGAAAGGGTATGTTTTTCAAAGGCTAGTTTGAACTCTAGGCTTTGGTCCAAACTAAGCACAAGGAGGGGGTCTTCCTTTTACTTATGTACTTTCACCTTGTGTTTATAAGAATTCTTTTTTTTTTAATGGAAAGGCATTTTATTTTAAATATAGCAGTGTGTACATGTCAATTCCAAACTCTCCATCTATCCCTCCCCCCACCCCTCCCCCCCACCTGTAACTGTAAATTCATTCTCTAAACCTGTGAGTCTGTTTCTGTTTTGTAAATAAGTTCATTTGTATCATTTTTTTAGAGGTATTTGAACACAGCCTTCTCACTCACACAGCCTCACTGAAGCAAAAAGAGCAACTCCATTCTCCCAGCTCCATAATTTCTTAGTTAAGCATATACAGGCCTGAAATTGGATGGGCTGGTAAGTCCTGACCTCAGTAATACACCTCAACTGCTCCTGAAGTAGTTGTGCACACACTGGGCTCTCCCTTCTAGCTGGTGGTCATGTCTTGCCTCACGCTGTCAGGTTCATAAACAATGCCAACCCCAGAGGACAAGAAACTGGATGTGTCTCAGCTGAGGAAGGGCCAGGGCTCATAGGCAGATAGGAAATTAAAGAAAAGAAAAGCATTAGGACTCGGCACTTCACTACTGTGGGCCTGGGTTGGATCCCTGGTCGGGGGACTAATATCCCGCAAGCCATGTGGCGAGGCCAAAAAAAAAAAAAAAAAAAGTTAAAAAAAAACAAAGAAAACCAAAACAGCTGTTGGGCCCTAGGACAACTTAATGTGACTTGCAATAAAGCAACCTAGGCAGTCTCACACCAGGACACACAGCTTCATAACAGGGGTCCTCTCTTTTCCCCCAGCCTAGCACATCTGTGCAGGTCATAGCCTGTCAACCATACTTCAAGACGTTGAAAGCTCTACTGTTTTGAAAACATCTGCATTGGTCTTGTGCTTAATGCTACTTTATCAGACTCCCCAAAAGCCTATGCAGCATTTTTATTGTGTCTCATTAGGGTCCTTATTCATCTGCACACAACTGGACAGAATGATGCCCCTGCTGTAGCAAAATTGCAATAGCTTCCAGCTCCATGTTTCCAATGAGGATCTTGGGCTACATTTAAGTATTTGGGGGTCCAGCCTGGTCCTTGGAAATAATGACTCCCTACCAATGCACAGTGAAGAATTCCTTAATAAATTAGGTATCATCTTACATACTTTATATCAGGACTATAGTAATCAATATATATCAATTCTTGGGGGTCCAAAAATGTACTCTGATTCTACATATTAGGTCCTTTGTTGTTTTCAAGCAGGGCTACGTGAAAAGGCCAGATAAGATTGTGTCTATTATATAGTAGTGCTTAATTCTTGCAGGAGTAAGGGATTAGTCAAATGGGATTAATGAACCTATGGTCATGGAACCTATGGTTCAAATGAACCTTATGATCATGAGAAAAACTTTGAATGATGTTGAATTGTCAGAAAAACTGCATTTACTTGGAATGTGCTCTGCTTATAACATGAAATACTTTGGGTAAAGGTCATGACTGACAGATGGAAATCTTGATGGCTCCTTCCATTGTTTCCAGTTCCCAACATGAGACAAACATCACATGTACCCTTTGTCCACTGATGTCGACAAGAGGGAAACAGTTTGATAATGCAATGCTTTTAGACCTACCATCTGGTAACCCCCTTCTCTACAGGATCCTATTGGCCACTACACTCCAACCTGGACTCATGCCCTGGTCAGGTGGTCTTGTTGGTATACAATTTACTTTGCAATATAAAGTTTAGATAAAGAAGAATCAGTTTAGTCATAATAAAAAAAAATAGCCTAATGAAAGTTGAGAAATGTTATTTCAGGTTAGAAAGAAATAACCCTGAGTACCATAGAAAATTATCTTCTAATAAAATAACTGTAGATTTTTTTTTTTTTTTTTTTTTTTTTTTTGGTACGCGAGCCTCTCACTGCTGCGGCCTCTCCCGTTGCGGAGCACAGGCTCTGGACGCACAGGCTCAGCGGCCATGGCTCACGGGCCCAGCCGCTCCGCGGCATGTGGGATCTTCCCGGACCGGGGCACGAACCCGTGTCCCCTGCATCGGCAGGCGGACTCTCAACCACTGCGCCACCAGGGAAGCCCAAAATAACTGTAGATTTACAAAAAAAATTAGAAGAAATAACCTAAAAGAATTAGAAAAGCTTTTTTTTAAACACAATGCATTCAATTAAGACAAAGGTGGCATATTTTGGGAATGGTCCATAACGGTTAACTTTCTTGGCTAAAGTAGAACATCACTAAAGCCTAGCCACAGATTCAGCTCCAATGTAATTCCTTGCAATTACTTAAATTTCCATCTGCTCTGGTAGATTATACACACCATGAAGTCAATACCTCCAACATCAGCCATGCTCCTGACAGACAACTTCCTCAATGCATATACTTGTTGGATGAATGAATGAATGAATAAAAGTAAACTTACTCAAACGTCTCACAAATGACAATGGATTTGAGGGAGATACTAAATAAATCCTTGGGAATCCATCATTTCCACTAGAAAAGCAACTCATTTATCCCCTCCATGTAAAGTGGCAAAAAATAATAAGATACATTATATGTGCCATCTACACATGATTTTTGTTTTGCATTGCCTTGGGCAAGGTATCTCAACCTTGGCTCCACATTGTAATCAACTGAGGAGCTTTAAAAAATCCCAGTTGAAACAGAATCTCTGGGATGGAGCTGAGCATGGCTAATTTTTAAATGTGTTTCCGATGATTCTAATAAGCAGGCAATGTTGAGAATACTGACTGAGAGGCACTCTTTCCCAAACTTGTCTGATCATAAGAATCACCTGGGTTGCTCAGTCCACAATACCGCCCAGTCCCGAGTGTCATCAAGGGTTTTTAATCTTTGCCAGTTTGGAAGATATTGTAAAAAGTGACCTCTATTTTGTTTTGACAGAGAAGCACTCGTTTCCAATTCTTTAAGGCTGCCTGACTTCAATTTTCGTCTTCTATAGAGATGCCATTGCTTCTAATTTAGTGTCAACACAAAAGTAATTTATTGCAGGATTATTTTCCAGACTACCCTGGGGCATTTCTTCTTGTCCTGAAGTAATACTTCTACAACTTTCATTAGACTATATCTTTATTACTGTAAGTCGATTCTCATCTATCTAAAGTAATTGCAGCATGTGATTAAGTGTCAGGATGAGTTGTTCAGACACTAAGGGCTGGGGGAGTGCAGAGGAGGGAGAAATCAATGCGGATTTTAATGACATGGAGATAGGTCTTGGGCTGGTGAATGAATGCTGGGAGGAAAGGGGAATTGGGTCCTGGGCAGAGGGCCTGGCAAATCATGAGCAAAGCATCTATTCTAGGGATATGAAATACCCATAAACTAAATCCACCACTGCTCATTTCTTCTTCTGTTGCTTCTGCCTGGGATGCATCTCTCCTTTGTAAACTCTCTGAATCCTACCCCTCCTCTTCATAGTCCCAAACCACATCTTCAACCTGTTCGATCAGAATTGGAAGCGGGGGCTAGAAATCTACATTTTTAACAAGTTCCCCAAGGGATTTTTATAACAAAATGCTAACTTAGGGTGATGAATCTCTCTACAAAATTTAAGAGGAAGACAGATGGGACAGAATGTCTCCGAAAGAGAACCAGACACAACAAACGAGCGCTTCTGTCGAAATCAATCAGAGGTACCATTTTTCATTATTCAAACTGGCAAAGATGAAAACACTTTGCACCACTCAGTGTTGATGGTGGAACGAGCTTTTACACGCTGCTGGTGGTAATGTGAATTGGTATGTGACTAAAGGACAATTTGGCAATTCTTATCAAGAGCCTTGACATTTTTCATACCCTTTGACATAGTAATTCCACTTTTAGAAATTCATCCTAAGGCTGTGGTCTCCACCTTGGCAATTTATCAGAATCCCTTGTGAAGCTTTTATGAACTACATTTCTGGGCCCCACTCCCTGGAGATTCTGATTCTGTGGATTTGGGGCAAGGTCTGGGAACATGGGTTTTGAAAATACTGTTGTCATTTGGGCTTTTTTTTTTTTTTTTAATTTCAGGTAATAAAAAAGTTAAAATTGCTGAAAGTTAAAAAAGTTTTTAAAAAGTTAAAAAAAAGTTTAAAAAGTTAAAAAAGTTAAAATCCTTCCCCATCCTCCACTTCCTCCCCTCACTCCCTGTGGGTAATCACAGAGAACATGTTGTTCTGCATTTTTTCACTCTATAACATATATTATAGTTATTATTCTATTTCAGTATATTCAAATCTAATATTTTAATAGCTGTTTATGGATGTAAATAATTCAATTTATTTAACCATTGAGATCATTTAAAGATGGACATCTGAGATCATTTTCACATTTTGTTATCATAAATAACAAAACAAAAAACATCATTGTATGGATATCCTTCTTTTTACCTGTGTGAGAATTTCTGTAGGATAAATATCCAGAAATGGAATTCATGAGTTGCACTAAACTTTGATATTGACAAACTGCTTTCCAAAATGGTTTTACTAAATGTGGCAGACATACCTACCTGTCCCCTCAAATTCCTGCTTCCTCTGTGATAGGATGCAGTAAGTCCTTTGAGGTGGAAAGCGGCAGCCCATTCAGAGATTACACTGACTAGCATTCCTTGCATGGTGTGGAAGGCTTGTAACTAGTTCTTGCTAATGGGATGCATACACAGTGTGTCATTACTAGGCCAAGGAATCTTAGATGTGGCTGTGACTTCATGCTCTTTCTCTAGCTCCTGTCTATCTCCAAAGACATCCCTTTGCAATAGCCAAGCCACACTGTGGAAGAAACTTGGATCCCTGAATTGCAATGAAAAGGAAAGCCACCCACTTTATCTACAGAGTAACCAATATTAAACTGTTATGTGCATGATAAATAAAATCCTATTGTCTGATAGTTTATTTAGTACAGTAACTAGTGTTATTCTCATTAATATCAGTTTACACTCATGTCAATAGTGGGTATATTAAAAACAACTCTATAAGCGATTTTGATGCATAGAGTTAAAACCCACCATTCTAACAGAATAATCATAAATATTAATGAAATTTTGACAATAGGTATGTGTTCTTCACTGGTTTATATTGGTAAAAAACAGGAACAAGTAATAAATGTCCAATTAATAGGTGAATACAAATGATGCTGAAAAAGAATATTTAATGGCATGGAATGCCATTCTATGGTTGGTTGGTGGCCTCTCCCGGCAGGGCTCGTGCCCCGGTCCGGAAAGATCCCACATGCCGCGGAGCAGCTGGGCCCGTGAGCCATGGCCGCTGAGCCTGCGCTCCGCAATGGGAGAGGCCACAACAGTGAGAGGCCTGCGTACCGCAAAAAAAAAAAAAAAAAGAAAGAAAAAAAAAATCCATGTGATGAAACCAATATTCGATCAACAAATGTCTGTGAAGTAGGTACTTAGTATACCTACTAAGCAAATTATATGACCCCTACTTTAAGAAATCCGAACTATCATTTGGAATTTAAAAACATGTGCACTATAGACAAAGTAATTGTTTCACAAAGAAGGAAAGGACAAATTGTTATAGACAAGTAATAAACTGTGAGAAAAAACTTAATAAGGAGGGAGCGCAATCTAGGTTTGGTTAAGATGAAGGCTTGGGTGAATATGCACAAAATGATCCATGAAGAAAGTTTCAGGTGGGTGGGATCTTGAGTTGATCACTCTGGACTTCTAGTTTAGTGCGATGTGCACAGGACAAGGATTGTGATGCACACCATCTACCTTCTGTTGGCTGTCCCAGATTATACAGCAAACAAAATCTTGACAGCTAACTCACATTTCATCTTAGATGGCATGACATGCAGGTCTCTTAGCCTTTGAAATATGAGCACTGTGATATTGGCATCAGGTAATTTTCTCAGAGGAAAACAGATTTTGGGGGTGTGTGCTGAGGACTTGGGGAAATAACTGTGGCCTGAAAATGACACACTGGCTGCCACCCATGTGCAGAAAATGACCTGAAAGATTGAACCCTCCATTCAGCTCTTTCAGAGTTAACACCGAGTGGCCACACCAGGCTCTGTTCAGGTTGGAGGTTGAGGTGGCGTCTCTTGCAATGTGGTGCAGAGAGGAAGGAAGAGGAGTGAACTGAGAAAGCAGCATGAATTAGAGGATACAATCTGGCAGACTCAGAGCTGCTCAGCAGTTAAAGCAACTTTTTTCTCCCCCATATCGCAAAATAGTGTCTCCTATTCTTCACTTTGTCATGTAAAAAATCTCATATCATGGGCCTCCCTGGTGGCGCAGTGGTTGAGAGTCCGCCTGCCGATGCAGAGGACATGGGTCCGTGCCCTGGTCCGGGAAGATCCCACATGCCGCGGAGCGGCTAGGCCCGTGAGCCATGGCCACTGAGCCTGCGCGTCCGGAGCCTGTGCTCCACAACGGGAGAGGCCACAATAGTGAGAGGCCCGCATACCACACACACAAAAAAATCTCATATCACCTGATACTCAGAACCAACAGTAGGATTTTTACAGACAGGACAGGAAGGAAACACTGTTTGCCCAACTTCTGAGGAGCTTTCAACTCCAACATGTATTTTTGTTCAGGCAAATCCAAACAACTCTGAGAAAGAGGCCGTGGGGGTACAGAGAATAGAACATGCTAGGTGTGGGTTGCCCTTGCCCACTCCCCCCTCACACACAGAGTCTAAAACTCTCACTAACAGACTCATTACCCTGGTGGGTGAAAAATGCTCTGTAGGTGGTGGGGTTACTAACCACAGACTTAACACCAAAACCCTGAACTCAGCCTTCTAATAGATGGAGTTTTTTTCTACTTTCAGACAACTTTGCTGTTGCCTGTTTCCCCTTACTTCCCTAACAGTAATTTGTGAGGGATAGCCATAGAAGTTCCCATCAGTTAAAAACAAAAATGCAGGAGGTGTGAATTTTTTAGACTGTAAGCTTCATGATTTCCTCCAATTGTATTCCTAGTGCTTAATATGTGACTGATAACATAAGAACTTATTAAATATTTGTTGACTAGATAATAAGATTGGTTACGTGATATTTATAAAAGACTCAGTATAAAGTGACAGACAAGGTATGAAAATGAAGAGATGGACTTATGTGCCTATTAGCAAATGGTAACAAAAAGAAAGCCACACAGTAAAATGCAAACTTAATAAATGGGTCAAAAAGGATATTTTACATTGATTTTTTAGAAGTTGCATTCACCAATATTATCTTGTACTTATGCTCCTCACAACATAGTAACAAATACACAAAGCAAAAACTTCTAGAAGCTTAGGAGAGTTGATAAACCCACAGTGATAGAAAAAGATTGACTTCAGTATGTTGCTTTAAAAAAAATCAATGGAATTTTCTAACAGATCTCCCTGATTGTTCCTTGACTAACTACAATTCATTTGTCAGAGTAAGCTTAAAAAACAGAAATCAGTTCATGTCACACCTCTGCTCAAACCTCTCAATGGTTTCCCATCACACTCAGTATAAGACTCAGATTCCTGACCAAGGCCCACAAGCTTCTATACAAGACAGCCCAGCTAACCTCTTTGATCTCATCACTTTGTTATTTCATGTTTTAGATACATCCTTGAAAAAACTACAGTTTGTCTTAGAATTGCTAAGTTTTGTCCACATAATGGATATTATTTTCTGATATCTTATTGGGTGCTTTCAATCTTTCATGCACTCTATTTTCACTTTTTGTAATGATACTTTTGAAATTTTAGCATGTGCGCTTAACATCTGTGTCTGATTCCCTTTCGTAGCTCCTTCTGTGAGCATACCTTTGTAGTGAACTTTTAATTTTGTATAATAATTGAGCTGGGTATAGAAGTCTAAGTTGATGGGTATTGTATTCCAGCTCGGTGAAGAGTTTATTCCACTCGTCTCTCACTTAATACTGTTTTAAATTTGGCTTTCAGTTTATCTCTCATTTTTACGTAGGTAATAGATTTGGATTCCCTTGCTACTTTTTGGACCTTTTCTTCCTCTCTGGTGTCCTGCAGTTTCTTTTTATTTATGATGCTTGGGGCCTGTATTTCTAGAATCTAAGAATATATGACAGCCACAAGGTCAGCTCCTACTCACAGTTCTGTTTTACAGTTTAAAATTTTTTTTGGTTCTATAACTTAAAATTTAGATGAGTGGTTACTGCAGGTGGGAAGAGAGCAGAGTGGAGATGGGGGTGGGGGCACAGGAGGCTACAAAGACACTGATAGCAACTGAGTATAAAATGTCAATAGCAGCTTGCCCTACTATCTGCATATATATATGTGTATATATATATATATATATATACACACACATATTTATATATGTATGTTAGGAATGATGTTCATGAAATATTAATATGGTTATATCTGGGGAGTAGATTTTGGATTATTTCATATTTTCTTTGCATATTTTTGTATTGCTTCATATATATATATACACATATATTTATATATGTATGTTAGGAATGATGTTCATGAAATATT
The DNA here is from genome assembly GCF_011762595.2 of Tursiops truncatus. Lineage (NCBI taxonomy): Eukaryota > Metazoa > Chordata > Mammalia > Artiodactyla > Delphinidae > Tursiops > Tursiops truncatus. The sequence goes on along the minus strand of NC_047040.1, from coordinate 43,096,181 downwards.
AATATGGTTATATCTGGGGAGTAGATTTTGGATTATTTCATATTTTCTTTGCATATTTTTGTATTGCTTCATATATATATATACACATATATTTATATATGTATGTTAGGAATGATGTTCATGAAATATTAATATGGTTATATCTGAGGAGTAGATTTTGGATTATTTCATATTTTCTTTGCATATTTTTGTATTGCTTCAATTTTTAAAGTTATGAATATGCACCATTTTAATTTTTTTAGTCATTCTGAGGAACAAAGAGAGAGAAGGGTTGTTAGAGGCTGAATATTTGTGTCTCCCCAATTCATATGTTGAAATCCTAACCCCTGATGTGATGGTATTAGGAGGTGGAGCCTCTTATAAGTGATTAGGTCATAAGGGCAGAGCCCTCTTGAATGGGATTAGTGTTCTTTTAAAAGAGAACCTAGAGAGCTTCCCTGTGAGGTTATAGGGAAAAGACAGCCATCCATGAACCAGAAAGCTGAATCAGACATTGAATGTGCCAGCACTTTGACCTTGGGCTTCCTATCCAGAACTGTGAAAAATAAATGTCTTTTATTTAAAATCCACCCAATCAATTGTACTTTTGTTATAGCATCCAGAACAGACTAAGACACAGACAGGAAGACGAATAAGGAAAATAGATTCTCACTAGAAAGTCCAAGAACAAAGATCCAGCAATCAAACTCCAAGGTATTTACCCAAATATATTGAAAACTCGTATGCACACAAAAACCTACACATAAGTGTTAATATCAGCTTTGTTTATCAATCCCCAACACGGATAAACAAACTGTACTACTGCCATAAAAAGGAATATCATTCAGCGCTAAAAAGAGCTATCACGCTACAAAAAGACACGGAGGAAACTTAAAAGCATATTACTAAGTGAGGAAAGCCAATCTGAAAAGTTTACATACTGTAGGATTTCAACTATATGACATTCTGGAAAAGCTAAAACTATAGAGTAAAAAGATTAGTGGTTGCCAGGAGTTAGGGAGTCGGGGAGGGACGGACAAATGAATTGGTGGAGTAGAGGACATTTTTAGGGCAGTGAAACTGAAATGGTGAATACATGACATAACGCATTGTCAAAACCTATAGACTTGTGCAACACAAAGAGTAAACCCTAATGCAATCTTGGACTTTAAGTTAATAATAATGTACCACGATACGTTCATCAGCTGAAACAAATGTACAAAACCAATGCCAGATAATAATATGGGAAACTGGGGAGAGGCAGGTGGAGAGGGAGAATATGGGAGCTTTCTGTACTTTCTGCTCAATTTTTCTGCGAACCTAAAGCTGCTCTAAAAAAATAAAGTCTATTGTTTTTTTTTAAAAAGTCCTAAGAACAGGGTGAAGCATTCTTGAAATATCTGGGACAGATATTTATTTTTAGCAAACCTTAATACAGTCCTTACCACATGCTTTACAATTTTTTTTAATGCTCCTAACATCCCTGTGGAGTAGGTACCATTGTGATTCCACTCACACCGCTGAGGAAACTGAGGCGAGAGAGTGTAAACATCTTGCCCTGAGCCACACAGCAAGGAAGTCACAGAGTCAGGATTCAACCCAACATAGTCCTTGCTCCTGGCCTTCACCTGAGGCTACCTCCCCTTAGAGGGACTAAGGCGACCTGGACATTAGTGTTCACTGCTTCCACCACGGAGATTGCCTTGACTCTTGGTTCAATGGTTTTGTTTGTCTTTTATAACAAGCCATTCCAAATTCTTATCAGAAGTAGGTGGGATATAAATAGTAAATTAAAATATTGAAACTGGAGATCCCAGTTGCTCTGTCAAGAGCTAAAATAAATTTACCTTATACCTGCTTAGCTCCCCTGATACAATACTGTTTGCTCTTTTATGCTATAATAGTTATGATGGGTTATATTTAAAATGCCAGAGGATGAAAATGTTCAAACCAGGTAAGAACAGTGTCACTATTCTTTCAGCAGGAGGTGTTTTTTTTTTCTTTTGAGGGGAGGGGGATCTTGTTTTATCAAAAAGACTTGTCTTAACATAATTGGCAATGTTCTGAATCAATATAAATACCCAATAAGTATAGTTTATAAATCAAAGGAAAGAACAAATGTTTTTGTCCATTCAAAATATCCTAACCAGGGAATTCCCTGGCGGTCCAGTGGTTAGGACTCTGAGCTTCCACTGCAGGGGGCACGGGTTCAATTCCTGGTCGGGGAACTAAGATCCCACAAGCCTCACAGCACGGCCAAAAATAAATAAATAAAAATAAATACAAAATATCCTAACCAATCAAACTGTTTTGGGAGTCTCTAGTTCGTAGTAGAACCATGCTGGGTACTGGAGGGAAGAGGAAGGTCACAAAAGGAACTCAGACTTTTAACTTCAAAGAGCTTGTGACCTGCTTAGACACATCTAGCACAGATGAGATACTGCTTGTCTTGCAGCCCATGCTCCGTGAGGAATGAGAATAAGGGGTAAAGCACCGGTGAAGGCTCCCTTACTGCTCTGGGACCTCCACAGCTCCTCTAGGGATGAATGGGAGCTGGACTGGAGGAAGAGAGATGGCAGAGCATTCCTGGCCATGAGACTGTCATGGACAAAGGCCCAGAGTCATTCAAGAGTGAGCTGGTTGTGCTCAGGAACAAGGAGTAGATCTATTTTTCTGGGGCAGGAATGTTGAGGAGCTTGGGGCAGTTTATTGGAAAAGGTCGACAGAGACAAGATGCTGGAAGGCCCATGACCTAAGCAGAGACATTTGTGCTTGAGCTGAAATGTGACTGGGAATTACCGTTGGGTTCTTAGGCTCCCTCACAATCTTATCTCCACTCAGAAAAATGATGGGCTGGACACTTACCCTTGATTTACAGAGAAGATCCTGCTACTTTCCCTATCAACAAAAATGTCTGTTTTTTGAAAGCCTATTTTTTTTTGCCAAAATAAAAGCTTCAGTCTTTCTTACAATCCCAAAAGGTAGATAATAATCATCCTCATTTACATGAAAAGATATAGGAATTTAGAAAAATTAAGTGACTTGCCCAAGGCCACATTTTGAGAATCAGAATTTCCAAAGACCATGCATCACCTATTTTACCCACCCATGTCCCTCTAGCAAAGACCAAGGGTCAGCAACCTTTCCTATAAATGGCCAGATAAATATGCTTAATACAGACATACACGCGCACGCGCGCACGCACACACACACACACACACACACACACAATACACATATACACATTTTTATTTTAGGCTTTGGAGCCATACAGTCTCTGTCACAACTACTCAATGGTGCCACTGCAGTGCAAAAGCAGCCGGAGTCAATACGTAACTGACTAACCAAGCTGCATTCCACTAAAATACAGAAATTTGAATTTCCTATAATTTTCATGCCACTTATTTATTTTACTTTTATTCTTTTTCAACCACTTAATGTAAAAGCCATTCTCAGTCATGGACCGTACAAGAACAGGCAGCGACCACATTTGACTTGCGGGTAGCAGTATGCCAAACCCCTGTTTTAGGTTTATTGATTAGAGCACTAACTAACGAAGCCAAGGTTAAATGTCTTACCTCTGGAACAGATAGTTTGCTTTACACTGTGAAAAATCCCGTTTTGTTGGCAACAAGTTCATTTCCTACCCCCAGCCAAGTGTCTTGCAAATTTGTAGGGGATTATAAGGGCAAATGTAACAGTAAAACAGCAATGAAAAAAATCCAATCCAAACAACAATAAAACAATAACAACAATTAAAAACAACAATCCAAACAACAATAAAAAATTAATACCTATGTCCCTCTCACAAGTGTTAGTAACATCAAGCACATTTCTATTATAGTCTAGGAAAATTTTTGTAAAAATGCATTAATTGTAAGTTTGAGATTCTAAAGAAGCCTCACTGAGAAACGACATATGTATATTTCATGTTCTCTAATACGTTGTATAGGCACTCAGTAAATATTAGAGCTGTCCACGTTCAGAGTTTGTTTCATAAGCATCTCTGGGTTTAGGTCATTATTAGTCTGCCCTTAATTCTTTAGATCTCTGTTTCACTTACTTCATTCATTCATCCCTTTAATCAATGAATATTACACACCTACTATATATCCAGCTGTGTGGTGGGCACTGGGAATTCAAAGCTGAATATAACGTCCTTGCCTCAAGTAACCCACAATTTGAGGGAGAAGAAAAACTTAGAAATAACACTAATGTAGAATATACTAAATGCTGTGGTACAGATGTGTTGGAGGTGTTATGGGAACACAGAGAGATGGGCTTTGCCTGGGTGAACTTTTGGAATAGGAAGCTACAGGGCACCACAGAATGCTTTTGAAGGAGGTGAAGTTTGAGCCAAATCTGGAAGGACACATACAACCATAATGCCTCCACCTATGAATGAGAACAATACCAAGTCTAAATTGTTACATAAGAGACAAAGGCAAGGGAGGATGGAGAGATAGCCATGAACCTAGCATCTTTCAAATACCTGATCCACATTCTCAATTTGATCATACCTAGTAAGCAGTCACATGTAAATCACATACCCTCCCAGTTGTAGTGTATTTTAGATTCAAAAGTTGGTGCAAAACAAACATTGGGTAATGAAATAAAATTGAGCACAAAATTTAAAATAGTAAGAGAATTCAGCTTTTTCCCTCTTAAATCTGGTTTGGAACTAAGATGAGGCTACATTTTTGTTTTTGCTAAATTTAGGACTTGTAAATCCAAATATTTTTAAAAAGTAGAATGAATTCTCACCTGAAGGACTTTCCTAATTCTTTTTAGGTTGTGTATTAAAAGCAGATTTTTCTCTTTGGAAACGCGACCTAACTGTTCATCCAGTTGTATTAACAAGTTTTGAAGAAGAATTGTTGCCATGGATTCATTGTTAGATGCTGCCTCCCTAAAAAACAAAAGTGCTATTACACAGCAGGAAACAACTTAGTAAAATGTCTACTTTTTTTTTTTTTAACCATAATCATTTTAAAGTGATAAATATACCCCGCAGTGATAAGCATTTACTGGTTTTTAAAAATTAAATTGTACACATGAAAGTACATTCAACATCACTAATCGTTAGGGAAATGCAAATCAAACCGTAAGATACCACTTCACACCTATTAGGATGGCTATTATTGAAAACACAAAATAAGTTTTGGTGAGGATGTAAAACTGGAACCCTTATATATTGCTGGTGGCAATGGAAAATGGTACAGCCACTGTATAAGACAGTATGGAGATTCCTCAAATTAAAAACAAAAAATTATATACAATTTCACGTCTGGGTAGATACTTAAAAGAATTGAAAGCAGGGACTTGAGTAGATACTTGACATCAACATTTATATCAGCTTTATTCACAATAGCTGAAAGGTGGAAACAACTCAGATGTCCACTGAAGGATGGATGAATAAATAAAATGTAGTAGATACATACAATAGAATATTATTCAGCCTTAAAAAGGAAGGAAATTCTGATACATGCTGCTCATATGAATGAACCTTGAAAGAATGTGCTAAGTAAAATGTCAGTCACAAAATAACGAATATTGTGTGATTACACTTGCATGAAGTACCTGGACTAGTTGAATTCAGAGACAGAAAACAGAATAATGGTTGCCAGGGGCCGGGGTGGAGAGAATGAGGAATTATTATTTAATAAGTACACAGTTTCAGTTTGGGAAGATGAAAAAGTTCTGGAGATGCATGCACAACAGTGTGAATATACTTAATGCCACTAAACTGTATACCTAACAAATGGTTAAAATGGTAAATTTTATGTTATGTATATTTTATCAAAAGAAAAATTTTAAGACAACTATTTAAAGCAAAATATGTTTTTAATTGTACAAGGTGAATAGAGCTTTAAAAAACGTTTGTAAAACATGTTAAGAAAAATATTTATATTGAGTCTATGATAGAGAATTGATATAAACAAGAGATTTACTTCTTGTCTTTTTAATACTTAGAAATCATTGGAGTTTAGCTTATTAAAAAACAAAGCACTAGAGCCATTTTTTCACCTACAGTGGATGAAACCAGAAAGGACAATGATTCTCCTCCGTTAAGGAAGCTTTCCAAATCCTCAAGGAAAGTTCTTTACCTGATAAGAATGTATCAACTGAATCAAAAGTGGACCATAGAATAAATCCACGTGGATAGAGCATAAAGCATTTGTGCATCAACCTCTAGGGAAAATACAATAATGTTTGATCCTACCAGTCTTGATTTTCAATCCACTGGGCCAACAGATGCCGAATTTCCATAGGAAAGTTGTCATCATAGAATTGATCAACTTGCTCCAAAAATTTTATTTCTAACTGTTGGACTTGATTCCACTGAGTCATACTACAAAGAAGAGGGAAAATTAGAGTTTAAAAATAATGTTAATTAATAACTATGGTACATGTTTTCTTTTTTTCTTGGATTTCGGACAAAGACAATGTTGTCCATCAAGTAACCGGAGAAAAAAATTTCTCTTATAGAGTTTTAGGCAGAAACTTGCTGAGGTAGAATCCAGGGCCTAAGCATTTTAAAGCCTAGTTATTCAGAAGCCAGGTAGGGGCTAAATCCACTTCAGTTTTAGTCAGAAACTGGGTGAGGCAGAATCCAGGGCCTAAGCATTTTAAAGCCTAGTTATTCAAGAGAGGGGCTTCCGGGAATATGGCGGAAGAGTAAGACGCTGAGATCACCGTCCTCCCCACAGATACACCAGAAATACATCTACACGTGGAACAACTCCTACAGAACACCTACTGAACACTGGCAGAAGACCTCAGACCTCCCAAAAGGCAAGAAACCCCCCACGTACCTGGGTAGGGCAAAAGAAAAAAGAGACAAAAGAATAGGGACGGGACCTGCACCAGTGGGAGGGAGCTGTGAAGGAGGAAATGTTTCCACACACTAGGAAGCCCCTTCATGGGCGGAGACTGCGGGTGGCAGAGGGGGAAAGCTTCGGAGCCGCGGAGGAGAGCACAGGGATGCGGGAGGATCAGGGCCGACCGGCACTCACCAGCCTGAGAGGCTTGTCTGCTCACCCGCCGGGGTGGGCGGGGCTGGGAGCTGAGGCTCGGGCTTCGGTCGGAGGCAGGGAGAGGACTGGGGTTGGCGGCGTGAATACAGCCTGCAGGGGGTTAGTGCGCCACGGCTGGCCGGGAGGGAGTCCGGGGAAAAGTCTGCACCTGCCGAAGAGGCAAGAGACTTTTTCTTGCCTCTGTTTCCTGGTGCGCGAGGAGAGGGGATTAAGAGCGCTGCTTAAAGGAGCTCCAGAGACAGGCGCGAGCCGCGGCTAAAAGCGCGGACCCCAGAGACTGGCGGGAGACGCTAAGGCTGCTACTGCCGCCACCAAGAAGCCTGTGTGCGAGCACAGGTCACTCTCCACACCCCCCTTCCGGGGAGCCTGTGCAGCCCGCCACTGCCGGGGTCCCGGGATCCAGGGACGCCTCAGGCTGGTGCAACGTCACGCCGGCCTCTGCCGCCGCAGGCTCGCCCCGCACTCCGTGCCCCTCCCACCCCCCGGCCTGAGTGAGCCAGAGCCCCCGAATCAGCGGCTCCTTTAACCCCGTCCTGTCTGAGCGAAGAACAGACGCCCTCCAGCGACCTACACGCAGAGGCGGGGCCAAATCCAAAGCTGAGCCCCTGGGAGCTGTGAGAACAAAGAAGAGAAAGGGAAATCTCTCCAGCAGCCTCAGGAGCAGTGGATTAAAGCTCCACAATCAACTTGATGTCTGTGGAATATATGAATAGACAACAAATCATCCCAAATTGAGGAGGTGGGCTTTGAGAGCAAGATCTATGATTTTTTTCCCCTTTTCCTCTTTTTGTGAGTGTGTATGTGTATGCATCTGTGTGAGATTTTGTCTGTATAGCTTTGCTTCCACCATTTGTCCTAGGGTGCTATCCGTCCATTTTTTTTCTTAATAGTTATTTTTTTATTTTAATAACTTTATTTTATCTTACTTTATTTTATTTTACCTTATCTTCTTTCTTTCTTTCTTTTTTTCCTTCCTTCCCTCCTTCCTTCCTTTGTTCCTCCCACCCTCCCTTCTTTCTTTCTTTCTTTCTACTTCTACTAATTCTTTCTTTCTACTTTTTCTCCCTTTTATTCTGAGCCGTGTGGATAAGCGGCTCTTGGTGCTGCAGTCAGGAGTCAGTGCTGTGCCTCTGAGGTGGGAGAGCCAACTTCAGGACACTGGTCCACAAGAGACCTCCCAGCTCCACGTAATATCAAACGGTGAAAATCCCCCAGAGATCTCCATCTCAACACCAGCACCCAGCTTCACTCAAGGACCAGCAAGCTACAGTGCTGGACATCCTATGCCAAACAACTAGCAAGACAGGAACACAACCCCACCCATTAGCAGAGAGGCTGCCTAAAATCATAATAAGTCCACAGACACGCCAAAACACACCACCAGGCGTGGACCTGCCCACCAGAAAGATAAGATTCAGCCTCATCCACCAGAACACAGGCACTAGTCCCCTCCACCAGGAAGCCTACACAACCCACTGAACCAACCTTAGCCACTGGGGACAGACACCAAAAACAATGGGAACTATGAACCTGCAGCCTGCAAAAAGGAGACCCCAAACACAGTAAGATAAGCAAAATGAGAAGACAGAAAAACATACAGCAGATGAAGGAGCAAGATAAAAACACACCAGACCTAACAAGTGAAGAGGAAATAGGCAGTCTACCTGAAAAAGAATTCAGAATAATGATAGTAAAGATGATCCAAAATCTTGGAAATAGAATGGACAAAATGCAAGAAACATTTAACAAGGGCCTAGAAGAACTAAAGATGAAACAAACAACGATGAACAACACAATAAATGAAATGAAAAATACTCTAGATGGGATCAATAGCAGAATAACTGAGGCAGAAGAACGGATAAGTGACCTGGAAGATAAAATAGTGGAAATAACTACTGCAGAACAGAATAAAGAAAAAAGAATGAAAAGAACTGAGAACAGTCTCAGAGACTTCTGGGACAACATTAAACGCACCAACATTCGAATTATAGGGGTTCCAGAGGAAGAAGAGAAAAAGAAAGGGACTGTGAAACTATTTGAAGAGATTATAGTTGAAAACTTCCCTAATATGGGAAAGGAAATAGTTATTCAAGTCCAGGAAGCACAGAGAGTCCCATACACGATAAATCCAAGGAGAAATATGCCAAGACACATATTACTCAAACTGTCAAAAATTAAATACAAAGAAAGCATATTAAAAGCAGCAAGGGAACAACAACAAATAACACACAAGGGAATCCCCATAAGGTTAACAGCTGATCTTTCAGCAGAAACTCTGCAAGCCAGAAGGGACTGGCAGGACATATTTAAAGTGATGAAGGAGAAAAACCTGCAACCAAGATTACTCTACCCAGCGAGGATCTCATTCAGATTTGATGGAGAAATTAAAACCTTTACGGACAAGCAAAAGCTGAGAGAGTTCAGCACCACCAAACCAGCTTTACAACAACTGCTAAATGGACTTCTCTAGGCAAGAAACACAAGATAAGGAAAAGATCTACAATAACAAACCCAAAACAATTAAGAAAATGGGAATAGGAACATACATATCGATAATTACCTTAAATGTAAATGGACTAAATGTTCCCACCAAAAGACACAGATTGGCTGAATGGATACAAAAACAAGACCCATATATTTGCTGTCTAAAAGAGACCCACTTCAGACCTAGAGACACATACAGACTGAAAGTAAGGGGATGGAAAAAGATATTTCATGCAAATGGAAACCAAAAGAAACCTGGAGTAGCAATTCTCATATCAGACAAAATAGACTTTAAAATAAAGAATGTTATAAGAGACAAGGAAGGACACTACATAATGATCAAGGGATCGATCCAAGAAGAAGATATAACAATTGTAAATATTTATGCACCCAACATAGGAGCCCCTCAATACATAAGGCAAATACTAACAGCCATAAAAGGGGAAATCGACAGTAACACATTCATAGTAGGGGACTTTAACACCCCACTTTCACCAATGGACAGATCATCCAAAATGAAAATAAATAAGGAAACACAAGCTTTAAATGATACATTAAACAAGATGGACTTAATTGATATTTATAGGACATTCCATCCAAAAACAACAGAATACACGTTTTTCTCAAGTGCTCATGGAACATTCTCCAGGATAGATCATATCTTGGGTCACAAGTCAAGCCTTGGTAAATTTAAGAAAATTGAAATTGTTTCAAGTATCTTTTCCGACCACAACGCTATGAGACTAGATATCAATTACAGGAAAAGATCTGTAAAAAATACAAACACATGGAGGCTAAACAATACACTATTTAATAACGAAGTGATCACTGAAGAAATCAAAGAGGAAATCAAAAATACCTAGAAACAAATGACAACGGAGACACGATGACCCAAAATCTATGGGATGCAGTAAAAGCAGTTCTAAGAGTGAAATTTATAGCAATATAATCCTACCTTAAGAAACAGGAAACATCTCGAATAAACAACCTAACCTTGCACCTAAAGCAATTAGAAAGAACAAAAAACCCCCAAAGTTAGCAGAAGGAAAGAAATCATAAAAATCAGATCAGAAATAAATGATAAAGAAATGAAGGAAACAATAGCAAAGATCAATAAAACTAAAAGCTGGTTCTTTGAGAAGATAAATAAAATTGATAAACCATTAGCCAGACTCATCAAGAAAAAAAGGGAGAAGACTCAAATCAATAGAATTAGAAATGAAAAAGGAGAAGTAACAACTGACACTGCAGAAATACAAAAGATCATGAGAGATTACTACAAGCAATTCTATGCCAATAAAATGGACAACCTGGAAGAAATGGACAAATTCTTAGAAATGCACAACCTGCCAACACTGAATCAGGAAGAAATAGAAAATATGAACAGACCAATCACAAGCACTGAAATTGAGACTGTGATTAAAAATCTTCCAACAAACAAAAGCCCAGGACCAGATGGCTTCACAGGCGAATTCTATCAAAATTTAGAGATGAGCTAACACCTATCCTTCTCAAACTCTTCCAAAATATAGCAGAGGGAGGAACACTCCCAAACTCCTTCTACGAGGCCACCATCACCTTGATACCAAAACCAGACAAGGATGTCACAAAGAAAGAAAACTACAGGCCAATATCACTGATGAACATAGATGCAAAAATCCTCAACAAAATACTAGCAAATAGAATCCAACAGCACATTAAAAGGATCATACACCATGATCAAGTGGGGTTTATTCCAGGAATGCAAGGATTCTTCAATATACGCAAAACAATCAATGTGATAAACCATATTAACAAATTGAAGGAGAAAAACCATATGATCATCTCAATAGATGCAGAGAAAGCTTTCGACAAAATTCAACACCAATTTATGATGAAAACCCTCCAGAAAGTAGGCATAGAGGGAACTTTCCTCAACATAATAAAGGCCATATATGACAAACCCACAGCCAACATCATCCTCAATGGTGAAAAACTGAAAGCATTTCCACTATGATCAGGAACAAGACAGGTTGCCCACTCTCACCACTCTTATTCAACATAGTTTTGGAAGTTTTAGCCACAGCAATCAGAGAAGAAAAGGAAATAAAGGGAATCCAAATCAGAAAAGAAGAAGTAAAGCTGTCACTGTTTGCAGATGACATGATACTATACATAGAGAATCCTAAAGATGCTACCAGAAAACTACTAGAGCTAATCAATGAATTTGGTAAAGTAGCAGGATACAAAATTAATGCATAGAAATCTCTGGCATTCCTATAAACTAATGATGAAAAATCTGAAAGTGAAATCAAGAAAACACTCCCATTTACCATTGCAATAAAAAAAATAAAATATCTAGGAATAAACCTACCTAAGGAGACAAAAGACCTGTATGCAGAAAATTATAAGACACTGATGAAAGAAATTAAAGACGATACAAATAGATGGAGAGATATACCATGTTCTTGGATTGGAAGAATCAACATTGTGAAAATGACTCTACTACCCAAAGCAATCTACAGATTCAATGCAATCCCTATCAAACTACCACTGGTATTTTTCACAGAACTAGAACAAAAAATTTCACAATTTGTATGGAAACACAAAAGACCCCGAATAGCCAAAGCAATCTTGAGAATGAAAAATGGAGCTGGAGGAATCAGGCTCCCTGACTTCAGACTATACTACAAAGCTACAGTAATCAAGACAGTATGGTACTGGCACAAAAACAGAAAGATAGATCAATGGAACAGGATAGAAAGCCCAGAGATAAATCCACGCACATATGGTCACCTTATCTTTGATAAAGGAGGCAGGAATGTACAGTGGAGAAAGGACAGCACCTCTTCAATAAGTGGTGCTGGGAAAACTGGACAGGTACATGTAAAAATATGAGATTAGATCACTCCTTAACACCATACACAAAAATAAGCTCATAATGGATTAAAGGCCTAAATGTAAGGCCAGAAACTGTCAAACTCTTAGAGGAAAACATAGGCAGAACACTCTATGACATAAATCACAGCAAGATCCTTTCTGACCCACCTCCCAGAGAAATGGAAATCAAAATAAAAATAAACAAATGGGACCTAATGAAACTTCAAAGCTTTTGCACAGCAAAGGAAACCATAAATAAGACCAAAAGACAACCCTCAGAATGGGAGAAAATATTTGCAAATGAAGCAACTGACAAAGGATTAATCTCCAAAATTTATAAGCAGCTCATGCAGCTCAATAACAAAAAAACAAACAACCCAATCCAAAAATGGGCAGAAGACCTAAATAGACATTTCTCCAAAGAAGATATACAGACTGCCAACAAACACATGAAAGAATGCTCAACTTCATTAATCATTAGAGAAATGCAAATCAAAACTACAATGAGATATCATCTCACACCAGTCAGAATGGCCATCATCAAAAAATCTAGAAACAATAAATGCTGGAGAGGGTGTGGAGAAAAGGGAACACTCTTGCACTGTTGGTGGGAATGTAAATTGATACAGTCACTGTGGAGAACAGTATGGAGGTTCCTTAAAAAACTACAAATAGAACTACCATATGACCCAGCAATCCCACTACTGGGCATATACCCTGAGAAAACCATAATTCAAAAAGAGTCGTGTACCAAAATGTTCATTGCAGCTCTATTTACAATAGCCCGGAGATGGAAACAACCTAAGTGTCCATCATCGGATGAACGGATAAAGAAGATGTGGCACATATATACAATGGAATATTACTCAGCCATAAAAAGAAATGAAATTGAGCTATTTGTAATGAGGTGGATAGACCTAGAGTCTGTCATACAGAGAGAAGTAAGTCAGAAAGAGAAAGACAAATACCGTATGCTAACACATATATATGGAATTTAAGAAAAAAAAATGTCATGAAGAACCTAGGGGTAAGACAGGAATAAAAACACAGACCTACTAGAGAATGGACTTGAGGATATGGGGAGGGGGAAGGGTAAGCTGTGACAAAGCGAGAGAGAGGCATGGACATATATACACTACCAAACGTAAAATAGAAGCTAGTGGGAGGCAGCCGCATAGCACAGGGAGATCAGCTTGGTGCTTTGTGACCGCCTGGAGGGGTGGGATAGGGTGGGTGGGAGGGAGGGAGACGCAAGAGGGAAGAGATATGGGAACATATGTATATGTATAACTGATTCACTTTGTTATAAAGCAGAAACTAACACACCATTGTAAAGCAATTATACTCCAATAAAGGTGTAAAAAAAAATTCTCTTATAGTCACCCAATTAAAGAAAACAGAAATGCTAAAACATTTTCAATCCGAAGATAATGTAATTCTGAGCTTTTTCCTACGTCATCACTAGTGAAGGAAACAGGATTCTTTCTCGGCCCCCAAGCCACGTCCTTCTTTGTTCTAACAGAAACTCTGGTTCTGCCTTCTCTAGAAAGCTTTCACTCCCACTCAACACCCCTCACCCTACCCCACACCTGTGTACACAGATTTGGATTCTCAACAAGCTCCTTCCCTATCTCTTGCTGCCTCTACACTATTAGGCTTTGAGCAACTTGAAGGCAAATAACATACTCAAGTTTATGTCCTAAGAGCCTCTTAAGGCTTTATGTGTGAGGAACACCCAATAAAAGCTTCTTTTATATAAAACTGCCTAATCCTTTTTTCTTTATTTCAGATTTGTCTGGCTTCTGGAGTCAGCCTTATGTTCCAAGTCTTCTAGTCTAATTCAGACTTATCTTTATGAAGAGTTTCATGTATACACTTTCGTGGGCTCTAAATTTTTCAGTTCAAAATACCTCTGGACAAATAAATATTTTTCTTTCTCTCTGTAATGATCCGCTATGGCTAGGCAAAGCTTTTAAAGTCTACTTTTAATTAGTCTCTGATATGCATCAGACAGTAGTTAAACCCTCAAGATACTTAAGAAGAAACCACACTTGATACATAGTTAGCAGCCTGTCATAAAACGAAAGTATGTGTTTCCCCAACATAACCCTAATCTGTCCAGTTTAGAAGCTTTAGACATATTTCTTAACTCAGGGAAATTAATATGACATCTCTCCTTGAAATTACCGTATTTTACTTTTTTCAAAGTCAAATTTTTTATTGTTTTGTCAGTAATTCTAGATTAAACTGAAAAAACTTTTATGTGATCAATCACGATAGTATTTCAACCTATCTTGTAGGTAAGTTAAGATTTACTTTTGCCTACAGAACATCATGATAATAGATTTCATATATTTCATATACATATTCCTCAGGTTTCAAATGGAACCATTTGGGGGCACCTTTCCCTGATCTAAATGTATTAGAAAAAGATTATTGCCAATGTTTTGCTTAAAGAAAGCAACTGGAAAAAGAAATGTTTCACTTTCCTATCACTTTATACTTACACATAAAATCCTAGGTGTGTTGTAAGTGCTCAATAAGTGCTCATTAAGAGAAGAATGAGTGGCACTCTTGATGCTATGAATAGCACAGGTGGATAGTATTACCCCAGCTTTAAAATGTAAAAAATCTGAGGGACACATAGGCGAAACGACTCTTGCCCAAGATGCACAGCTCCTCAGGATCAACCTGAGGTCTCCTGACACCAGACATGGTCGTCTTTCTAGATGCTGGGTGTAACCATATTCCACCCAAAATTGGAACATTTGTTCCCATGTTACTATTGCCATTGCCCTGCTCTACCAATTTATTCTAGTTAATGACAAGAGAACAGGTGCTGAAAATAGCCTTATAATTGTAATTGCTACTATTGTTAAACCCTTGGTATGATTTGGACGAAAATCTGTTTTCTAACTAACAATTAACTGGACTGAACCCATCCTGAAGTTAGAGAGATCACTCCTAGGACCTGAGTCATCCTCCAGAGAGCTGAACTCAAGGCTGAAAAGGGAAAAGATAGGTTCACAGTCTTAGGACATTCTTTTCTGTTGCAGCTTCTAGAAATGCCTTTAAAGGATTCTAAAAACGTCTTTCACTCTCTACGGGCTAATTCTCCCATCCCAAGAAAACTATGGAGCATTTCTTTTGAAAACTGAGTGCCTGCCTAGTCTCTTTGAATGCCTGGTCCTAGAAGATCCCTATAAACGGGCATTTTGTCCCACCGCCTGGCAGCTAATGGTGCCGCTTTAGTTGTGAGGTGAGCCGCAGCGTGCAAAGGAGGAGACCTGCCCTAAAATATCACTGCTCTCCTCAAAGCCTCAATCACTAGCTACCTCAGCTGCGGGGCTGTCTGCTGAAACCGAGGCACGCAATCTAATGTCAGAAATTACAGTTGAGAGAAGTCGGCTGAGAAAGTGAAGGGAGCGCCCACTCCGCCCTTCGCCAGGACACACCTCCGCAGCAGCCACAACGGTCCCACCCACCGTTCACATTCTCGGGGGCAGAGCGCCCGAGTCTCCCCGAGAGACCCGCCACGGCGCACCTTTGAATCGTGGAGTCGATCGCTTCTCTTTAAAACTACCCATCCTCAGCTAGGTTAACGTGAAGTAACTGTCAAAACAGCAAGGGAACAGCTAAGGCTCCGCAGCGTCCTGCAGAAGCATTTCCTGGCCTGCGCTGCTCCGGAGAAGCTAGGCCAAGGTGTGGTCGGCCTCCTTACCTGGCTCTCTCAGCCCGGGTCCCAGGCGGTGCTCAAGTCCAAAGTCGGAATCGCCCTTCAAGTTCCCCAGAACCCAGCCGCTGACACCATCGTCAGTAGGGGATTTGCATTTCTCCTCCCACTTGAGGCTTTCCTGTGCGTCAGCGTTAAGAGTCTGGGACTTTACTTGGGTCGTTCCCACCCACTCTCTCTTCTAGAAAAGCTGAAGACCAGAAACAGTCTGGCTGAAGCCGCTTCGCAGGGCGCCCTTTCCGCATCCCCATCAATCACTCCGGCCACTGCCTGTGGCCCGTGGGTGTCAGGAGGATGGGCGTGGGAGGGGGGTCACACACAGTCATTTTCTTCTGGTTTCCCCGGACCATCGGAGACCCCCTGCAGACTTACTTGCCTGGAGCTACATTCCTGGCTTCCCAGCCTCCTCCTTACAGACTCCACTCATCTTGGTAAGAGCCAGCCCCTGGGATGAAAGGGGTACCTCGCCAGGATGAAAACAGCAAATCGAAGACTTCACTGTGCCCGGATTCCAGCAGGGTCTGCTCGCCAGGAGGAGGACAACCTCACCCAAAGGTTTGGGCCGTCTCCTGTGCAGGTGGACTCCTGCCCTTACTAGCCCAGTATCCTCCTTCCCTCCCCACACCTGGGGCCCTTCTCCCATTGTGACTTGGGCTGGTCCTAGAATCACAGAGCTGGAGGGAGCCTTGGCTTCATCTGGTTCTGATTCCTCTTTCATATCTGAAAAGACTGAGGCCCAGAGAGGTGACCAGAGTGACTCAATGAGTTAGCTGCAGAGGCTGGGTAAGAGTCTGGGGCTTTCAACTCCCTCCTTAGTGCTCTTTTCGTTTCATCTCTTCGGAGCCAGATGTTAACATCCTGACACGCAGTAAGAGTTCTACAAAAGTTCAGGAAAATAAAGACAAAAATAAAGGAAGATAGACAAAAGGAGGTAGAAAGAATGACTCAATCTGCTTATGCACATGCCTAGAGCCATCTGCCAAGGTCAAAGGCCTTGCTTCACCATCGTGGGGACCAGCATCACACAGGATTCTCCTCCTCTTTCAGGAGACATTATTATCATGTGATTAAATTTACTACCCCTCTCCCTCAGTCACAAAAAATAAGTCAATCCACCCCAAAGTCACACATCTAAATTCAAAGTCATCCCTCTAAATTCACTGGTCAGGTAGAGATGGTCCTGGCCGCTTGCTCTCACTGGGCGGTTTCCAGGGGCTTACGCTTGATCTGCCCCCACCTGAAGAAAGTGCCTCCTCTGAGCTGTTCCGTAAGCTATGGGGCAAAGCCTGGGTTTCTTCTGGGGAAGAGGTCACTGCCTATGGGAAAAAGTCCAGATTCAAGGCACTCAAAGTTCTGTACAACTTGGTCCTAACCTCTCCTGGAAACTTCCCCCCACGCCCCCAACGAAAGCCTATGATCTGATGAAGACCAGTCTTCTCTGCTCCCTAGGTGAACCTCTCATATTTCAGTATTGATGCTCCCTTCAGCTGCAGTTTCTTCCCCCAACTTGTCTACTTATTGAAATCCTCTCCTTCTCAGTGATTTCACTGATGACCCCAACCCATAAGCAACTTTTCCCCGCTCTGAAATCTCATCGTACTTCCCGTCCAAACTAGTGCAGTCCAAGAGAAAAAAAATGCAAGCCACATATGTTTGTTTCTAGTAGCCACATTAAAAATACAGAATATTAACATTTCAGCATATAATCAATATAAAAAGTTATTAATGAGAGAGAGCATTCCATAGATTAACAACAAGGTCCTACTGTATAGCACAGGGAACTATATTCAATATCCTATAATAAACCATAATAGGAAAGAATATGAAAAAGAATATATATATATACATGTATAACTGAATCACTTTGCTGTACACCAGAAATGAACACAGCATTGTAAATAAACTATACTTCAATTTAAAAAACTTATTTCATACTAAATCTGTGATGTCTGGTGTGTATTTGGCAGTTCAAGGATATCTCAGTTAGGACCAGCCACATTTCAAGTGCTTAGTAACCATATGTGGCTAGTGGCTACCATACTGGACAGTGGAGACCTAGCCCACTCACGTAACACTTTTCATTTCCTGCCTTATAGTATTAGTCATAGTGGTTTTGCAGGTCTTTATCATCATTATATTCAACTGTTGAGTGACTGCTTTAGGAAGCAGAGAGTTTGTTCCCTTCTTCCTTTTAAGGACCTCACCTTGGGACACTCCTAGCAGTTCTCAAACTGTTTGGTCTCAAGATAACTTTATACTCTTAAAAATTGTTGACAAGCCCAAAGAATTTTTGTGTATTTCTATTCTGTATTCATTTTTTAATGTATTGTACTTAAACTTAAATCTGAGAAAAATTAAAACATCTGTTCATCGAAAATTATAGTCATAAACCCATTATGTGCTAAACATTTAAAAAATGGAAAACAAGCGTATTCTCCAACATAGACACAAAAAAACAGAAGAGTAGCATTGATTTACATTTAAAAAAATCTCTTTGATGTCTGCTTTGAGAGAAGACAGCTGGATTCTTATATCTGCTTCTACATATAATTTATTGCCAAATATTGTTTTGGTTGAAGTATTTGAAGAAAGTCTGGACTCACACAGATATATAATTGGAAAAGGGAAGAGCATTTTAGCAGCCTGTTCAGATAATGTAGATATTCTTCTTTGATACCACACCAAAACTCAAAAAGTGGTAGTTCCTTAAGAGTTAGTTGTACTGTGGAATGTGAAACCATATCACAGAACTTTATATATACTGTTACATTAAAATCCATTGGTATACCTTGTATTTTGAATTGAACTCTTACCCACTAATAATTTTGTAATATCACACACTGTCCATTTGGAAAATATTGGCTCACTGAATTATGCAGCTCTTCCAGATGCTGACATACTTCATCATACAATATCAGAAAATCACATTAGTTAATATCTCCACTGATCTCATTAGAAAAGTATTTTAAGTATTTGAAAGCTGTTAAACTCATGATGACAGATACAAGCTTCCCAAATTCTAGTTTTTGCTTAAAAACTCCCATTTTGTTATTGGCAACAGATATTGCCAATTGTTTTCCTTGAAGTGACAGTCTCACTTTGTTCGTTTTCAGGAAAACATCTTCCAAATTCCCACGTCCGTATAGCCATAGTTTGTCAGTCATTCTTTCAAGTAAAAGTGGCCGGGACAGTGGGCGGGCAACTCAAACAGTCACACAAGTGCTTTTCCTTGAAATGACCATCATATATTAATATGTGTATGTGCCATTTCATCACACAGAATATTAAGAGACATGGATTCAAGGTCTGAGATCTAATACAATTAATACGTTTTCCTGCTTCACTGAAAATTCTTAACTCAAACTGGCATTTAGAAAAATTTAAGTGTGTGGTAGTGAAGAATGCAATGAGTACTAGGATAATTTGGCACCATTGCCTTGGTTCATACTAAGGCATCAACGTTACCCATCATTGCTTTGGTGCCATCAGTGCAAATGTCAACAGAGTGAAAAGGCAAAACAGTATTATTACAAGAATAGCTTTACCCTGGCGGACGCCCTGAAAAGACCTGGGGGACTATCCTCAGGGGTCCTTAGACAACTCTTTCAGAACCCCTGTTCCATCCACCACACCATCTCCTGTCCACAGTAGTCAGTCACCCAGAGGTATAGATCATGAGGGAATCTCCACCCAAATGGACACTTTTTCGTGGTTAAAACATATGCTTAACCTCTGTTTCCTCTCCTATTTCATGAACTAAGCCAGGCTTCTAAGAACGGGTATGTCTACATCCACTTTGCTTCTCTTTCTTAGAATCAAGTCTAAAAAGCTAGGTTCCCAATTTATTGACCCTACACTGACCTTGGCCTCATCAGTGCCTCAGAGCCAGAAAACAAAAAACAAACAAAACAAAACAAAACAAAAACCCCCAAAATGAAACCAAACAAAAAAACCCCAAAACCAAAAATATCCCCCAAAAGAATCCAAAGCAAAACAAACAAAAACACTCTAAAGTGCAATCCTCATAAGGTTTCCCAAGCTCAAAGGCTTTCAGAGATTTCTCTCTCCCCTTTATTTATTTATTTATTTAAGGAAAGTAAAGTTTTATTAACAAAATAGTTCTGGAACAGTTGAACAAATGCATGAGGAAAATTAACTTTGAACCCTACCTTATGCCTCATAAAACTTAATTCAGGCTAAATCATAGAACTGTTCTTAAAAGCTAAAACTATAAAGATTCTAGAAGAAAACAGAAGACTATCTTTGTGACTTGGGGTAGGCAAATGTTTCTTAGAAAGGACATAAAAACACTAAAACTAACAGGAAAAAAGCCAACAACTTGTATTTCATGAAAAAAAATTTAAAGTCTTGTATATGTATAACTGAATCACCTTGCTGTACACCTGAAACTAACACATTGTTAATCAACTGTACTCCAATATAAAATAAAAAGTTAAAAAAAAAGATTACCTATGGGCTTCCCTGGTGGCACAGTGGTTGGGAGTCCGCCTGCCGATGCAGGGGACACGGGTTTGCGCCCCGGTCCAGGATGATCCCACATGCCACGGAGCGGCTGGGCCTGTGAGCCATGGCCGCTGGGCCTGGGCGTCCGGAGGAGCCTGTGCTCCGCAATGGGAGAGGCCACAATAGTGAGAGGCCCGCGTACCACAAAAAAAAAAAAAAAAATATTACCTATAAAAAATGTCATTGTTAAGAAAATATTCCCTGTACATATATCTGACAACTACAACTATCCAGAATATACAAATTAAGAACAAGGTTGAATTATCAGACCAACAGCTTCTGTGAGAGCCTACTAAATTTAGGTGGAAGTAGGTACGGTTGACAGTCCTGTGGCACCCTGGACCTGGCCCTAAGGCCCCAGGGATCTCTCTCCCCTTTAAATGGTCCCCTAATTGCCCTCGTTATAAGCCCTACCGCTATTTTTTTTTTTTTGCCTCATTTTAAGAAGGAAATACCAGATTATAGATTTTCAGAAAAATACATTCTAGTTCTGATTTTGCCACTTTCTAGCAGTACCAAGCTGGTTAAGCTACCTAATCTCTGAGTCCCAAACTCCCTGTAAAAATGGGGATATTATAGCTCACACGAAATTGCTGGGAAGATTCAAAGATCTAATGTCAGGAATGAGATAAGGAAAAATGCTCAGCAGCTATTGCTAATAGAGTAATAAATATAACCATGTTGTAAGAAACTTTGGAGGTCACTAGGTTAACCCTCCATCTTCCCTTCCCCATCGTTGTCCAGATGGGGTTTCAAATGGAGATGAGATGAAGAGAGGTAAAGTGAGATAAGCAGGTTCACACCTGTAAATTGGAGGCAGAGAGGATTCAGTCAGTTCTTCTGACTGCTTCTTCTGCTGTGCTAAGTAGAGCTGCTTTTTGGAGGCAGTGAGGCTGGAAGAGAAGGTATCACTCTCTCTGCCGCAGGGTGTAAGCCAGCTCCACGTTCTCCCAATTCTTATACAAAGAATATAAACATCTGTTTGTTTTGTTTTTATTTTTGTGGTGGCACCTTACCTCTCCTGTCCAAGCTTCCTCTCTTGTGTGTCCCAAGGGAACTGGAGTGAGTTAGAGTTGGATGCTGGACTGACAGAACACGTTATCAATACATACAGAAATATACACTGGATTCCAAGGTAGCTGGTATCAAATGAGTGGTACAGCAGGATTATTGGGACAAGGCAGTCTGGTGTGGGTCTTAGTAGCTCATCTGTGTATAGGTCACTCAAGCTCCACCAAAACAATGTCTTGTACAGGGGCTTACTACCTATCTTAAGTTAGAGTTCTCAAGTCCAGTTCCCAATGACAGTGCTCCCTCTACTGCCCATTAGGCAGCATTGCAACTTACAAATGGGCCTTTGTAATAGCACTTTCCCATAATAGCATTTTTTCAGCTTTAACTCCAAGGCGGGCAAGGTGCTGAGAACTCCACATGCATTGTTTTACCTAATCCTCACAATACACGCCAGGACTAAGTATCATTCTTATCTCCAAGACAGACAAGGAGACCTGGCTTAATGAAGCTAGAGGATTTGGTCAATGTTAATCAGATGGTAAGGGGCAGATTTAGGATTCAAACACAGGCGTATCTGACTCCAGAAACAGCACTTGAAAGCATTCAGCTTTACTAAAAATCTTATCTACTCTGATAATAAAAGGAATAAATTGCTCAGAGAGCTATGGAAGAGGTAAATTTAAGGATCTAAAAACAAATTCCAAAATAGAGAGGCTCATTACCTAGTCCATTGGTTAGAGACGATGCATGTACTCTGATTCTCCAGCGTTTCTGTGGAGCATGTGGACAACTAGCCATGCATTTAAAAGTCCTTGATGTATCATGATGGTAGACACATTGCCAACAGAGTTCCAAAACATTTAGCAAATGACGTGTTTCTACAGCATCTTGTTTATACTGTACATGAGGTGACTGTTTCTGCTGAGCCACAAATTAGAAAATGAAGTTTGACAGCAGGCTAGGTTGTTTTTTTCTTTTAACATTTTTTCTTTTAATTTCTTTAATGTTGTATCTATTTTATTTATTTATTTTTGGCTGCACTGAGTCTTCGTTTCTGCGTGTGGGCTTTCTGTAGTTGTGGTGAGCAGGGGCTACTCTCTGTTGTGGGGTGCGGGCTTCTCATTGTGGTGGCTTCTTTTGTGGAGCATGGGCTCTAGGTGCACAGGGCTTCAGTAGTTGTGGCACACGGGCTCAGTAGTTGTGGCTTGCTGGCTCTAGAGCACAGGCTCAGTAGTTGTGGCGCACAGGCTTAGTTGCTCTGCGACATGTGGGATCTTCCCGGACCAGGGCTTAAACCCATGTCCCCTGCATTGGCAGGCAGATTCTTAATCACTGCTCCACCAGGGAAGCTCCAGGCTAGGATATTTGAATGTAGACTCTTCAAAAAAAAAAAAAAAAATTCTGCTTGTGTGGCCAGTTAAATAGCCCTTAACCACCCTATTCTATTTTGTGTATTTTTCATATACAATTATTTCTCTGGACAGAATATTTAGAGGGTCAGGACTAAATGTTATTTTTCTTTGTGTTTCAGTATCCAGCTCAGTGCCTGGCATAGAGTAGGTATTCAAGGAATGTTTACTGAACAGAGAGAAGTGCTAATGAAGGGCTCTATTATCATAGTCTGTCCTGAGAAGGGCTCTTTCTGATGACTTTTCTTGTCGAGTCCCTTAATTCCTACCACGGTTTTCACTACACTTGAAAAGTATAATAATATCTCACATTTATACATTTATTAATAGTTATATAAATTAATATAATGATTTAATGTACATCAATTCTATCTGAACACCAAGTTAAAGAGGGAAGAGTAGGTTATCTTTCAATTTCTCTCTCTCTCATTCTCTCATTCAGATATTTTGGGGAGAGCACAATCTTTACTTAGGAAAAGATTGGTTAAGGTGTTTTGGGTGGTAGGAAAAAGTGAAAAAAAACAGCTAAAGGACTCCACTTAAAGACATAAATAGAAATTGGGAGAATGAAGCAGATAGGAGAGAAAGAAAGAAAGAAAAGGAAAGAGGAAGATACAGGAAGATAGAGGAAGTTGAAGATGGGGAAAGAATGGGAGAGAAAACAAAACATGGCACAAAACTTGCCTCAAAATGGGGGCCAGTGGAAAGTTTTGAGTAGTGGGGTCTAATGACCCATGTCTAATAATCTATATCAAGTTATTTTTTGTCTCTGTTGCCCACCTCCTTCATCCCTTCCAGGCTTCATGAATGACCAACATGGTTTTTGTTGTGGTACTATTGAAGGAAATGAAAAGAGTATTTTTTAAAGTGTGGCATATCTTTCCATCTATTTAAGCCTTTGATTTCTTTCATTAGTGTTTTGTATATAAATCCTATACATTTTTGTTAGATTTATGCCAAATTGCTTCTTTTTTGGTGTGATTATAAATGGTTTTTTAAAAAATTCACTTCTACTTGTTCATTGCAATTAACTTTAGTATATTGACATTGCATTCTGTGACCTTGCTAAACTTTCCTAATCAAACTTATAAGCTTTTGCAAAGCAAAGGAAACCATAAACAAAATGAAAAGACAACCTACAGACTGGGAGAAAACATTTGCCAGCAATGCGACCTACAAGAGCTTAATTTCCAAAATATACAAACAGCTCATACAACTCAATAACAACAAAAGAAACAACCCAATCAAAAAAGGGGCAGAAGACCTAAATAGACATTTCTCCAAAGAAGACTTACAGAGGGCCAACAGGGCACATGAAAAGATGCTCATCATTACTAACTATTAGAGAAATGCAAATCAAAACTATAATTGGGTATCCCCTTACACAGGTCAGAACAGCCATCATTAAAAAGTCTAAAAATAATAAGTGCTGGAGATGATGTGGAGAAAAGGGAACCCTCCGACACTGTTGGTGGGAATGTAAATTGGTACAGCCACTATGGAAAACTATACAGAGTTTCCTTAAAAAACTAAAAATAAAGTTACCGTATGATCCAGTAATCCCATTCTTGGACATATACCCAGAAAAAACCATAATTCAAAAAGACACATGCACCCCTATATTCATTGCAGCACCATTTACAATGGCCAAGACATGGAGACAACCTAAATGTCCTTCGACAGATGAATGGGTAAAGAAGGCATGGTACATATATACAGTGGAATACTACTCTGCCATAAAAAGAATGAAATAATGCCACTTGCAGCAACATCGATGGACCTAGAGATTATCATACTAAGTGAAGTAAGTCAGCAGAGAAAGACAAATATTATATATCACTTACATGTGGAATCTAAAAAATAGTTCAAATGAATTTATTTACAAAACAGAAACAGACTCAGACATAGAAAACAAATTTATGGTTACCAAAGGGGAAGGGGGAGAGGGATAAATTGGGAGCATGGGATTAACAGATGCACACTACAATCTATCAAATAGATAAACAACAAGGATTTACTGTATAGTACAGGGAACTATACTCAGTATCTTGTACTAAATTATAATGGAAATATATATTTTTATATAATATTTATTTATATATAAAATATATATTTTAAAAATTCTTTTGGTTATATATATATATCCAAATCACTTTACTATATACCTGAAACTAACACAATATTAGAAATCAACTATACTTCAATTAAAAAACTGTATCCATTTTAATTAAATTGTTATATTTATAGACATAAAGTTGTTCATGTTCCCTTTTTGCTCTTTTTAACATCTGTAGAATCTGTAGTAAAGTCACCTCTCTCAGTCCTGATACCAGTAATTTCTTTCTTTCTTTTTTCCAAGACAATCTGACTAGAAGATTATCAATTTTATTGATCATCTCAAAGAACAAGCTTTTGGTTTCATTGGTTTCTCTGTTTTTCTGTTATTTTATTAATCCCTGCTCTTGCTTTTATTATTTCCATTCTTCTGCGTACTTTGGTTTCAATTTGCTTTTTTCACGTGTCTTAAGGTGGATGCTTAGATCATTGATTGGACCTTTCTTTTCTAATACAAGCATGTACATATTTCCGCTTTACCACTGCTTTAGCTACATCCCACAAATTTTGATATACTGTATTTTAATTTTCATTCATTCTGTTGAAAATACTTTCTAATTTTCCTTATGATTCTTTCTTTGACATATGGGTTTTTTTTAAGAAGTGTGTCATTTAGTTTCCAAATATGTGGAGATTTTCCAGATATCTTTCTGTTATCTGTTTTGAATTTATTTCCATTGTTGTTAGAGATTATACTTTTTAATTATTTGAATTATTTTAACTTTATTGATTCTTGTTTTATAGCACAGAATATGGTTTATCTTGGTCAATATTTAGGATGGTGGTCTCTTTTGCTGTTGAGTAGAGTGTTCTATTAACATCAATTAGGCCAAGTTGGTTGATAGTATTGTTCAAGTCTTCTACATCATTTCTGATTTTCTACCTATTTATTCAAACTATTATTATCAGAGGAATATTGAAATCTTCAGCTATAATTCTGCATTTGTATATTTCTCCTTCCAGCTCTGCTCTGTCTTTTGTTTCATGTATTTAGAAGCGCTACTATTAAGTGATAAGCATTTAGGATTATTTTGTCTTCTTGATGCTTTCCCCCTTTATCATTATGAAATCCCTCTTTATCCATGATAATGGTTTTTTCTCTGAAGTCTATTTATCTTATATTTATATAGCCATTTTCTTTGATTCATGTTAGCATGGCATATTATTTCCCTAATATTTTACTTTTAATTAATTTATTTATTTATATTTGAAGCTGGTTTCTTGTGGGTAGCCTATAACTGGATCTTGCTTTTTTATCCAGTTTGCCAATTTCTGCCTTTGTCGTGTATTATGGGCTTGTTCCATTCTGACTGTTGGGAATATGAACTATGCCTAGCCCTGTGTGAACTCCAGAAATTGTCCCACCCTCTCCTTTCTAGTGGTTTTCCCCCCAACTTTGGGTAGTTCCTTCACACACAGGTAGTGATCAGTACTCAGCTGAAGAATCAAGGGGAGCCTTCTGCAGTCTCCTTTCTGGTGCTCTGTCCTGTAGATTCTAGCCAACTTGGCCTCCCCAAGCTCTCAACTTCAGCAAGCCTGCCAGGCTCTGTTTGAGTTCCCTCTTACTGTGCAGCAGCCTGGAAACTTTTTCCAAAAAGTAAGCTAGGGCAATCATAAAAATTGCCTCATTTCTTCACTTCTCTCAGGGATCATTCTCTTGCACTGCCTGTTCACCAATGTCTGAAAACCATTGTTTCATATATTTTTCAGTTTTTTTCAAAGTTGTTTAAGGCAGGAGGGTAAATCCACTCCTGGAAGATTTGCCAGATGTAGCAAAACTCAGCAAGGCAAGACTCAGTTAAATCTGAATATCAGACCAACAACAAATACTTTTTATCATAACCCACACTTATAGTATACTTATATCTGAAATTCAAATTTAATGGCGCTTCTTGGATTTTATCTGGCAACCTTAATCCCTATTAATTCATCATGTCCAAAGCAGAAGTTCCCATAGACTCTTTTAGGTACTGGAGCTGTATACTTGTTTGGAAATCCACTCCCTTCTGTGTGAAATATTTACCAAACTCCTACACTGTGCTCATCAGAATGAGAATGATTTAGGGAGAGATCTCCAGGAGGAGATATCAGATTGACAGAGAAGACAAAATAAGCATATATGAGACTAATCAATTCTCAGTTGACCTAAAATACTCGGCATGAATGCCACAGGAATTCAGAAGAGTTAAAGACCAAAACGGACTGAAATAGAAAATCCAGGAGACATGGTTAGCAAGAAAAAGTGAAGGATGAAAGAACTGTATTCAGGCCTGGGAGGGACAGTGATGCTCAGCCTGCCTGAAGATGTAAGACGCTGATGCAGGACTTAGATTGGTATCCTTCTGGACAACAGAGAAAATAACCTGAACAAAAAGACACTATGGAAGAGCCATCGTAAACAAAGTTAGCTGGTACCAGGGCCTCTGAGAATAGTTGTTCAGTTTGTTCACTGCACAAGGGGAACCGGGTGGGAGGATAGGTGAGGACTGAAATCTACACTGTTTTAATTTCCAAGATATAAGTCTCAGTGCTGGGGCTCATCTAGTCAGAGGAAAGGATGCTTTTTCTAATTTTAAGGTTGTTGTGGGCATCTGAGGCTCCGGGTGGGAGCTTTGGTACCTTCCTTCTAAGTAGTCACAGTATAATTACCTCCGGACATCTGACCGAGATGGTTCCGTGTGAGAGCCACTATGGGGAGAGGTAGGTGGAGATGTTTGAAGGTGCATCGTCTCTGAACCATGAGCATTTCTTTCCTGGGCTACTAGGAAAAAAAGAGTGCAAAGGGAAAGCATGAAATTTCGTATTATGGTTGGAGGGAACAGAGTAGTTTAGTGAGATGGAGCTGATGGGGCTGTGGATGAATATTTTGATAGGACCCTTCGGGAGTTCAACACAAGCCCCAATGGTCTGTATATTAACAGAAAGGCAACCAATGAAGAATGGCCCTGCGGGTGGGAGAGAGATGGACTGGCGATTTGGGGTTAGCAGATGCAAACCATTATATATAGAATGGATAAACAGAGTCCTACTGTATAGCACAGGGAACTATAATCAATATCCTGTGAGAAACTGCAATGGAAAAGAATTTTTAAAAAGAATGTATATATACGTATAACTGAATCACTTTGTTGTACAGCAGAAATTAACACAACACTGTAAATCAATGTACTTCAATTAAAAAAAAAGGAATGGCCACCATAAATCCGGTGCTGTGAACTCAAAGGCCTCCTGGGCCAGGAAGATAATGGGCTTGTGGAGAACCTTTCTAACATATACCTGAAAATCTTTTTTCTCTGGAAAGTCTTTCAGGAGAAGCTGCAAATCCGGATTTTTAAGGAAAAATCTCTTGCATTTCAACTGTTGGCATAATTCAAAAAAGTGTAAGCCCGCCCCCTGCACACACAGGTACACCTCACAATACACAGTGTGGACTTACACTGTTCTAACCAAATAACACACATCTGCAGGCGTGAATGCTACTAGCGTGCCTTCTCAGTTTTAAAGCAGTATTTCCAAGCCCTGATCATTCTACACACAGTTATATTACCTCCTGCGGGTTCCCCCAAAAAGAAAGAGAAAGGGAAGAGGGAGGAAGAGGAGAACCAAGGCAAATACTACCCAGTTTGGCAAGATGGATGAATGTGAGTATTTTGGAAGACATGAACCCAAACAGCTCCTTTCTCTCCCCTCTCATTCATCAGCTTGATCTTAAAAGATTGAAGCGGGCTTCCCTGGTGGCGCAGTGGTTGAGGGTCCGCCTGCCGACGCAGGGAACACGGGTTCGTGCCCCGGGTCGGGAAGATCCCACATTCCGTGGAGCGGCTGGGCCCGTGAGCTATGGCCGCTGGGCCTGCGCGTCCGGAGCCTGTGCTCCGCAACGGGAGAGGCCGCGGCAGTGAGAGGTCCGCGTACCACAAAAAAAAAAACCAAACCGAGGAAACGGGACTTCCCTGTTGGCCCAGTGGTTAAGAATCTGCCTGCCGATGCAGGGTACACGGGTTCGTACCCCGGTCCGGGAAGGTGCCACATGCTGCGGAGCGGCTGGGCCTGTTAGCCATGGCCGCTGAGCCTGCGCGTCCGGAAAAATAGATTGAAGCAACCAGATGCAGACTTAACTGGTTGGATCTATAGTTTTGTATTTAGTTTCGCCCCCCCCCAAATTTCAGACTAGTATCCCTCTCTGGAGATCTGGAGATTATGAGAGTTGTTATAACAGATCTTTATAGAAAAAAACCTGTATCCCATCTTCACCAGCTTGGAATTCCTTGCTACCAGCAAAAAAAGAAAGAAAAAAAAATTCTCTAAAGCAAATAACCACCTGTAACAAATATCTGATTTCTGAAAAACTGTCACGAGAAGGGAATAGCATTTTTTTTTCTTCCATATGTAGAAATTACCAACGGCTGTGCCGTCCAAAACCAATATAAACTAAAGGAAACTAAATTAGATGTCTCCACGGATGGTGAACCTCCATCTGTAGCTACACTGGGTGTGAAAATAATGAACTAAATCTTGAAAATGAAGGATTGCTATCTTTTTTCTCTTAAGAAATGTTTGACTTTGCAAATCAGCGCTGCTGAGCTGCAATAAATGTATATGTTGTCTGTTTGGCTGCTGCCTGCATTGATCTGTCTGTGTCAGCTACCGAGTTCCTTCCTAGTTTTATGTTATTTTAGAACAAGGGAGGTGGGGAGTCTGAGGCACAATTAAGAACACAGTCTTTAATGGAAAAGTGCTATTTTAAGGACAGCCAATCCTATTACCTAAATCGTTCCAGTTGGTCAAGTTGTAAAGGTTTTCTCTTCCCTAGCCAATTTGAAGGCTAGAACATTAAAGAAACACCAGAGGGCACTATTCTCACAGGGAAACCAACTCACAGAGCGACTAAAGACGGAGGCTTCTGAATTTATCTATAACAGTTCCTTTCACATTTAAACGAGACAAGTATTATTCTCTAGGCTTTTGTCATCTGTGACTGAATAACGGCCTTGTCCCTGAGACATCACAGGGTTTACAGAATTGATAAACTAGACCCACCAACTTGCTCTACGGCAAGTGTATTGGATAGTACTTTACACCAGGATGGATGTGTAGGGGAGCAGTGGTGATGTGAACAATAATACTTAGGTCAACGAATGGTGGGGCTTTTTTCTTGGCTCGGCTTTACCTGAATACCTGAATGGTGACACTGTCAGGTTCATGCCTAGGTGAGATCTGAGCCAGGAATTTGGTCAATTTAGATAAAAATCATTGTTTGCACTTTATTTACTTGGGTTTTTCAAATTTACCCAGAGCGGTACTGCCAAGAGATCAGGAATCTCTTGCCTTTCCATAACATTCACCACGTCACCCACCAAAGAACACGTTATCTAAGTAAATATGGTGTACTTGCTATGCAAATTCACCTTCAAGACAAATTCTTTGGCTGTCCTTTCCAGAAAAGGTGTTACTTTTAAGTTCTCTCTTTATGGAAATTCTAGAGCCACTACTGCTTATTTGTTGGTTCACTGGTTTTTCCAGAGAACTTTCCCTAATAATCCAATTCACTTGTCATATAAAGGCAAGGCCTCTGCATTCACTTCCTCATTTGCTACAAGGGGCAGAAAAATCCACAGGGAAATTTGGGTGGTAGTCATCTTTATCAAGTGTTGCTATGACATCAAAGATTAATTAATAAAAATAATGTTCATTCTCATAAATACTAAGATCCCTGGTAATGTACCAAAGAGCTAGCTAGCTACTCAAACCCCCTTTTAGATGGCGTTCAGTCTGTAGATTCAGGGCAGAGAAGCTTGTCATGTTTGGCCGTATCGGCAGCAGCCAGTTAACCAGATGTAACATGAAACTCTGACATGATTGCATAGTGGTAACTTGTACTATAAGTGTATTGTCCTCTCTCTCACACTCTGTAATACTGCCCCATTGTAAACAAGACGTCTGGCTTAACTGGGAGATCCTCTAAAAAATATTTAAACTAAAACAGAAGCTGACATCATAGGGGAAGGCTGTATTCCCTGTGTTTGTATTTCTAACTTCCTATGCCATTCCCAGAGAAAGCCTCTCTGTGTTGCTTAATAATGATAACAATGGATTACATACAGTGGTTGGCAAAAGGAGAAAAAATGATTAGATCATCCAGGCAACTCATCTTTCCAGCCAAGGGCAGAATCCCCAGATAGGGAATCTAACACTTTATTTAAGGCAAAGGGCCAAGTAGTAAGAGCTACACTGACTTCGTTGTGCTGTCTTCTCTGGCAATACTGACAGAGCACCAAATCTGTTTTAGTCGGCTGTGCTCATGCTCTACTTAATTCCTTAAATGGGAGCTTCCAACACAGTCCTGCTCTTTTCTTTGGAGATAACCAGTGGAGTAAATGGTATCTGGTGAAATGTAATTAACTCTTGTAAATGATGCCTGCGCAAAACTCAAGGTCAGGTTACTGCAGAGAACACCTTTACAGGACAAGGCCAACGAGGGGGAAAGTCCTCGAGGGCCCTCGCGTCTACAGAGGCTTTCACCTTTGCTGTGTACTGTATTGTGTAAACTCTGGCTCAGAAAGGGCCATTGTTTCCGGCTTATTTATTCACCTGATTGAATGTATTCAATAGCACAGCTGAAATGCTTGATTTCTCATCCCTAGGCTTTGCTCTTTTTATGAACTGGAGAGTCTATCTTGTTCCTGAGTGTATTTTCTTTTTACAATCAAATGTTGAATACATATATGGCTAATTCAAATTCTCAAAGTGCATTTTATAATATCTGGAGATATTATCCTATATTAGCCTATCCAGATTGGCTGTCAGATTCCTACTCCAATTTGGTCTTTGTTGTGAAGAACGCAGTAATCTCAAGCCAGCAATGCTTTATTCCTCGGAATCACGCATGTTTTCAGACTCATGGTGGGACCCAGGATGGCCAGTCAGGGCACTCAATCTCTCTGACTCTCTCTCTTCAGGATCATGAATGGTAAGGACCATGTAAGCCTGGAACTCTCAGTGGCCTCCTCTCCTGTCTATGGAAGGTGTTATTCAACAAAGCCAACATATGTCTCTGGATCTAGTTGTATCTAAAGCTGTGGACCTTTGGACTTCCTGGCTAACCTAGAAAATGAATACTCCTTTTATTCCCTTAAGCAACTTGGAGTTGAATTTCTATTAGAAACAATGTGATTGATAGAATATCAAAATAGTACCGCACTATGGACTAGAAATAAGGACAGAGAGCCCCAGATAGAGAACAAGAGACTGATGGTAGATTGTTTATAAAGAAGCTGTCTTCAAACTTACAGGGAGTATGACTTACTTCACAGTGAACACGCTGAATTGGTTGAAGTTTTGCCGAGTTACATCTGTTATGCTTTAACATTTCATGGAGGACTGAGGAAGTGACCGCACACTGGGAAAAGAGCCAACATAAAACGATTGCGTAATAAAAGGGAAAAAGGTTTAGTTCTAAAAATTAAAGACCTGTAAGCTCAACTTTTATAGCAAAGGAAAAAATTGCCACAGTGGATGATGTGACTAGAATAAGATACTGACTTTACATGAACTACATTTTCCCCAGACCAATCTAGTATTTTAATCTATTGACAAATAATAGGTAAATTATAGGTGTGTGTCAGAGCTGGGACCAGTGGTGCAGAGTACACAGCCAAGCTGAGAAGCCATGACAAGGCTGGGTCTCCAGGTGGGAGTAAGGGGGGTTGGAGACCACAGCTAGGGACATACTTTGTACCAGGGTATAAAACCAAGGGGATTGAGCTAATCTAAGATGTTGTGCCTTTTTCTGTTCCTTAAAAAACTGAATTTCCAACCACAGACCAACGAGGACGGTTTTGTTCCTTTGAGACACTTTGCCCATCATTCAAAGAGCTGTCAGCGGATGACTGCTTTGTGCAGTACTATTTATTTATTCATCCTTCATTCATTTATTCATTCATTCATTCACTCATTCACCAAACGCTTATTAAATGCCTTGTTTTTGCAAGGCACCTTATGAGATGTAAAGAAAATAAAAATTATGAACAGCTCGTTAAGTTTTTCCCCAATGGGAACAGCTGCATTGGGGAGCATTTTGATTATGATCTAATCAGTACTGACTTTTCTATTTTAAAAAATTATCAAAGTAATTGTAAAGTGGCCAAGAATAACAACTAAGGTGTAACTAAGTCCTTAAGTACTTTTAAGATTTGTTGTAAACTAGGACAAAAATTCATAAAAACAGTTCTTAAAACAGCTTTTTAAATTATGACTTTGCTTCATTTTGACTTTTTAAACTTACGGTGTAGAGTATCATTCCAGCCTTGTCTATAGATCCTAGATTTCTGACTTTTTTTCTTACTGTTTTATAGTTTCTATGTATTGCAAACCAGTGCCCTGCTCTTACCAACTAAAAGTGCTGTTTTATCTGCAACTTTGTTTCTGTCATGGTCAGAAGTAAAAGAAACATAAAATAAAACATATGGAAAAAAGATTATTTCAGTCTTTGCACTGTTTGCTTCTATTTTTACTTTCCTTGAAATTAGTAAAATGTTTTTCTCGAAAGCATGTTTCTACGTCACTCCCACTTTCTGTGGCTTTCCATTATTGTACATGTTCTTTTGTAAAATAGCTCATTAAATAAGCTTCATTTAAAAATCTCTGACAAGCTTCTATGTCTTAAATGAACTCTCACTTTTCACTTATGAACTTAATGTAAAACACCCAGTTTGAATAGATTTTAGGCATTTACTAAATAATTTTCTTATACCTGTATACAGATGTCTCTACAAGATGAGTCAGTGGGTGGTTTATTTATTCATTATTAATTCAGTAAGTTACCGAGAACCAACACTGAACAATGACCTGTAATAGGTTAAAGCCAAGTGAGACACCAACCTGTAAAAGACTCGTCCCTACCATCAAATTTGATCCCAATTGCTGAAAGAGACAAATCATAGTATTGAACATAAATACCTCAGTACAAGGTGACCTGTGATTCATATTAGGTCATTTGAACAAACTAAGGAAGACTGAGTGGAGAAGAAGGACCCTAGTTGGGTTTAGGATCCTTGATAAGGACTGGGAGATGTTGTAAGTGATGAGAAAGGTGTCAGTAAAGGCCAAGTAGACAGGAAAACACAGTGAGTTTGGGGAAGGAGCAGACGCTTCATACTGGCAAACAGAAGTGGGTAAAGCTAGCGAGCAGTGAAAGAGCCGTGGTGTTTTGAGTGTCAAGCTTATGAGTTTGGAGTATTTCTAGGGCCCAGTTGGCCTCCCCTGACTTCTCAGCCACTCCAAGCCATCCTCAAAATGGTTGCCAAAGTGATCTTTTTATAAGATGCAGTTAACTTATAACCCCTCTGTTGAAGATTTCTCAGTGGATTTTAGAGGGGTGTGGTTCCATAAGCCCACTCAAGTATGGGCATCTATGACACTATTCACAGCTCAGCACCAAGACTTAAGTAACCTTATGATAAAAATAATTTCGTAAATACTGAATTTCACACAATTTTTTACTTAAAAGGAGTTGTGTGCATTACCCAAGTAAGGGAAATAGTATTATCTCATTTAGTCTTAAAAATCATCCCTGCAAGATAGTTATTATTATTATAGGTGAGGAGAACCAATACTGAATAATGAACTGTAATAGGTTAAAGCCAGGGGAGATATCAACTTGGATTAGACTCATCAGGAGAGTCACAGTGGGCAAGTAATTTATGCAAGGTCAGCAGTAAAGTGGCCAAGTTGAGATTTTAACCCAGCTCTGTTTGATGCCAATTCCTCTGCACCCGCAGATTCAAAAGTCATCTTCAGAGACGGCAGAGTAGAATTCGTGAATGACGGTTCCAAGACATAGAAGCAGAGAAGTACAAGGACCTAGACTCATCTGCAATACCTATTTCCAGGCTGCATCACTTCAAAAGAAAATTACAGATTGTGGTCTTATTAAAGCAAGGAATTGTATTCGATGACTTTTCATATCTTCTCTCACCCCCTTAAGTTCATCATCATCTATTACCAGATATCCACTTCTCCCTAAACACTTCAATTTCAAGAGCTAAGCTGAAACAGTGAGGAGCTCTTTCACATTTTGAAGAAAATGTCTTTTACAGTGATAGGTGCCTATTTCCCCAAACACTGAAAGCAAACTTCAAATGCCACTCCCACTGCTGCCTCTTTCAAAAACGAATAACAGCAACAAAACTCAATAAAATTTGCCTCTAGCCTGCTTGAAGTTTAAGCCAGATCTGCGTTTGGTTTCCCAGGACAAAGTGGGAGATGCGGTTAGCTAAGTTACAAGCCCTTCACAGCTCTGAAGAACAATGGGACAGGGAGCTTCAAGATAAAAACCATCCATTTGGGTAGAAAACAGCTCCAGCTGGTGACTGGTTACTAACTAGGCATTCTGCTTCTAACATGCTTTGGACAAACACAGGAACCCCACCAGGTGTGAATGGAAAGATGTTTTCCCTTGCAGGACCAAAAAGAATGGCATCTGATGGTATTAGGGTCACCGTGATTCTGGACACCATCAAAAGCCAGGGTTTTTAGGGGTTCTCTTTTTTATAGCTTCACAGGGAGCCCTTCTCTTTCCCAGGAATCCTCTCCAGAGAGAGAGGCTGTGGAGAATTTTCCTGAATGTAATGAATGTCAGCACATTCCCAGCTAGACCACGCGTTTCATTCTTATCAAATGAAACTGACCTCTCTGCCCCAGCTTGTTCTCCTTGTTCATCACTGTGATTAATTTCGAGTTCTCAGTGATGCAGGTTTCTAGATGAATTGCACAGGACACTTCAGATGGCAAATATGTACCTCTAGAATCCCCTCGCCCTTATGGAGGTCATGCACTAGCTTAGAAGAATGAGGATTTTAAAAATAGTTGGCTTACACTCAAATCTGCATCCTACGAAATGCTCTGCCCAGACTAGCCTCTATCCTTCCAATTGGCAGAGATCTGTCCCTTCCTACTCATTTTCCATCTAATACCAAGTGACTCAAGTGGGAGTCATGACCAAAATGAAAATGTTTAGCACATAATTCAAGATTTTAAAGTATTTTTTCAGCCAATGGAAGCAAACAGGATTCATGAGAGGCCTTGAATTGACATTCGGTAGGCCCCTGAACCATGCTTAGCCACTAGAGACTTTCAAGTTAATTGCCCTGATACATGTTACTGAGCTTCCTCTAGTGAACAAACGTCTTGTTCCTTTTGCCATCACTGTCAAAGGGAAAAAAGTATAAAAAAATAAAAACTGGTCAGAATAGCTCTTTGAGGGACTTCCCTGGTGGTCCAATGGGTAAGAGGCTGTGCTCCCAATGCAGGGGTCAGGGTTTGATCCCTGGATGGGGAACTAGATCCCGCACGCATGCCACAACTAAGAGGTCCGCATGCTGCAGCGGAGATCCCACGTGCTGCAACTAAGACCCAGCGCAGCTAAAATAAATGAATAAATATTTTTAAAAAAAGAAAAGCAATTGCTCTTTGCATGTACATTTCCACATCAGAATGATTGTTTCAACATTGATTGAACTCATATTTCTGCCCCCCAAGCTTAGTTAGAGGTTTTAAGTGGTTCAGGTCATGGAGAATGAGTTAATTCACATTTCCATCTTCTCCCTTTTCAAGATTAAGTCTTCCTATTGGGGCACTTTCTTAGGATTCAAAATAAAAAGGAAAGAAATTGTTCTTTTGTACATCTAGGTAGTCCAAATACCCACATGGACAAATGGCTTCTTCTCCCCACCTGCTTTTCTTTGCTTCCCAGAGCTGTCATCTCCAGAAACTTTGGGGAAAGTCTCTTTGGAGCATCCAGAGGATCTGTGTATGTAAATGCAGATGAATACAAGACACTGCGATGCAGGAGCAGAGTCTGGGGGTATAGAATCATACACACAGCTGCCTCTGCACACAGCAATACCCTGGCTCTCAGATTACTGCTCGCTGGTTACTACAATCCCCCAGACACAGTGATAACACCTCACAAGTGCCTTCTGGGAAATCGGAGACAAACAAAAGAGCCCTTCTCTTTGAGGAGCTCACGGGCTAATGGGGAAGGGAGGAGCTTTCGAATAAGCTAACACTGCCTGGAGAAGGTGAAAGGCAACACTGAGGCGAATTTTGAGCTAGGTTTTGAAGGCTGAGTAGAAGCTTGCCAAAAACAAAAGAGAGGGCCAAGGGAACCGCGTTTACAAGGGCGAGGGCCCAGGCTGCTGTGAGATCTGGAGGGAGTAGACGTTGCAGATGAGGCAAAGCAGGTTGGACCAGATCAGGAAGGCCTGTCGTCTCATAAACCAGAGGATAAGGTGGTGTGATTAGCAACAGAGTTGGGGATAGACTGGGGTAGGAGGATTCCAGAGGGAGAGACGAGACGTGAGGTTTTTGCCCTTAGTCTTAGCAAGTGCTAATGGAGGCTGGGACTAGGGTAGTGACAGCAGGATAAGAGAAAACAAAAAGCCACATTTCAAACACATTTTTTGAGATGGAAATGACAAGATTGGATGTGGCTGAGGAGCGAGAATTTCATAGAGGTTTGGGGAACTAGGTTAATGGTGGCAGTTCTAAAAGAAGTTTCTCTTTCTCCCTCTCTCTCTCTCTCTGCCTGTTTCTCTCTCTCATTCTCTTTCTCTGCCTCTGTCCTTTCTGTTTTTCTCTGTGACGCTCTGTCTCTGTGTCTCTTGCTCTCTCGCTTGGTTAGCTTCTGCCTACACATCAGCTCCACTGTCCTCTCTCTAAGGACCAACTTCACCATCCACATATGCTCTGCTCCCTGTCACCTCCTATGATGAGTGCCTTTGACTTTCCATAACCCTTGTTCAATCCCATGAAATTCTGTCCCTTTCCAATCCAAGCTCATTTTAAAATTCCTTTCATGTTTCTTTATTCAAATTTCCAGTAAGGTCTAATTAGGCAGGGTCTTCTTTCTGTGCTAGTTGAGAGAGTCATTTATCCTGGATGCCTCTCAGAATCAGTTGGGGGCTTTTAAAAAACATCCATGCATGGGTCCATCCTGGACCTACTGACTCAGGATCTTTGGGGATGGAAAGCACAGCATGTGTATTTGTTTTAAAATTCCAGTGGTGATGGGGCTTCCCTGGTGGCGCAGTGGTTGAGAGTCCGCCTGCCGATGCAGGGCACGCAGGTTCGTGCCCCGGTCTGGGAGGATCCCACATGCCACGGAGCGGCTGGGCCCATGAGCCATGGCCGCTGAGCCTGCGCGTCCGGAGCCTGTGCTCCACAACAGGAGAGGCCACAACAGTGAGAGGCCCGCGTACCGCAAAAAAAAAAAAAAAAAAAAAAAAAAAAAAAAAAAAATCCCAGTGGTGATACTGATGCACAAATAGGACTGAAACTACTGCCATAGGTGACAAGTCATACGTTGTAGTTCATGGCGAAGACCTTGGGTCGGGTGCTCCTAATTAGTACAGTTTCATCTGAGGAGGGGAAAGATAGGGTGGAGAGGAGCAGGGTGTACAAAACATGACCACCCCAGGGATCTGAGTAGCGAGATCCTCTTACGACAGGCTATGGTCATACAGGCACCATGAGATGTGTTTGCTACAATAGTCTCGTGAGGGCTAAAATGTTAAAGCATACATTTACAGGGCCTTCTCATGGGTTCCATGGTAGATTGCAGAGGAGGCTGCCTCTCATCTAGATGGGAGGAGTAAGGGGAAAGCTTCTTGGCGAGGTGACACCTGAGCTGACCCTTGGGGGAGCATTAATGATTAGTCTGGTGAAGAAGATGAGAAACAGGACCACAGGCAGATGAGAACAGCATATTCAAAGCACAGAAGGAGATTTGGGGGCAGGATGGCATGATGAGTTCACACTTCAGGCGTCTTCTGCCACCCTTTCCCAAATAAGAAAACTCTTTAATTTCTTTATTCTGAAAGTGATTTAAGCGTCTGCCAGAACTTGAAAGGATGTTCAAGCCAGAATAAGGTGAACTGTAAGGGGATGGTGAGAGGTGAGACTGGAGAGGTATGCAGAGGCTTGGTCGTGAAGTTTCATGGTCAGTTTATTAGAAGAGTAGTTACCGTTTATTAAGCAACTACATGCCAGGCACTTTATGTGCATTATTTCATTTAACCCTCACAGAACCCAGAAAGTCAGCATTATTATACTCATGTTATACACAAGGAAACAGAGGCTCACATAGCTTAAGTTTACTGGTCACAGTAAGAAAGGTAGAAAATGGCAGCGCTAGATTTTGAACCTAATCATTCAAGTTCTCAGCCTTAACATCTTTTTAAAAAAGGCAGGAGGGTGGGGGAATGCTATATTTGGAAATGAAAAAAAAAGAAAAAAAAATTTATGTGGCTTAAAATATT
This sequence comes from Tursiops truncatus, assembly GCF_011762595.2. NCBI lineage: Eukaryota > Metazoa > Chordata > Mammalia > Artiodactyla > Delphinidae > Tursiops > Tursiops truncatus. The sequence continues at coordinate 43,056,712 of NC_047040.1, read as the reverse complement.
GCATGTTGGGGTCATTTTGGCACTCAAGTGCTTTAAAGTATTCATAATCATATCTGTAGAGGTAAATGTTAAATATTTTGTATCCTATATTTTTGTTTTCAAACATTTTAGCAATAAAAATAATATTTTAATTAAACAGAACCTGGTGTGGATGCCCAGAATGTAAAGTACATGAAAGGGGAGTATCTCAGGGTGTGCCTTGGAGGTGGGAGGTTGACCAGGTGTCAGCATCCTCCGGTCTCTCAACCATTTTCCCAAAACGCAGGAACTCTGGGCTTCCCTGGTGGCGCAGTGGTTGAGAGTCCGCCTGCTGATGCAGGGGACACAGGTTCCTGCCCCGGTCCGGGAAGATCCCACATGCCGCGGAGCGGCTGGGCCCGTGAGCCATGGCCGCTGAGCCTGCGCGTCCAGAGCCTGTGCTCCACAATGGGAAGAGGCCACAACAGTGAGAGGCCCGTGTACCGCAAAAAAAAAAAAAAAAAAAAAAAAACCTCAGGAACTCTATGGTTCTAGTCTACAGCCCCCAATAATTTTTAGAATCCTAAACATTTGTCTACATACCGCTCAAGCAAATGAATCCAGGAAACAGACCAACGCCATGTATAGGTGACAGAGGTGTATCTTTGCCAAGGTGGAATGCTGTGGCCATGAGGGCCCTGGCCACCGGTGGACCCACTCCTGTGCTGTCATGGGTGCTCCTATGTCCTAGAGGAGGGCAGAACCAATCACAGACCTGGTTTAATACCCACCACCAGGGCAGCTGCCTCCTGACGGAGGTCCTGACTTTGGTCCTCGGGGCCACGGAAGCAAACAGTGAGGTTATACCTTATTTTGGATGTGAGATTGCCAAAACTGTTCTTGGTAAAATTCCCAGTTAGTCATATCAAATGATAAAGTTGCCCAGGGATGATGCCCCATCTCGGGTTCTCTTTGCTTGTTTTGGGATTCTTTCCAAGGCAGAGGCAGAGAGCATCATGAAGCAATTCACACCTGTCCAAACATAAATTATTTTATTGTCAGCACAAACCACCCTTAAATCCCTGCTGCTCTTGGGAAGCAGGGAAGGTTTTAGCACAGCACACTATGGTGACCAGCGGCCTGGTTTGCTGGGATGGAAGAGTCTCTGAGGAAGTGGGATTTTTAGTACTAAAGCCGAGGGAGTCCTAGGAAAACCAAAACGAGTTGCTCACCTTACCACAACCCAACACATCACAAAAGTTTAGGGTGTTAACTGGCCACACTTAGGACCCGATGTCTTGGAGTTCACAGAGCACGAATCACTTTCATGTATTTTAAACGTACTACTTAACAACTAAGTCAAAGCATTGATGTTGCAAACTCAACAAATACACTCATTGTCTCAATGCAAAGAAACAACTTTATAATCCAATGAAATATGCTTGAATATTCACTTACTGCTTGTAATGGTTAATTTTATATGTCCACTTGGTTAGGTCATGGTACGCAGGTATTTGGTCAAACATTATTTCATGAAGGTATTTTTTAGACAAGATTAACATTTAAATCAGTAGACTTTGAGTGAAGCAGACTACCCTCCAGACAGTGGGTGGGCCTCATCCAGTCAGCTGAAGTATTTAATAAAAAAAAGACAGATGTCCTCTGATGAAGATTGAATTCTGCCAGCAGACTGCATTTGGACTCAATTGCTACTCTTCCCTGAGTCTCCAGCCTGCCAGCCTACCCTGAAGGTCTTGGACTTGTATCTCCACAGAGATACAAGTTGTGTGAGCCAGTTCCTTAAAATGAATCTCTCTGTCTCTCTCTCTGTGTGTCTCTCTCTCTGTGTGTGCATCTGTTTCTCTCTCTCTGTGTGTCTCTCTGTGTGTCTCTCTGTGTCTCTCTCTGTGTGTGTCTCTGTCTCTGTATGTGTCTCTCACTCTCTGTGTCTCTGTCTCTGTGTCTCTCTCTCTCTCTCTCTCACACACACACACACATACACACACACGTGCACACACATCCTATTGGTTCTGTTTCTCAAAGAACCCTATTATACTGCTAATACATAATTTAAGTCCTTCCTTCCAAATAACCAGTTTTACAATTACCAGGAATAATAAAAAAAGTCTTTACTAGAGACTAATATCCCGATAAAGTTGTTTGTTTGGGCCTTAGAAATTTAGAGGGATTTTCTAGCATTGCCTTAGAATTCTGCAGTAAATATTTTTCATTCCATAAATATTTATTGAGTCTTCCTATAGTTCATCACGTCCTTGTGTAATTTGAATACAAAAGTAATTTACTACGTGAACAGAAACTATGGGGGCAGTGGGTAGGGAGATCCTTTATAGATGCCCAGTTTAGTTCATTGAGTATTGACTTGTCACATAGACTGGATTTTTTTGATTCTTTAGGTTCATTGTCTTTACTTTCTGAGTCTCAAGTACAGCCCATTTCATGGTCACCTGAACCTCAATCCAGTGATTATCAGTGGAGAGAGTTCAATGACAAAGTCCTAGTCTTCTTTTCTCTTCAATTCAGATTTAAACAAACTGATATGTATCTATGCTCCTCTCGGAATCTCCCCAGATTGCTTTTGTGGGTTTTCTGAGAAGTTTAAGTTTTCTTCCTTTTACCCTCTACTGCTGTTGTATGTGTGTTGTGTACGTACACACACACACACACACACACACACACACGCACACACACACCCCATTTGAGGTTTTATTTAACACAAACAAAACGTGCAAAAGTCTTATCATTTTCTTCATTCCACACCTTGGTTCTGAGGTGGCTGATCCAGTTGACAGGAGGTCTGTTCTCACCCACAGATACGTTTAGAACCTTCCAGCCAGGTGAGTCACATGGCTCAAGTGGCAGAGAAGCCCTCACTGCAGCCTGGACTGGTTGCACATCCCTTGATGACTCTGCATTTCTTTGTGGAAAATTGCCGGGCAAGCCTCAGCCTTGCTGAACGACAAGCACGCTTTAGATTTTTAGCCGATTCGTACCCTCAGGGCAGCATGTGCCGGCTCTTCTTGCTATTCCAAGAACCAGTGCTGGAATCCTCCCCTGACCTCGTCCCCTCCCCCATCCCAGTGCTTCCCTTTATCAAGACTTACTGTTTGGACTGGTTTCATAGAAACACCTTGATTCTTCCCTTGATGATGAGAAGCATCGTGACAGAGTCTGAGAGTGAGTATGATGCTGGCAACGTGGTAGTTTTCCCTTCACAGACATGACCCCTCCCTCGGGCTACTCAGACCTGATATCCTGACTTTATTATCCTTATGATGATAAGTTCTTTCTTTTCCTGAAAGCGGGAATGCAATCCAGTCCTTTGGTCAGTTGTAATCTCTTAAAAGGCTTAAAGAAGGTTAACAAACCAAGCTACAGCCCTTGCTGCTGCAGCCCATCCCTGGGCAGCACCGACACTCATCGTTCATCCCCTGACCACCCATTCTAGATTTTCCTTACCCTTGACCAACATTTTGGTCTGGTTTGGTTGCTTGCCTGGTATGGTAACACAGACCTTCATTTCTGAAGTGTTTCAGCCCTTAGTTGCCTTATTCTTATCAAATCATTTTTGATGCGTTGCCCTTTAATAGATATTATTGGACACAGATGAGTCAAGAGACGTACCGGTGAATCCCCTGCGTTCTAGACATATTCCCTTCTGTACCAGCAACCCTCTCTCTTCAAGGGAATCATCACCAATCATGCCTGCCAGTATTGTAACTTTTTTTGCCTACTGGTTCACTGGCATGTGAAGCCCAAAGAGGTCAGGTGGTAGTTTTAGCCCTCAGTTCAGTCGAACCCCAGGCCCAAGAGTTCCCACCCAGGGAGGCAGAACACCTTAATTTAGCAGAGACTGAGTCTGTGGGCATGAGAAGCTCAAATTCTGCAGGTGGGTCGCTTGGAATTATGGTGGAACAGGTCCAACGCTATACCATATAGGACATCTACCTACCTAATCAATCACACCACGAAGGACAGCACCCCAACCCTACAGGTGTTGTCCCTTTTCTGGTACAGGTACTGTGGGCAGGGAGGGCAAATCCATCTCCAAAGTATCAATTTAGGCAAGTATGAATCACTGCTCTCTTTAAGGTAGAAGGGGTCTGCTGTAATTGACCTGCCACCAGCTGGCTGGCAGGTCTTTCCAAGACTGAGGCCATATCAAAGGCTCAGTGTTAGTCTCTGATCCTGGCAAGTAGGGAATTCAGTAGTGGCAGGAGCTAGCCTCAGCCTTCTTGAGAGGGAGTCCATGTCTTTTTGATCCATGCTTAGTTTCCATTCTTGCCACATTGGTTTCATGGCCCCATTGCATAAGCACTGGATGACTCAGTAAGGAGCTGACTAACATTGTTTGTTGAGAGCTTGGTATGAGATTCTCTGGTACGTATTAGTATGTGATAACAGATCTGTGTGCATTTTGTTCACTCCCATTAGTCTGTGTACGTGCAGTTTTTGTAGAAATCCTTGTCTCGTGTCTTGTTCCGTCTAAGTACTGGCCATTCAATCAAATCACTTCCCACTGCTCAGGAGTCGGTATACATCCTTTCCTCAGGCCACTTCTCCTTCAATATGAAATGGATAACCAATGTATTGCCCTTAACTCTGCCCAGTGGAAGGATTTCTCTTAACCACTTTCCTTCAGGGTCAATTTTGAGCAGCAGCTCACCCCTGGCTGGAAACAACATATTACACTATCCCTTTTGTGAACCAGGCCCAAGTCCTTTCTCCCTCTGACAGTTGCCATAGGGAACCCCTGATGATGCCATAGATGTAGATTGAAGGACAGGTACTAGTACAACAGAGTTAGGGAAAACGAGCCCAGGCCACCTGCCTCTGTAATTTACTCAGGTGTCCTGGACTGACTTTAGTCTAATACTGAATGTACCTCTTCTATTGTGTCATGCATTGCTGTCGTCTCCACCCGGCCCTGTGATTTGGTAGATCTGATAGCACTCAGCTCATGATGAGCAGCTGTGTTTCACAGTCACTTGGTGTTCCATGATGAGGTCTAAATTGTTATTTGGGATGAACATTGTGTTATTTTTCCAAATAGGGAGTTGTTCTCTGCGACAAAAGATGAAACTGTGCTCCAGAATCATGAGGGTCTGTGCTATGATTCTTCTAATGAGACTTTTCAGAGATTCTACGCAGTATTCTCACCCACAGATACATTTAGAACCTTCCAACCAGGTGAGTCACATGGCTCAAGTGGCAGAGAGGCCCTCACTGCAGCCTGGACTGGTTGCACATCACTTTTGCCTCTGGGCCACTTTTGAAACTGGGCCTTCTTTATAGAGATCTGGTAGCTAAAGTGAGAGAGTGAGAACACAACGTTCTGGCTGTCTGTCTATCCATCTCACTCCTAGGATGGTCATGATCCATTACCCATCACCAGCGATCCCTGTGGACCAAAGCACCCTCCGTGGCCAGGCTGTTCTGAGATGTTACCGTGATTATCAGCCTGAAGGCAATGGGGCAGATCTTGAGCAGAACAAGACTTCAGATGAGATCATTACATTGTTCAGCACAAGTAGAAGTTTTTCTCCTCTGGGGAGGGAGAAGGGGCCATTTCTCCCAGGCAGGAAGGAGGGGCAGAGGGACATTTGGACATTCACGATGATCAGGCTTGTTCACTCAAATGTCCCCATTCTAGGTCTCATGTTATTACTCTTCCTCTCCAGACCCTCACTTTGACATAGGAGCACGTTGGGCTGTGCATTCTGTCTACTTTGAAAGTTTGCTACCCTATAACATGCAATCCTGGACATGATTTTCTTCCTTGTCTGCCTTGCAGCTGTAGGAGACGAGAGGATTTTAAAAGCTTCCATAGAGACCCTCTGGCTCTCACAGCATGCTGTAAGTGGGCAATTAGCTTTCCTGAGCCTGTTATTCCATTTTGTAAATCTTCCAAAGCCATCAAAAGCAGCTACTCCATAAGACAGTTCTGGTAATTATCACTTCCCCTGCATGTCAAGGTACAGCAGCCACTTGACACACCAATATCTTGCCTTCCACCTATACCACATACCAGCTAAACCCAGGTGAATATTTTATCACCTGCGTGCCAGGGATTAGGGGCTGCATGCCAGGGACATGACATCACTGCATGCCAGGGATCAGGGGCTTTCAGTTTACCACCACAAATGGGGATCCACACTTCTATCCTGAATGTCTGACTTCTAAGGGCACTCCCTATACCACTGTATTTGCCTAGGTTCTTAGAAAACAGAACCTGAGGCAAAATTTTCTGTGCTAACACTTAACTGTAGGGTGGCATCGCAGCAGGCAAAGAGAAATGAGGACAGGAATGAGGAAGAACAAACACAAGGAAGTGCATGACCTAGCTAGCCAGAGTTTCGCCACAAACACATTAGCTTCTCAGTCTTAAAAAGACATCCCAGGACTTCCCCGGTGGTCCAGTGGTTAAGAATCCGCCTTCCAATGCAGGGGACGAGGGTTCAATCCCTGGTTGGGGAACTAAGATCCCACATGCCACGGGGCAACTAAGCCCATGCACCACAACTACTGACTACTGAGCCCACGTGCTGCAACTAGAGAGAAGTCCGTGTGCCACAACGAAGAGCCCGCGTGCTGCAACTAAGACCCGACGGGGCCACACACAAAGTAAATAAATAAAATAAGGACATCCCCAGAGGGACAATATGAAAATAATTGCATTTGGAACAGTCTGTTGGGGGGAAAAAGGCAAGGAGTTTATGTGCAGGTGGCCTCTCATTTCTTGTCTCCCATTGGTCAGAATTCACCCCATTATGTCAATTTCCCGCCACATCGGAGTTGTTTTATCACACCCTCCAGGAAGACCCTGGAGCTTCTGAAGGCCCAATCCAGGCAGCGCGTGGCCACAGTCGTCTGTCCTCCTTAGCTGGTCACGTCTGTTGAAGCTTTTCCGTCTGTGGTGACAGCTCCAGCAACAGCGGCCAGGCCTTACGACTGCAGCAATGGATGGGCTGCAGCCAGGCCCTTCCTAGTTTGGAAAGAAGGCTAATGGCCAAAGCCAGGTTTTATTGAATAGGTGAGGATGAGTGGATCTGGGTGGCACAGAGACTGGGCCTAGTATATGCACTTTCCCTTCAAGGAAATAAAGTCTGATGTTAAAGTTAAGCCCACTTAACTGCATGGCAAGTTGGCGCTCTACCTCTCGTCATGAGAACCTTTCCCCATGTCAGAATTTCATAGGCTCACAGGACTGGAAAGCGTGCAAATCATTTGGTTCAGCCTCCATATTTTTCAGATGAGATGCATGAGCTTTACAAAGCTTAGGTGACCCTCTCAGGCCAAACAGTAAGTGGAGAAGCGAGACCACCTCCCTCCAGCGCAGGCCTCATTCCGCAATATCACACGGATAAGGCAGGTGTAGGGCGGGGGGCGGGGGTTTCCTGGCACCCACTCTTGCCTTTATCAAAGTATTTTGAAGGTGTCGGTTTAGTGCGGTGATGTCTAAGAGCTGCTGTAAGAACACTGAAGGAAAGATGTTATGTAATTTTGAAGTGCTGTTGTTGGTTTTGGAACAAAAAGTCTTTAAACAACACTAGGCTGGCTTGTTGGTGAATCACAGTGGGTGTTAGAAGGATCTATGTTTCCAGAAGCAACACCTCGTCTTCGGATATGAAATAGAGTGTAATACAGAGAAGGAAGTGCAACAAACAAAGGTGAGTGTGTCATGTGGAGTTATTGGCTCCCTTGAATTCGAAATCTATGTTAACAACTCTCGAGGATTGGATGGGAGGTCTTCTTCCTCTCTTCTATGTTCATGCCGAAGTGGAGACATAACAGTCTGTGCCCTTTTCAGCACAGCTACTGAAGCAGCATTCGTAGCTGTCATAAAGGTCCATGTGCACCTAGAGCAGAAACCCCTTGTTCCTTGAAAATAACCTCATTTCTAGCCAACCTGCTCGCTTTGCCCTTGGTGGACACATTGACTTCAGTGACATCTGGAGATTCTTGCCCTCTTGACATGTGCGCTGACAACGTAAAGACCTGAACTCTACCTTCTGACAGCTCCCATTTCTGGAGCTACAGAAGCTACACAGGGACGATGTTCTAATCTTCTTTCACTTTATGTTCCAAATAATATCCTAGGGAACTTCTTGTTTTTATTTCCTGTCGGAGAAGATTTAAAAAAAGTAATTCTGGCTTGCTAAAATCAGTTTCCCATCATGTCTTAAATTAGCCTGGTACCAATTTGCTTGAATATCTGCCCCAGTGCCGTGGGAGGGAACTGAGGAGCTGGCTTGAATTTCCACAGGTGGATGCCAACTACGGTGTGCCCTGGCACTGCTTTCAGAGGCTTTTTGCCAAGCCAAAATTTCACTTCTGATTCCACAGGGAATCAAGCCCTGAATGAGAAGACAGCTATAGACGGGGGGGGGGGGGGGACAGCATCTATTCAATCTGTCAGCTCTTCTCCTTATATCCCTTTCCAGCACAGAAAGATACATTGAAATACAACAAGAAAAACACAGATTAAATGCAATTCAGTGAAGTGTGAGAAAAAGCATAGGTAGTTTCCAGGCAAGACTGTCACATCAGCAGTGCAAGTAAAGCATTTCAACTAGTGTTTCCACCACAGAAAGGATGCTCGCTTCCAGGGACTGCCAGGTGCTACTCTGATGCTGGAAACCTCTCCTGGAATGGAAGTAATAGCACACTTTTGTGCCTGTAGAGTTTCCTATTTTACCCCTTTTAGCTTAAGAAAGGTTACTGTCCTTCTGTGGCACTGTGATGACGAAGACTTGGAAATATATAGTCATGCACTTCTTTGGTTGTTTCCTGAATTATGCAGGGTATTCATTCCAGTGAATTCTACTTTGGAGGCTTTCTGAAATGTCAGGGTCTATTACCTGCTGCCTAGGAGAATCCATTCCAGGCTTGCACAAGTAGAGCCAAAAAATCGGATTTCACCTACTCATGGAGACTAAGCCAGGCTCGCAGAACTGGACTCTCTAGAAGTGTGATTTTTGGTTGTCTGTTTGTTTTGCTTTTTCTCCTTTTCTTTTTATATGAAGGAAGGTTGTTGAATGTACATGCCTCTCAGACCTGGGAGGTGCAGTAAAGCCCACAGAAATCCAGAAGAGGCAATCTCCTAGTCTTTGATAGATATTGGAGGACTTTCTGCCCCTCCTTGAATGTATACCCTTATGTATGGTCAGGCCACTCAGGATGGCTGTTCTCTTGCTCTCTGTACATCCTCTGCTCAACCAGCCCCTGCTTCACTCACATGAGCATCCAAGCTCTTAATTACAGGGCTTAATCAGTAACTGCCTACCTGCTCTCCCCCAACCCCCTGCCCCAGGCGCTGGTTTCCCTGGTAACTGATGAGCCCACCTGACATCAATTCAGCCTGTAAATGGTAGCCTCTTCCTCCCCTGAGTAGTGAAGATTGTTGCTACATCCTGCCTGCCACCTACCCATTATACATGGTACAGTGTCGCTCCAGAATCCATTGTTTCAGACGTGTAGGATCCTCTGTCCAATAAGCCATTGATGTCTCAGTTGCTGTCTCAGGCTCTTTCTTCAGTTTTGAGGCTGGACAACTACAAGGCTTGCAGGCCTGTGAGCGTGCAGCCAGCCCAACAACCGGTGAGCCAGCCAGGAGGCCGAGGAAACTCCGTGAGCATGGAGATGTCGGGAAATAAGGACGGGAACGGAAAGTTTCAGGAGGTAATCCTGAGGTGGCCATCCGCTAGCATGTGGGGCCCTGTGGCAGCTGACCACCATGAGAGATGTCTTTCTCTTCTGCTGTACGGATGATATCCTGTAAACCTCAGAGCCTCTCTCCAGTTTAAAAGTAGCAGCCCCACGCTCATGGCTCATCCGACCGCACGGGGTGTGGCTGGTGAATACAGACAGAACGCAAGGACCTGGATTATCTATTAAATACTTGGATGTTTTCTGGTTGGGTAAGACAAGCATACCCCCAACCCACCATCCCTAAAGAATTACAGACACAGCCTTCAGAGACATTAACTTAGGGACAGGCATGTGAATTGGACGTGGCTAGTTACCCAGACGGATTGGTTGGGGCCAGTGGTAATGGCAAAACAATAAAAGAGTACCCGTGGGCTTCTGGTCCCAGCTCTGGAGGGGGCATAGCAACAAGAGTATGATGGAACAGCAGCTATATGCATTCTGTGATGTGTTACAACAGGCGGAAGACATTACGAAAGGCTTACCTGAGTCGTCAAGCAACACAGAAAACCGCTGCTCGGGGTCTGGAACAGCTGTGTGCGACATATGGGCCTCCCATGGACATGGAGAGCGACCAAGGACCATGAAGTTCAGGAATGGGCCAATAAAAATAACGTACATTGGCATTTCCACCTGCCTTACAACTCGACTGCTGCCGGGCTGTGAACGACTGAGGTGGGAGACCACTGTCTCAACATGTGGACCAGGAGGCTAGCTAAGCCCTGCAAACTATAACCAAACATCCCAGGAGCAATCATCCCAGTGCCTACACCAAGTTAACCCAGAGGCAACTAGTCAACACAATTTGAGTTCAACTGCTGACCACCAAAGTACCATTGCCAACTGTCAGGATGAAAACTCACTTTTGCTCTCCTCACAGGATCTACCCCAGGTGAACACACTACAAAATGGTCCTGGTAAGGTAAGTCCCTGGTGGTTTGGGTTTGCCACCCCTCGGGGAAAAGAATTTAAAAAAACGATGTACAGATTTCACCTGTCTTCTACCCGGCCCCACCTGAGACTACTAGGGTAATTAATCCAGGCCCCCTACTGGAGAAATGTACCAATATGTTAACCCTATTTTCTGCTTTTCTCCACTGTCTCTCCAGTGTCCGGTACTGGCTGTGGGGACTGAGTGTGGACAGAGGGTATGGAACTGCAGGCCAGGACAAAAAACACGTGCAGGGCTGGTATTATCTCAGAATGCTGTTACTGCTTGTATGCTGCTTAACGGTCATGAACTTACCTGTACTGTGCCTGTTAAACATCTTACCTTTCATCCCTAGTCTGAGGGGAAGGAATCTGTTTGCAGACTGGATGACAGTGGTGGTCTCACCTGTGGAAAAAGTCTGACTGCTGGGTCTCCAGCGAGATGCTGTTGTTATCCTCCTCTAGATTTCCATGAAAACTTGACCCATAAGCATCTGGCTCCAAAGTTTGCCCACCTTTTCGTGAATTACTATCTTTAGTCTACTAAGTGTCTTACTCCTAATACTCTTCAGCTGTTGCCATCTGTATTGCATTCGTGGTAATTGGTTGCGGTGCCCCTCTACAAAACTGGCCCCAGGGATATCCCAGAAGAGGGGTGGACCAGGATGCTAAGGGTCATGCAGGGTATGTAGGGGTGGAGCATATGGTCAGGCCATTCAAGATGGCTAATCTTTTGCTCTCTGTACATCCCTGCTGGACAAGCCCCACTTCACTCACATGACTATCCAAGCTCTTAATTATAGGGCTTAATTAGTAACTGCCTACATGCTCTCCCCCTACCCCAGCCCCAGCCACTGGTTTCCCTGGTAACTGATGAGCCCAACTGACATCAATTCCCCCTATTAACGGTAGCTTCCTTCTCCCCGGAGTAGTGAGGACTGCTGCCATGTCCTGCCTGCTGCATACCACACATGGCAGGTGTTGCTCCAGGATCCTTCGTTTCACACATGTAGGATGCCCTGCCCAGTAAGTCACTGATGTCTCTGTTGCTGTCTCCAGGTTCCTTCTTTGGTCTTGAGGCTGGACAATTACAGGGCTTGCAGGCCTGCACACGGGGTGCAGCCCAACACCTTAGTAGAGCAGTCGGGTAACAGCACTAGCAATAGATGTTCTCTCCAAGCACGCATTGAGGGTCCTGACCTCCTATATGAACACGGATGCAGAGTTATCTCCAAAATGAGCAGCAGGAATGTTCATGATCACTGTACTGGAGTAAACTATCTTGTACATGTGTGTACAAAGGCAAAACTGTAGTATAATATCATAACTGGGATATTGACATACAATCTCTTGATCTTATTTATATGTATAGTAATGGTATCTTTAATAAGATATTTTTTAAAAATATATATATATTTTAAGAAAGCCTCAGATATTTATGAGAGCATTAATCATAATACTAAAATGATAAAAACTAAAAATTATATTATGGCCTATTTAAAAAGCCAAATCTCAAGTTATTGTTGGGTGGTGGGATTAGAGTGATTTTTATTTTATTTTCCTTTTATGTCTATTTCTTTCTTTTCTACAGTTCAATATTACCTTTATGATAAAAATTAAACTTAAAAACCAAAACTTTGGGTATGATATGGACACAGCCTGAGAGTAAACATACAAACATCTAGAATGGTCAGAATTACCTGCAAAAGGGCCTAGTTTAGTTTTCTGACACGTGTTGTTACTTTGGTTGTTACTCCATCAACAGCGTAATACGTATATATACATTTTTTTAGTTGAGATAATTATAAGTTCGCAGTTGTAAGGAACAGGGCAGAGGGATCCTTTGTACACTTCACCCAGTTCCCCCCAGTGGTAACACTTTGCTAAGCTATAGTATAATGTCACAACCAGGATATGGACATGGACACAATCTACTGATCTTATTGAGATTTTCCCAGTTCTACTTGTGCTCATTTGCGTGTGTTCCTGTAGGTGCAGGCACACTTCTGTATCAAGTTCCATATGATTTTACCAGCTGTGTAGGTCTGTGACCACCATAGTCGAGATACTGAACAGTCCCAGCACCAAAAGGATCCCTTATGTTGTTGCCCTTTTATCATTATAACCACCTCTCGTGCCACCTCCCCAATTTCTCATCTCTGGCAACCACTAATCTGTTGTCCATTTCCAAAGTTTCATCATTTCAGAAATGTTATATAAATGGAATTTTGTACCATGTAACCTTTTGGAATTGGCTGTTTTCACTCAGCATAAATCCCTGGAGATTCGTCCAAATTGTTGCAGCCATCACAATAGTCTGTTCCTTTCCATTGGGGAGCAGTATTTCATGTTATATATGTACCACAGTTTAACCATGTGCATGTTGGAGGGTTGATTCCTAGCTTCGGCTACTACAAGTAAAGCTGCTGTGCACATTTGTGTACAGGTTTCTGTGTGACTGTATATTTTCATTTTTCTGAAATAAATACGCTAGGAATGCAATTGCTGAGTAATATGATGGTTGCATGTAGTTTTATAAGAAACTTCCAAAGTGTGTTCCAAAGTGGTTGTATCATTTTACATTCCCAACAGCAATGTATGAGTTACCCAATTTCCCCACATTCTCCCCAACATTTGGTATTGCCACTTTTTAAATTTTAGTCATTCTGATATGTCTTAGTGATATCTCTTTGTGGTTTCACTGTGCACTTCCCTATAGGCTAACAAAGTTGACCATCTTTTCAAGTGCTTATTTTCTACCTGTTTATCCTCTTTGGTGAAATGTCTATTAATGTCTTTTTTGCCCCTTTTCTAATTGGATTGTTTGCTCTTTTAAATCTTGAGTTTGGGGAGTTCTTCCCATTATAGATATTAATCCTCTACCATGTAGGTAATTTGCAAATATTTTCTCCCAGCTTATAACTTTTCTTTTCATCCTCTTCATGTGAGCTCTCATAGAGCAAAAGTTTTAAACTTTATGAAGTCCGATTTTGTGTGTGTGTGGTTTTTTCTTTTTCTTTTTTTTTGCTTTTATGGATCATGGTTTTGGTGCCAAGTCTAAAAACTCTCCTACTCTTAGGTCTCAAAGACTCTCTCTGTTTTTTTTTTCTAAAAGTTTTGTAGTTTTTATGTTTTACATTTGAGTCTATGATCCATTTTGAGTTAATTTTTTTATGATGTGTGAGACTTCGGTCAAGGCTCATTTCTTCCTTTTCCTTTTCTCCTTTTCTCTCTCCCTCTTTCTCTCTTTTTCCTATGATGTCCAACTGCTCCAGCACCATTTGCTAAAAGGCTGTCCTATCTCCATTGAACTGCTTTCTCACCTTTGTCAAAAATCAGTTGGGTATATTTGTGTGGATCTATTTCTGGGTGTCGACAGCATTTTGACACAGCATCTGCTTCACATGGAGCGATAGAGAATGAGGAGTTACTGCTTCACTGTGCGTGAAAGAAGAGGGGTCTCTGTGGGGTTATTAGTGTAAGAGAGCCAAATGCAGAATCAGTGAGTAAGCGCAGAACCTGGCTCACAAAGGAAAAATCTGCCTGGCAACTGTTGAAACATCAAGTCTGAGCTTAAAAAAAAAAATCATTCTTGCTTAAGGCATACAGCAGAAGACTGTGGTCAGTTCTCTGCCTCCCTATTGTCTTTTATTGTTTTATCACTTAAAGGAGATGGGACTCTGATTCCCCACTACTTTCTGTTACAGATAATCAAAGACTAATTTTTAGGATATCTCTTTGAGCTCTCAGTGTTTCCCAGAGGCTATAATTATCACCTTCCAAGAAGTGTTTCCTCCCCCTTAGCCCCCTGCTGTCCATGTATTTGCAAGTGTCCAGACAGGTGGCTGCGTGGGGATGCTTCTTGGGGTTTTCATGCGAATAGGTCACCATGAATCCAGGGTACCCCATGAATCATCTTTGAGAAACCTAGCCCTGACTCATCTTACCTCATGCAGGTGCCTCATAGTATTTTCTCTGAATCAGTATGATTAAAATGATTTTGTCCTGAACTTGTTCACATTCTTTGATCACTTGGAGAGGTCTTTGAGGGATAAACTGATTATAACCTGGAATTACCCCCAACCATAGTTACTTTCATCTTCACTCTCTCCACCTTTCGTTGAGATTTAACTCCTTTTAATCAGAATAATCTATAATACAGATGGGTGCACAAAACCAACACTTTACCGTTTCTTAATATAAAGGGAATAAATCATCTCCTTCTCTGTAAGACACTTACACCATCCTGTCCTTTTTTATTTCCCCCTGGGAGCCTCTTCCGCCCTGTTCATGTGTCTCGTAATGCACATGGGAAAAGATGCCTGTCTCTCTCTTCCTCTTTCTCCCTTCGTATTTCCTCTTCTTCACTATATTTTAATCATATTTCTTTGTATCTTCCTTTCAGTAGGGGTAATGAATTATAATTTTGTGGTTTGAAATATTATTTATGAGGACTAAGTATATGTTTCCATCATAGATCCTTAACATTTTAGCTTCTTAACTACATGAAAATGGTTTCAATATGCAATTCAAATTAAAGCTTTGTAGTGGAGAAAGGGAAGGCTTCAGGTCTATCCTGATTGGAGACTGTTGGCATGAGAAAGCTGTAAGCTGCAACTAGAATTGTGGAATTGCTGTGTAATTGGTTAGGGGTGCGTATTTGACTTTCTCTGGTTGGTCCTGAGTTGGAATTGAGGCCAAAAATGATGAAAGGTGTCAGTTATTAATCAAGTCCTGACTGTTTGGGGCCTATCATTACAGGGGTACCGTTTGGGTTCATGAACTGATGGCTAGAGATAGTAATCTGACTTCCTGGACTGCATACTAGGCTGGCTTTCTGGGTGGGTTGCTGCAGGTTGTGGGTCAGAGTCCTATTTATATATATATTTAAATATATTTATACATATATATATTTTTTATATATTCATAGTTTTAATATATATTTGTCTGTTTGTATAGTCAGTCTCTCAAGAATTTAAGCAGCTTATCTTTGAACAGATAACAGAATTAAGATTCAGACTCATGATGCAACAAGAGTATGAGTTTTTATCACTTCAGCATACTGTCTCTGTGAAAGGATTCCCAGAGAAAGGGTGGCAGAGATAACCAAGTTGGCAGATACGGTTGCATTTTAGCTGATACCTGCCGCTGGACATTGTTAGTTGCTAATCCATCCAGCTCCCATCTTCCTTCCTAACTAAACTCTGATTTTATTCAGGTATTAAGTCCCTTTGCCATGCAGCAGGATTGAAGTTGACTCCTTCTCCAATTCCAGGAACCTCGATTTTTCTAAGCCGAACAGCATCGGCATTGCCCTGGTCACCTTTCCCCCCTGCTACCCCACCCCAGGCATAAACGTGTGACCTAATTTCGTCCAGAAAGAATGGAAAATGGAGGGAGGGGTCTCTTTCTTGTTGGGTGGCAGCAAAGGAGCACATATGCACCCTTTACTGCTGGTTGCCGTCACTGACCGTAAGGGCAAAGAGCCTTAGGTGAAGTCAGTGCTGTGGGTAACAGAATCAAAAGGCAAAGAGAACCTGGGTTCTCCATGATATCGGTGAACCATTGACGACCAACTCTGCAGCTGCCCTTCCTACTGACTTCTGTTACACGAGATAATTTCTTCGTCGCTTAAGGCAGTTTGAGTTGGGTTTTCTGATACGCAGAGCCAAAGCATCCTAGCGAACACAGCAGCCTAGCAATGAGTCTTTGCCTTCATACTCTGTCCCAAGTCCAGTAGTAAACTTTTGAACTTCAATAGAACAAAACGGTTGAGAGCCATTGCCCTGGACCCAGAATGCCTGCGTTCAAAGCCAGCTCCACTTCTTTGTAATTGCTGACCTTGGGAAAGCTACTTAATTTCTATATGCTTCACCCTTTTATTTAAACTGGAGATCATGATGATACCTAACTCGTAGGATGATTATAAGAGCGAAAATGTGTCAAGTGCTCAGAATAGCGCCTGGAACATGATAAGAGCTGTCAAAGTGTTCGTTGTTGGTATTGATATTTAAAACTTAATAAATATTCCCTAAACTTTCTTCCAGAGCGCGGGGGGTGGGGGTGGGGGGCGGAAATACTTACCATTTAAAACTTTAAATCATTTCCATTACTGAAGTAGCTGTATCCAGTTCAGCTTTTTCACCTCTGCTTCCAATGTGTAGCCAGGCTCCAGCATCGCAGGAGCAATCAGATGAAAAGGGGCCACTCTTTGCCTCCTTTCTTTACATGCCTCCTGTTCTGACACTTGATTTCAACGTATTCAACAGACTCACCTTTGCTTTCATTCTCTGGCTCTTCTAATGTTTTCTAACATTTTAATAACTGACAAGTCAACATCTTTCCTTTAAAAATTGCTGAAAACCCACCACTTTTAGACAATGTGTTCTGAGGGAGTGACAAGTAGTCCCTTCCTGATTACACCAGTGCTCTGTCTCTTTTCCATGGGGAATGTTCAACCAGGAAAAGAGAAACTACTACCTAAGTGCTTACTCTGCACCAAGTACTGTGTTAGTTGTTTTCACTACTTTTTTAAAGTTTTTATTGGAGTATAGTTGATTTACAATGTTAGCTTCTGCTGCACAGCAAAGTGAATCAGTTACACATATACATACATCCACTCCTTTCTAGATTCTTTTTCCA
The DNA here is from genome assembly GCF_011762595.2 of Tursiops truncatus. Taxonomy (NCBI): domain Eukaryota; kingdom Metazoa; phylum Chordata; class Mammalia; order Artiodactyla; family Delphinidae; genus Tursiops; species Tursiops truncatus. The sequence continues at coordinate 43,039,456 of NC_047040.1, read as the reverse complement.
TAGAGGTCATTACAGAATATTGAGTAGAGTTCCCTGTGCTCTACAGTAGGTCATTATTAGTTATTTATTTTATATATAGTAGTGTGTATATGTCAATCTCAATCTCCCAATTTATCCCTCTTCCCCCTCTACCCCCTGGTAACCATAAGTTTGTTTTTAACATCTGTGTTTTCACTATTTCTTGAGTAATATATTTCTATTAATGACATACACACAAATTGGGTGATTTTTTTTAAGAGTTTTGTGTCAGAATAACCTGGGTTATGTATGACTAACAAATAATTCCCGCTTTTTGTTGGTTTAAAATAGCAAAGGCATGTATTTCCTTTCAATCTACATGTCTTTCTCAAGTATGTGGGCTGTGGAAACAGTGCTCTATATCAACAGTTGGCATACTTTTTCTTAGAGGCCCATTTGGTAAACATTTTAGGTTTGCATATTATACAGTCTCTGCCTCAACAATCTGATTCTACCATTGCAACTTGAAAACATAGGCAAATGGATATGGCTTTATTCCAATAAAACTTTATTTATAAAAGCAGGCAGCCAACCCAGGGGCTGTAGATTGCTGATTCCTGTTCTACATTATCCTCACTCTGGCACCCAGGCTGGTAGAGGCTCCCTTGTTTGGAAGGCACCCATCATGGCAGCAGGGAGAAAAAAGATCAAGAGGAATCGTGCACCGGGTCTTGAGTGCTTCACCTGGAAGTGACCTGTATCACTTGCCCTCATGTTTTATTGACGGTAGGCAATCATACAGCCACATCTGAGTTCAATATATGGAGGTAAGGAAGCACACGTGTGAGCCTAGAAGAGCAGAATCAGGAAGACGACCAGAAACACAAGCCCTGGTCCTGACTATTGTACATTGCGTCATTCTGCTGTTCATCTCTTTCTGTGGCTATATTTTTGCTGAGCTTTGTGTTCCTAGTTAAGGAATGGTTTACTCTATGTTCCTACAGGTGTATTACTCAGTTTCTGGATAAACCGGGCCTCTTTTTTTCCTGCTTTTCTCGTCCAGCCTCTAGGCTTGTTATTACTCAGCAAGCAAAGCACTAAAGAGCCAGAGGGAAAGAAGTGTAAAATGCAAATTCATCCACCTCAGATGTGGCTCCTGGGCCTTGTACCATCCACCTAGGAAAGTCCCCGCTGAGGGCCCACTGTCAGGCTTGGGGGTTGCAGAAATTTGCATATGATCGATTATTATCTAATTAACACAATATTCAAAGTAACCATTTTTTGAGGCAACGTCTGGCCTGTGTTGAACAGCTCTGTATGTTAGAAGTGTGTGTGTGTGTAGGGATGAATATTACAAAATCAATTTGGTCAGCTTCTCATTACTGTCTCCTTTTCCTCTATTTCCTCTTTACATTTTCTCTCCCTTTCTTCCTCTAGAGCCCTTATGTTTTCAGAGTCAAAGGTAGGTTGGAAGGAGTGGGAATTAAGGATTTTTTCTGGTTAAAATATGTCCCTGGCCTATGGGCCTAATCATACCTTCCTCCAAATTTCTTTTTCTCCATCATCCATTCATCTATCCATCCAACATCTAAATGAGGATCTATTATCTGCCAGGCTCTATGTAGGCAGGTAACAGGGATATAAACTGTGCATAAGAACAATACAGCCTTTGCCCTCACAGTGCTGAAAACTTTTGTGGGGAAAAAAAATGTAATAATTGGTAAGAGAACTGAAGAATCCTGGAAGCTGGGGATTGTGAGGGAACGTGTGGTGTGGGCATCTATCTCCTGGAAGGTAAAGCATTAGAGGGGAGAGTTCCTGTTACTCTATGTGAATGAAGGCACTACTAAGGGATTTTATGCACGAATGCTTTTGTTCTTTAACCTTTGGCTTGCACTGTTTATGCCATTGTTATCTTTAGCTCTGTTTGGAGAATGGCAAATAGCCAGCAAGTTCTTGGTTGATTTCCCATTTGCAATATGTTTCTTATTTATCTGGTTTTAGTTTAAAGATCAAATTGCCTTTAGGCCTACTTCTGATCTTTGCCAGAAAAAGCTGGCTCTTTCTCCACTCATCTGTGTAAAGCATTGCTCAGGTGAGAATTTTCACATGATTTGAATAGAAGAACTAAAACTTCCCAGGAAATAAAGAGAGCAGGAAGGGCATAACATTTATTTTGTTGCTTCCAAGGCTCAAGATACTATTTTGTGGTTTTCTTTTAACTTTTTTATTTTGTGGCAAAAATGTATACCTAGTTGGCATGCTGACCAAACAAAATGAATACAATACTTAAGTATAGAGATACTTTGAGAAAATTATTCTTACATAAAATCAGCACATTAAAAACAACAGAACCATATCTGGTGAAAACTCATTTATTTTGCAACCTGGAAAAATGTACTATTCCATATCACAGAATTTCCAGAAAACTTGCTCTTTTTGCATGCTCTTATGTGAGCAAATTTTTTTTAAAAAACGAAAGTATTTTGAATTAAAATATTTCTATGATGTTTCCTATCTCTTAAACCAAACATAATTTATTCTTGATGACTCCAAGCATAATTACACATGAATTCAGATGATTCTAATTTTCTGTAGCATATTGATACCCTTGGAGCCTACCTAAGAGGTCTGGGACAATTTATCTCAATAGGTGTGACTACAATGCTTTACTTTAAAAGTACTTACGGGAAAACCTACTACAGGTTTAGTTGTTTGTGTTTTCTGGGTTTCTTTTCTTTTTTTTTTTTGGTATCTTGTTAGGGGTGTCAGACATCCCTTTTTCCAGGTTTCATGTATCTGCTTCTAGTATCCACAAAACTAACAATTTATTACTTTTGTTTTTGTTTTTGTTTTGCGGTACGCGGGCCTCTCACCGTTGTGGCCTCTCCTGTTGCGGAGCACAGGCTCCGGATGCGCAGGCTCAGTGGCCATGGCTCACGGGCCCAGCCACTCCACGGCATGTGGGATCTTCCCAGACCGGGGCACGAACCCGTGTCCCCTGCATCGGCTGACGGACTCTCAACCACTGCGCCACCAGGGAAGCCCAATTTATTACTTTTGATTTATGTTGAACATATTTATTAGAATAAACTTGGTTGCATATAACATTTAGAACAAAAGTAATAGCAGCTAAAACAAGATAGTAGCTTATTTCTGTCTCATGTGTAAGAAACCAGAGATAGGCAGTCCAAGATGAGTAGGACACATCTTGAATTTCTTAGGGATTCAGTTTCCTTCTAGCTCTCCACTGCAACATCTTTAGGCCATAGTCCTCATAGTCACAGTCCAAGAAGACTCCTAGAATTATCATAGCAAGGCAGCCAGCAGATTGGAAGGTGGGAAGACAGCAGGGCTGGGTCCCACTTTGTGGGATACTTCCTGGGTGGCCTATAAAACAACATTTCTGCTTGTCTTTCATTGGTCAAAAGTTTATCACCTTTATAGTTGTACATATAGTTTTTACCTGGCTGCACGACTTCCCCTGAACAAACTTGAGTTTCTGATACTAAGTAGAAATGGAAGAATGGATGCTGGGGCCAACCGCTAGCAGCTTCTGCCATATTCCAATACCAAATATCCAAGCCTCTTAGAGAATTGTGCAGAGGTCTTGAATAATGTGGGTTTCTCCTAGGAAGTAAAATGAATGGCATTTAATGCATGGACTTCTATGCCTTCATCACTACAAGGCCTCTGGAAATGTTTCCAGATTCCCAGCTGGGTTCTGAATAACTAAATTCATTACATAAATGGCATTTGAGCAGTGGAGGTGCTATTGTGGCTGAAGCGAATACTTATCTATAAAATCCTTTTCTAGAATTCAAGAAATTCTGCTTTGCCGTATCGCATAGATGCATTCCAAATGTGGGAGTTTCCTCTCGAAGTATGTGCCTCCAGTGTGTGCAGGAATTGTATGTGGCCTGAACAGTTTAGACTGGAGCCTAACATTTGGTTACATCTACTCCCCTTGTCACTGTTTCTCATCTTATGGAATTTATGCCAGGACCTACTAGAAATAACTTTTTCACATTACATAATTCCTAGAGTATAAGCAAAATCTTGTATTTGGTTTGTTTTCTACATTTTGTCTCTCTAAATCTATTCCTTGCAATATTTGAAACTTTGCAGTGAAGAAGATGAAGTACTCATGAAAACAGGATGCCAATTTGTACATTTAATATATTTGTGTTTGGCAAGGATCACTGTGGGCATTATTTTTGGTTCCCTGGTATTTGGTTTAAATTAAAAACATTTGCATGGGGACCTCCTTGGTGGCACAGTGGTTAAGACTCTGTGCTCCCAATGCAGGGGGCCCGGGTTCAATCCCTGGTCAGGGAACTAGATCCCACACGCATGCTGCAACTAAGGAGCCCACCTGCCACAACCAAGACCTGGCACAACCAAATAAATAAACAAAATTAATATTTAAAAAAGAAAAAAGAAAAACATTTGCATGAGCTAGACGGGTGTCTGATCTAGAACGGGGTCTCCTGCCCCTGTGCCCTTGAGTGACTTAGTTCTCTGGGTAACTCTCATGGCAGCACACATGCTCTTCTGGTGAATTATACAGGCTGGATTTTAACTGCCCTGACCTAGCTGTGCCCACAAATGTGACTTTTGTATGTGAAGCAAATGTGGAAAGTGGAAACAGAGTTTAGCTCACTACTGGGCTGATGAGCAGCTGCTGTGCACCAATACAGCTGCACTGGTTGTTTACAACTGCCCTACCAGATGTCAGATATTTTGAATATCTCCCCTAATAAGGATTGGATAGATCTTCCTAATTATATACCAAGGACTCACCAATGCAAGATTTCCAGTGCTTCTAGGAGTCCACCCCCCACACCATCTCCTGCACCTCAAGCTGTCTGCAATTCCCAGCCAAGCCTGGAAAGAGGGGCCTGCACTGGGCAGATGATGCAGTTCTTTGTCTTCCACATTTGACATAATGACCATGGTTCACTCTGTTTTTACTCCAGCATCTCAGCCATTCCTGGCCTCAATATGTTCACATGCAGTCATAACAATGGGAGTAAATGCTTTCTTGACACACCATTAAAAGGAAAAGGTGAAATAACAAGACAGTTTAGGCATCTTCCTTCTGCACCCTCTGCATGCATCTGCCTCCTCTGTGTGTCCTGCCTGGTCTCTCACGTATTACTGCAGGGGAATAATCTGCTAAATGCTGGGGAGTTATGGAAATAAGTGCAAGTCAGTCCCTGCCCTCAGGTGCTTACAATCCAGTGTGGAAATGGTGAGAGAAGCCACAATGATGAAGATGAGGGATCTTGACCTAACCCAGGCCCTCCTGTGAAGGAACTTGAGTTAAGTGAGGGGAGAAGAGAAAGAATGGGTATCTTAGTCTGCTCAGGCTGCCATAACAAAATATCATAGACGGGGTGGCTTGAACAACAGACGTTCATTGTTTCATAATTTTGGAGGCTAATAGTCCAAGATCAAGGTTCAAGTCAATTTGGTTGCTGGCTGGAGCTCTCTTCCTGGCTTGCAGACAGCTCCTTCTTGCTTGTCTTCATGTGGCATTTATTCAGTCTGTGCACTGGGGGGAGCAAGTTGCCAAGCTGCCTGGTGTCTCTGCTTAAAAGGACACTAATCCTGTTTTTGGCCCCTCCCAAATTCTCCTGGTTATTTTTTGGTGGCAGAACCTCATTCTTTATCGCGACCTCCTGCTATGAGATAACTCAGGCAAGTGGTTATTATCGTGTCTGGCCAAGGCAGGCAGTTTTGGTCAGTGGTTCCTTAATATAGGTAATGTTCCATTTTGTGGCAGCTTCAGCAGCCTGGATCCTGGAATGAGGATGCAAAGCTGAGCTCCCAGCCAGCTAGCAGTGGACACTAAGTATAGTCATGTAACCAGCACACAGATTCAAAAATAAGACGTTACCAGCAGCAGAATAAGCCTGATGAAACTTATTCAAGGCAGCTGTCCTCCAACAGCTGTGTGGCTGACAGGGTCTTGGTGCTCCAGCCGGCTGTCAGGCCTGAGCTTCTGAGGTGGGAGAGCCAAGTTCAGGACATTGGACCACCAGAGACCTCCTTGCCCCATGTAATATCAATCGGCGAGAGCTCTCCCAGAGATCTCCAGCTCAATGCTAAGACCCAGCTCCACTCAATGACCAGCAAGCAATAGTGCTGGACATCCTATGACAAACTAGCAAGACAAGAACACAACCCCACCCACTAGCAGAGAGGCTGCCTAAAATCATACTAAGTTCACAGACACCCCAAAACACACCACTGGACGTGACCTTGCCCACCAGAAAGACAAGATCCAGTCCCACCCACCAGAACACAGGCACTAGTCCCCTCCACCAGGAAGTCTACACAACCCACTGAACCAACCTTAGCCACTGGGGACAGACACCAAAAACCACGGGAACTACGAACCTGCAGCCTGCAAAAAGGAGACCCAAAACACAATAAGTTAAGCAAAATGAGAAGACAGAGAAATACACAGCAGATGAAGGAGCAAGATAAAAATCCACCAGACCAAACAAATGAAGAGGAAACAGGCAGTCTACATGAAAAAGAATTTAGAGTAATGATAGTAAAGATGATTCAAAATCTTGGAAACAGAACGGAGAAAATACAAGAAACGGTTAACAAGGACCTAGAACTACTAAAGAGCAAACAAACAATGATGAACAACACAATAAATGAAACTAAAAATTCTCTAGAAGGAATCAATAGCAGAATAACTGAGGCAGAAGAACAGATAAGTGACCTGGAAGATAAAGTACTGGAAATAACTACTGCAGAGCAGAATAAAGAAAAAATAATGAAAAGAATTGAGGACAGTCTCAGAGACCTCTGGGACAACATTAAATGCATGAACATTTGAATTATAGGGGTCCCAGAAGAAGAAGAGAAAAAGAAAGGGACTGAGAAAATATTTGAAGAGATTATAGTTGAAAACTTTCCTAATATGGGAAAGGAAATAGACAATCAAGTCCAGGAAGCGCAGAGAGTCCTATACAGGATAAATCCAAGGAGAAACATGCCAAAACATGTATTAATCAAACTATCAAAAATTAAATACAAAGAAAAAATATTAAAAGCAGCAAGGGAAAAGCAACAAATAACATACAGGAGAATCCCCATAAGGTTGACAGCTGATCTTTCAGCAGAAACTCTGCAAGCCAGAAGGGACTGGCAGGACATATTTAAAGTGATGAAAGGGAAAAATGTACAACCAAGATTATTCTACCCAGCAAGGGTCTCATTCAGATTCGATGGAGAAATTAAAACCTCTACAGATAAGAAAAATCTAAGGGAATTCAGCACCACGAAACCAGCTTTACAACAAATGCTACAGGAACTTCTCTAGGCAGGAAACACAAGAGAAGGAAAAGACCTACAATAACAAACCCAAAACATTTAAGAAAATGGTAATAGGAACATACATATCAATAATTATGTTAAATGTAAATGGATTAAATGCTCCAACCAAAAGACACAGACTGCCTGAATTGATACAAAAACAAGACCCATATATATGCTGTCTACAAGAGACCCATTTCAGACCTCAGGACACATACAGACTGAAAGTGAGGGGATGGGAAAAGATATTCCATGCAAATGGAAATCAGAAGAAAGCTGGAGTAGCAATTCTCATATCAGACAAACTAAACTTTAAAATAAAGAATATTACAAGAGACAAAGAAGGACACTGCCTAATGATCAAGAGATCAATCCAAGAAGAAGATATAACAATTGTAAATATTTATGCACCCAGCATAGGAGCACCTCAATACATAAGGCAAATGCTAACAGCCATAAAAGGGGAAATCGACAGTAACATAATCAGAGTAGGAGACTTTAACATCCCACTTTCACCAATGGACAGATCAACCAAAATGAAAATAAATAAGGAAACATAAGCTTTAAATGATACATTAAACAAGATGGACTTAATTGATATTTATAGGACTTTCTATCCAAAAACAACAGAATACACTTTCTTCTCAAGTGCTTATGGAACATTCGCCAAGATAGATCATGTCTTGGGTCGCAAATCAAGCCTTGGTAAATATAAGAAAATTGATATTGTATCAAGTACCTTTTCTAACCACAATGCTATGAGACTAGATATCTACAGGAAAAAAAACTGTAAAAAATACATATGGAGGCTAAACAATACGCTACTAAATAACCAAGAGATCACTGAAGAAATAAAAGAGGAAATCAAAAAATACCTAGAGACAAATGACAGTGAAAACATGATGACCCAAAACCTATGGGATGCAGTAAAAGCAGTTCTAAGAGGGAGTTTTATAGCTATAAAATCCTACCTCAAGAAACAAGAAACATCTCAAATAAACAATCTAACCTTACACCTAAAGCAATTAGAAAAAGAAGAATTAAAAAACCCCAAAGTTAGCAGAAGGAAAGAAATGATAAAGATCAGATCAGAAATAAATGAAAAAGAAATGAAGGAAACAATAGCAAAGATCAATAAACTAAAAGCTGTTTCTTTGAGAAGATAAACAAAATTGATAAACCATTAGCCAGACTCATCAAGAAAAAAAGGGAGAAGACTCAAATCAACAGAATTGGAAATGAAAAAGGAGAAGAAATAACTTACACTGCAGAAATACAGAGGATCATGAGAGATTATTACAAGCAACTCTATGCCAATAAAATGGACAACCTGGAAGAAATGGACAAATTCTTAGAAATGCACAAGCTTCTGAAACTGAACCAGGAAGAAAGAGAAAATGTGAACAGATCAATTACAAGCACTGAAATTGAGACTGTGATTAAAAATCTTCCAACAAACAAAAGCCCAGGACCAGATGGCTTCATAGGCGAATTCTATCAAAATTTAGAGATGAGCTAACACCTATCCTTCTCAAACTCTTCCAAAATATAGCAGAGGGAGGAACACTCCCAAACTCACTCTATGAGGCCACCATCACCCTGATACCAAAACCAGACAAAGATGTCACAAAGAATGAAAACTACAGGCCAATATCACTGATGAACATAGATGCAAAAATCCTCAACAAAATACTTGCAAACAGAATCCAACAGCACATTAAAAGGATCATACACCATGATCAAGTGGGGTTTATTCCAGGAATGCAAGGATTCTTCAGTATACACTAATCAATCAATGTGATAAACCATATTAACAAATTGAAGGATAAAAACCATACGATAATCTCAATAGATGTAGAAAAATGTTTCAACAAAATTCAACACCCATTTATGATAAAAGCTATCCAGAAAATAGGCAAAGAAGGAACTTACCTCTACATAATAAAGGCCATATATGACAAACCCACAGCCAACATTGTTCTCAATGGTGAAAAACTGAAACCATTTCCACTAAGATCAGGAACAAGACAAGGATGTCCACTCTCGCCACTATTATTCAACATAGTTTTGGAAGTTTTAGCCACAGCAATCAGAGAAGAAAAAGAAATAAAAGGAATCCAAATTGGATTCAATTCCCTTGAATTGTCCCCATTGGCCTCGCTCCCCACCTCCTAGCTTAGGTCCTCAGCCGCAGAAGCTACTTCCATTTGAGGGGGATGGGTGATGTTAGATGTCCTAGAAAGAGCCAGAGTAGATGCCTGAGTGGGCCGTTGGAGGGGCAACATCCTGATGGTCCTTCAGACTGCAGTTTAGAATAACCACGTTTCTAGAGCTAAAGCCAGGGCAGACCTCCAGGCTGAGAGAAAAATGTTTAGAACTGGAACTTCTCCAGACTGAGTTGAATAGAATATGGTTGCTCTAGGGTGCAGGAGGCAGTAGGGAAAATAAAGGAACCTGGCTGAGGGGCAAGATCTAACTGTTATCCACAGCTCTGAAAAGGATCTGCGGTTCACAGGCATATACTCAGGCCCTGTGTGCTCAAGGTCTACACCTCACTCAGAGACCTCCTTTCTGTGCTTCCCTGGGCTCTCAAGGTTTCCCCAGCTAGGTTTCCCACGTCTCTCTCTATGTGTGTGAACAGATACCGTGGGAATTTCTTGTTTTCCCCATTCCTCCCCTGGTTGGTCACTCAGAGCCAATGTCTGGAAGCAGGAGAAGCAGGTGTGGTCAGGGTGGAGCAGTGGACTGAACTTTGACCTCTGGGCATGTGTATAACAGTTCCTAGGGAGAGATTGCTAAGATTTCTATAACTCCAGAAAGTGTGTAGCCCTCTCCCAGGTGTGCCATGTAGCACAACTGCAGAGGGTATGATTCACACCAAAGTCTATGAACAGTGCCCCAGAGCTGCACAGTGCAGAGCCCGTCAGGCCATTCAAAGTGACCCTGCCTCTCCCTAGTGATCCCTAGTCCTGAAGGAATTGGTTACTGCACCCATCTTCTCTAGCAATAGCAGGAATGGAAACAGAGCCAATAATGACAAGGCCAAGATTTATTCAAGTGCTTGTGCAAAACGTTTGATTTTCCATACTATTTTATTGCTCTAGTACATACCTTGATATTGGAAGTGACCTATACTTTCATGGATCTCCAGTCATCAGCTTTCTTCTAGCTTTGCAAGGGGCAATTTGCCTAAGAAATCTAATTATTTATTCCAGGTAAAGGTTGCTTTCAGTCCCTCCAATATCTAAATCTCCTCTGGGAAAAATAGGTTAGTAATTCTTCTGTTTACAAGGCTGACTTGATCTTGGTGAACCAAACATATGAAAAATTATTTAAATTAGGACTGGAAAGTACAAGGTGTCCCTGAGGATTTCAAAGCAGCAAAGAGATTTTTTCTTACTTATTTAAAATCTAGCAGTGATACGTGCTAATATCCAAGAATCTCTAAACCAGTGGCTCCCAATATGTGGTCCCTGAAACAGCATCACCTGGGAATTTTTTAAAAATGCAAATTATCAGGTCCCACTCCAGATCTACTGAATCAAATTCTGAGGGGTAGGGCCCAGCAATCTGTGCTCTAACAAGCCCTCCAGGTGATCCTGATGCATGCTTATGTTTGCAAAGCAGTGTTCTAGGACTAGGAAAGTGATTCTCAGTCTTGCTTGTATCTAAGAATTCCCTGGGGAGCTCTTAAAAAATCTGCCCATGGCCACGCCCCAGACAAATCAGAATCTCTGGAAGGGGAACACAGACATAAATTCCCCAGGTGATTACAATGTGCACCTATGGTTAAGAAACACATTGTTTTAGGAGCAATACATCTCAAATTTTAGCATGTATAAATATTTGTTAAATATTTAGATTAAATACTTGTTAAATATTAGATTACCCCCAGAGATTTTGATTCAGTAGATCAATGGTAAGGCCCAGGAATTTATGTTTTTAGCCAATAGCCCAGGTGCTATTGTAGAAGGTCCATGGACCACTCCTTAAGGAGCACTACTTTAGAGCCAGGACTACCTAAAGAATCTTTAGGAAGGACTGTGCTTACCCGTGGGAATTAAGAAGCCATAGCTCTGAAGACTTTAAGTTTCAGGGTCAGTTGTATGGTGATGGATGGTAACTTGACCTTTGGCGGTAATCACTTTGTAGTGTATACAGATGTCGAATTATATAATGTTGTACACCCAAGACTTATACCATGTTATATACCAATTTTACCTCAATAAAAAAATAAAATGTTTTTAAAAATTGCAGGCCAAAAAAAATTCAACAGATTACTTCATGGAGAGGGTGGGAAATGGAACTGCAGAAAGGTGGTGAAGCTGTTTAATTACGATGTCCCTGTCAACCATTGATTTCATCGACCTTGGGAGCTAATGAGCTCTCTCAGCAAAATAATGAAATCAGGAGATGGACCCAAACAACCTCTTAAATTGCATGGTCCTATGTTAGAGGCTAGCCCGTCCAAACAGCAAATTCCTACACCAGGAGCAGGGCAGCAGCATGAAAACAACAGACCGTGCAGTCAGGCAGACTTGGATTTGAATCTGGGTGTCACCACTTGCTAGCTACATGACCTTGAGCAAGTCTCTCTGAGTCTGTGTTCTGATCGGTCAGATGAGGATACTGATACCTCCCTCACAGGGCCATTATGCAGATTAACAGGAAAAGCATATCGCACCCACTAGCCTCACACAAAGGGTAGCTATTGTTACTCTGCTGTTTATTGACCAGAGTCTGTTTTCTAATTTATTGTACCAAGTGTCATTCAGTAGTTTTGACACCCTGAGAAATTCCTCCAGCTCCTCTGTATAGACACAGAATTCACAAGAAGCAGAGACATGAAAACCTGCCATTATCTTTTTTTTTTTTAATTTATTTTTTATTTTTGGCCGCATTGGGTCTTCGTTGCTGCACACCGGCTTTCTCTAGTTGTGGTGAACGGGGGCTACTCTTCGTTGCGGTGCGCGGGCTTCTCATTGCCGTGCCTTCTCTTGTTGCGGAGCATCGGCTCTAGGCGCGCGGGCTTCAGTAGCTGTGGCGCTGGGGCTTTGTTGCTCCGCGGCATGTGGGATCCTCCTGGACCAGGCCCAGAACCCGTGTCTCCTGCATTGGCAGGCGGACTCTTACCCACTGCGCCACCTGGGAAACCCCTGCCGTTATCTTTAAATAAAAGCAACTAAGAATGGATGATCTAGGGAATATTTTTTATAAGCCCTGTGCTTGAGTTAGACCTCCAAATGATTCTCGAGTCTGTTGAGCAAACTATACCCATAGCAATTTGACTGGTAAGACACTAACTTGAGGGGGAAAAAAAAAATCTTAAATAATTTCCCAGCTGTGTTCTAATTGTCTGCTTAGAAAGAGTATACATACATTTTTTACTGTGGTTACTTCAAGGATAGATGCCGCTAAAGAGAATTTTAAGTGATTCATACCATGTTTCCTCATTGGAGAAAGCTTTTGCCAACTTTGTTCTCATAAGCCTACAGAAATAAAAGAGAATATGGTAGAGGAGGACATTAAGAATTAAAGTTGGAGAAAAATTCAAGCAGTCACCCAGTTTATTTTTTGAGTTTTAGACAGAAAGTCTAGCCTGACCCTCGTGATGGCCTCAGGCAGATGGAGGCTTCCATGAACGTCATTTTTTACTAAATGCTCCGTATTGTTCGGCTGCCTCCCTCCTGCCACAGGATAAATATGGCTCCTCGGGTGGGTTTGGGATGGAGAGGAGCTGGGTATCACTCCCATCATAATTACCCCTCAGACACTTAAGATGACAATTGAGTCATCCTCTAGCCTCTTTTTTTCCAGGAAAAAATCCAGTTCCTTAAAACCTGCCTCACAGGCTCTCTTTTCTAACCCTTTAATCATGGTCTCCTTTGTGTGCCCTGGCCATGTGCCCTGCTTCTCTTCTCAGCTGTGGCTCTCAGAACTGGACCTGGTCCACGAATGAGGACCTGACCATGCTGACAGGAATAGGAAAGCCCCTCTATCTCCATAATCACTTTTAAGCCAAGAAAGTAGTTAACAGTCATCATCGAGTACCTCCCAGGCTCCGTTCTAGAAGCTGTGGATAACTGCTGTCACAGAGCCAGGCAGGACCATAATGGGGGGTGGGGGGTGGGAAGGATGGTGTCAAGCAAGAGATTGTGGCCCCGCTTGGCTCCAGGGGTCTCTTGCCCTGAGGTCCGTTGTTTCGGGGTCTTTTTCTTTCTTTCTTTCTTTTAAAATTTATTTTCTATATTTTAAAAGAATTTTAAACTTAAGGTGTAATCAACACATAGCATTATGTTTGTTTCAGGTATACAACGTAATGATTCAATATTTGTATACATTGCAAAATGATCAACACAATTAGTCTAGTTAACGTTTGTCACCATACATAGTTACAAATTTTTTTTTCTTGTGATGAGAACTTTTAAGATTTACTCTTACCAATGTTCAAATATGCAATACCATATTATTAACTAGGACCAGCCCAGGTTGAGTGATTCCTCTCTCAGAGCATTTGGTAACCAGGGTGTTGCTGTCAACCTCTTGTTTCTCCCCGTTTACCATCTAACTTCTTGTAAGAATATCCACACTTGTGATCTTTCCATCTTCATCTCTCACTTAGTCTTCAAGCCTCTAAAACCTGACTTCACCCATCATGCCTAAAACTACCCTCTCAGAGCCCCAGTAATCTCCCGAAAGTAATTTTAATGGGCACTTTGACAAGTTCCTTCAAGTAACCTCTCTGTAGTGTTTGACACTTTTGACCACGGTCCTTCTGGAAACAGTCTCTCTCTCCTTTAGCTTCCAGTGCCTCAACTATTGTCATTCACTACCTCATTCTGTTTGTGCTATGCTACAGCCATATATAACTCTTTGCAGTCCCTTGTGTAGGGGATGTGCTGTTGACTCCACAACTCCTTGAGTCATAAGTCTAAACCAAGCATTGTACTCTCACTCCCCTTCTAGCAATTTGATCAGGAAGGAGCAAATGACTCAATCCTGGCCAATAAGATATAAAGGGAACAAAGATTTTCTTACTCCTAAAAAGAGTCATGTGGAAGAAAGAGTATCTTTTCTTATGGGAAGGATGGAGTAGAAGTAAGGAGGAGGGAGGCACCTGGAGAGCACAGAGAAGGGAAGTTGAACTTGTGTGTGGTCTGCCTGAGGCCCACACTACACATGACTTTCTTGTTGTGTAAGATAATAAACTGTCTCATGGCTTAGTGAGTGTGAGTTTGGTTTTATTTACTAATGATACTGAACATTTCCTCATATGTTTACTGGCTGTATGTGTTTCTGCTCCTGGCAAATGTTTTAAGGTTTCTTTTTTTATTTTTTCTAATTTTATGTGTTTTTTCTTATTGATTGGTAGAAACTCTTTTTATATTTTTGAGACTAATTATATGTGTATTGCAAATATCTTATCTCCATTTTACTTTACTCTTCATTTTCTTGAAGATATCTTTTGATGAATAATATATACTAATTTTAATATAATTTATCAATATTTGTAGCAGATGCTTTTTAAGAAAATGTCTTATACAAGAAATCTTTCCCTATTTGAGGTCTAAATCATTTTCTTTTATTTTCTACCATGAATTTTAAAGTTTTCTTTTTTGTATTTAAACCCTTAATTCATCTTGAGATGATTTTTGTATGTGGTGTAGGATACATACTTTTCCATTTGTATTGTTCCTTTGGCCTGGGATAAACTCTACTTATTCATGACATGTTATCCTTTTTATATATGGTTGAACTATGGTTGGATTTGTTTTGCTAATATTTAAAAAATTTTTGCATTTGTTTCTTGAGGAATATTGGTCTTTTTTTCTTTTTTTTTCTTATAACTTTATGGAATGAGTTGGAAAGAATTTTCACACCTGGGATTTCTGGAAGAGTTTGTGTAGAATTGGCATTATTTCTTCCTTAAATCTTTGTAGAATTCACCAGAGAAGTCATCTGGGCTTGGAATTTTCTTTGTGAGAACATTCTTAACTACAAATTCAATTTTTAATTAGATATAGGGCCATTCAGGTTATCTATTTATTCTTAAGTGAGCTTTGGTTGTTGTGTCTTTCAACGAATGTTCCTATTTCATTTTAGTTTTGAAATGTATTTGCATAAAATTACTCATAATATTCTTTTATTATCATTTGAATGTCTGTAGGATCAGTAGTAATGTCCTTTCTCTTTTTTTCTTGATATGGGTAATTTCTGTATGGTAGGATAGGTATCTCATGACTTAGTGAATATGAGTTGTTCTATAATTATTTTTTTATTTTTTATTTTTTTTATTGTCCCTGGTTTACAGCTGAGGAGACTATTACTTTTTTTTTTTTTTTAGAAGATGTGGGGGTAGGAGTCTATTAATTAATTTATTTATTTTTGCTGTGTTGAGTCTTCGTTTCTGTGCAAGGACTTTCTCTAGTTGTGGCAAGCAGGGGCCACTCTTCATCGCGGTGCGCGGGCCTCTCACTATTGCGGCCTCTCTTGTTGCGGAGCACAGGCTCCAGACGCGCAGGCTCAGTAGTTGTGGCTCATGGGCCTAGTTGCTCTGCGGCATGTGAGATCCTCCCAGACCAGGGCTTGAACCCGTGTCCCCTGCACTAGCAGGCAGATTCTCAACCACTGCGCCACCAGGGAAGGCCCTGTTCTATAATTATTGACTAGAGCAACTTGTTTAACGGTGCAGTTCAGATCTTCTGTGTTCTCCCTGATTTTGTGTCTGCCTGTCATTTCTATCAATTATTGAGAGTGCAGTATTGAAAAATTATAGATTTGTCTATTTCTTTTAGTTCTGTCAGTTTTTGCATTGTATATTCAAAGCCCTGTTATTAGTTTCATATGCATTTAGAATTTTTATGTTCACTTAATGAATTGATTCCTTTATTATTGTGAAATTTCTTTTCTCATCCTTCATAATATTCCTTTTACTGAAATGGACTTCATCTGATATTTATATCTCTATTCCAGCTTTCCTTTGCTTGGTGTTGACATGGTATATCTTATTTCAACTGTCAAATTTAATTTGTCTATATTTTTACATTTAAAGTGCATTTCTTGCAGACAGAAAATAGCTGGGGGTTGTTTTCTATCAAGTGTGACAGTGTTGCTTTTTAATTGGACTGTTTTTACCAATTATTTTTATTGTCATTGTTGGACTTAAATCTACCATCTTGGTCTCTGTGTTCTACTTGTCTCATGTGATGTTTCTTTTTTCCCTCTGAAATTTCAGACATTATTTCTTCAAAAAAATTTTTTTAGTCACCCCCATTTCTCTCATCTGCTTCTGGAATTGCAATTGCATATATTTTAGGTAATTTGATATTGTCTCAAAGATTATTAATGGTCTGTTAATTTTTTCTTCAGTCTTTTTTTTCTGTGTGTATTTTGTTTTGGATACTTCTATGTCCTCAAATTAACGCTTTCTTCTGAAGTACCTAGACTGCAGTTAATCCCATCCAGTAATTGTTCATTTCATATATTATAGTTTTCAGTCTTAGCAGTTTAATTTTGACTTTAAAATACCTTCCATTTCTTTCCTCATTATTTTTGTGTTCATGTTGGGCACATTGTTTGAGGTCTCATCCCACCAGACTCTGAGTTTTTCCTGCCTGTAATGTGGCCTGGAATGAATCTCTGGAGTGATCACAGAACTTAACCTGGTTTGTTTAGCCTTTCTCAATGGTCATTGTCCTGCACTGACTATTGTTCACTGTCTAAAAATCATTGGCTCATATATTTTGCCTGCTTTTTAAAGTGGTTTAATACAGGAGGGCAAACCCAGTCCCTGTTACTCCGTAATGGCCATAGCCTTCATTTTAGAAAGATATTTCTGGTAGATATAGAATTCTACGTTGACAGCATTTTACTTTCAGCACTTTCAAGCATGTTTTGCTTTTCAGTGTGTTAGAAATATTATCTTCTGGCTTATGTTATTTTTGACAAGAAATTATTATTCTATTTTCAACAACTTTTCTCCTGGTCATAGGTCACATTTTCTTGTTTCTTCTCATGTCTAGTATTTTTTAAATGGATGCTGGAAATTGTCATTTTGCATTGTTCTATGTCTGGATTTTGCTGTCTTTCTGATTTCTGTCTCCTCAACTCATTACTCAACTTCTGTACTCTGTTTGGGTTCCTCTACCTTGTGGTATGGTCTGGAAAGTACCTCCATGTAGAAAGCCAGAGTGAGCATAGGACCATTTTATTCGATTGCCTTTCCTCAGGGATCACTTAACTGAACTGCTTGTCTTCCAGTATCTGAAAGCTTGGGGGGTTTTTCCTATATTTTGTCCAACTTTCTAGTTGTTTACAGTGGGAGCATAAGTCCAGTACCAGTTACCCTGTTATTTTTGCCAAAATCAGAAATTGTTACATTATTAAAAATAACTACCCAACTAACAAGCAATTAAATAAAGGTTTTCATGCATTAGCCAAGGAAGAGTAGTATCCTGGACCATGAATTATGACTAGTCCAATCCCACACCCCCAAGGCCCTTTTCAAAATAAGTTGAAAAAACCAATTCCACATTTGTATTATCTCTTATTGCATTCAATGCTGAAAGCTCACATCATTTAGCAGTATATAATTTTGGCTACTGTGTACAATTGTGGGGCTGGTATATGCCCTTTATTTTTCTCTGTTGTGGCCTAATTCTCTTAAGTGTTATAAAGAGGTATTATATGCCTTAGGAGTATTTGTTATTTGGGACAGTCTCAAAGATTTCTGGACTAATTCTTTCAGAATGAAAAGGGTACAGTAGATTCTCAGAATTTACTCCATGCTCACATTTTCCTTCCTTCTTGAACATCTCAATTCTGTCCATATCTGTTAAAATTCCACTCCTTCAGTATTCAAATGATATGTCACCTCCTTTAGTTATTCCTTCCTTGTCAGTATCTTTAAATTGAGACTTAAGCTTCCTCTCCTCTGTGTTTCCACATTTCTTGGTTTATACTTCACATAGGATAATTATTAATTCTAAATTATATCGTAATTATTTGTACAGATGTCACATTTGCCCCCCTGTAGGCTGTGAATTCATTGAAGGAAAGACTAAATCTTAATCATCTTCGAGATCTCATAGCACCTTGTACCATGCCTGTCAAATAATTGTGCTCAGTAAATCATTGTTAAATGAATGGTGAAGGAAAATGGAAAGGCTTTCAAGGCAAGCTGCCCTTAATATACTGTTTTTACCTAAACCCAGCTCTATTCATCGTAGTCTAATAATGCAGGCATCATTGTTCCCTGAATGCCTGCTTCAGAGGTCAGTGGTCCTGATGTGGCTACAGCTCATGCCAACTTCTCCTCATTCTGAGTTGCTATGGTGGGTGGGAGTTCACTGAATTGGTAGTAAGACCAAGTTTCTTCTCCTTTTCGTCTGTTATATTCCTCTGCCAATCCCCTACCCCATTGTCAGTCTCCCTCAGTCTTTGAAGCTCGGGAAGCTTCTGTGAGCTAATGACAAAAGGTTCCAGTCATTTCTGTATGCTTGCCTGCTCATGGAGAGTAGCGGTGTGTGTTTAAATGACAGTTTCTCAGTCCCTCTCTAGTGCAGCTTCCTGCTTTGGGAACACTCTGGGTTCAGGGGCTTTCTGCCTCTGTAAACTTTTCTCTCCTCGGTGTGTTGGCTTATTTGTCTTTAACCACCCTTTGACTGCAGAATTAGTCTTCAAATTGCTATATTCTTTGACAGTCTAAGTGAGGTGGAGGTCACAGTGCAACTCAAGCAGGGGAAGGCTTACTGATGTACTTCTGGTTCTTTGTTGAGATCAGTCCTCAGTTACTTATGGAGTAACACCTTCTGGATGCTGTGCACTGCCCTGGGTACTGAAGGTGCAAAGTTGAGTAAGTTTGGGCCTCAAGGAACTTATCATTTAGATGGAGAGATTGGTAAACAACAAACAAGCCTACAGTTTATGAGTGCGATAACAGAGGATGGGTAACAGAACACTCTGGAAAGGTAAAGGGGAAATAACTCTGCCTGGAGGCTGTGGTAGGGTACCTCAGTACCCTGGGGAAGGTAACATCTAAGCTGGGTCTTCCAGAATGAGTAGGAATTCATCAAGCGGAGAGAGGTAGGTGAAGAGTTCAGGAGGAGGAAACAGCACGTGCAAGGGCCCCAAAACATGAAAGATTATTGTTTGTTTGGTACATTTGGGAGGGAGGCAGTGAGAGGAAATTGCTGGAAAAGTACACTTGAGCCAGACTGCCCTTTTTATGATCTGTTAAGAAATATGGATTTTTTTTCCATAGGCCTATATTTCCTAAATTTTGGTCATGTTTCTGCCACTCTCACATTATCATCATATGTAATGCATAATATCTGTACCAATGTTCACTTAACACTTTCCTTTAAACGACTCTAACTCACCTCACTTAAAATAGTTTATTATGTAATATTTAATTACTTTAAAAAGAATATATATCACATATATAAATTATGAATCAGAATAGTAGAATGGATACTTGTGAACTCGTCATCCGACAGAAGAGGTAAAACATTTTTCTCCAACTTAAGAACTAAAACATTTCCAGCTCCGTTGCTCTACTTGTACGCTTCTTTCCTGTGTCATCTCCTTGCCTCTCCTAAGAGATTACCACTACCCTATACTTGGTGTTCATTATTCCCTTGTTTTTTTGAAGAATTACTTCACCTCCTATGTATAGATCCCTAAACAATATATCACTTAGCTTTGTTTGGTTTTTTTGTTGTTCTGTTTTTTGGTTTTATTTTACTGGCGTATAGTTGATTGACAATGTTGTTAGTTTCAGGTGTACAGCAAAGTGATTCAGTTATACATATACATATATTCATTGTTTTTTTTACCTTTGTTTGGTTTTGCACTTTATATTTTGATTTGTGACATCCTTGTAGAAGAAAGATGGATGCAGGAACAAGCCTGGAAGCAGGGACACTCTTTAGAGGTGATTGTCATAATCTAGAAAAGAGTTGATGGGAACCTGGATTAGGGCAATAGGGAGAGGAGAGGATCAATATGAACTATTTCAAAGGCAGAGTTGCTGAAACCAAGGAACGATTTAAAAGAAATATATAGTAAGAGCTTCTTTAGAAATCTGCCCTCTGTGATGTTTCTAATACTAAAACTCTTTGTTTAGTTTATTGATATAAACAGTTTGAATTTTGACCTTTGATGTGCTGGTGGTTCCCTGTGGTTTCCAGGGAATAGGGAAAAACAAATCCATATGTCTCCTTCCTAGAAGGTCTATTCTGTGACTTTTAAAGATAAGTAAATAAAAGCCATGTACTTTTGAATGATGTTTAAGGTGTGGTACTTTACGATCCTACTAGGCAGATGAACCAACCAATCCTCAGATCTTGTTTTTTTTTAACTCCAAAACAAGTCCTTCCCTCCAGGCCATAGTGTCTTGAATGTCCTTTTTTAATTCACCACAACCAGATTTCCCCCCCCACCCCTTTTTTTTTTGCGGTACACGGGCCTCTCACTGCTGTGGCCTCTCCCGTTGCGGAGCACAGGCTCCGGACGCGCAGGCTCAGCGGCCATGGCTCACAGGCCCAGCCACTCCGCGGCATGTGGGATCTTCCCGACCGGGGCACGAACCTGTGTCCCCTGCATCGGCAGGCGGACTCTCAACCACTGCGCCACCAGGGAAGCCCTCCCCATATTTTTTAAAACAAAAATGTCATCTTTTTGTAATTTGTACAACATCACTATTGTTTTCAGAATGACTTTGGAAAGACCCAACAATTTGGGCAATATTTACAAATTGTAGTTAATTTAAGGCTGTCTACACTAAGATTTTTAACTTTAAAATAAGGGGTTGAATTAGCCAGTTTTATTGAGACTAGAGCAATTAACTTGTAATTTGTGGTTGGCTGGAAACAGCCACTCACTAGAAGGGGAGCCTGGGTACTCCCCCAGGCCCTCATGCTGACCTGGATTGAGCAACGTGAGCAAAGCAGAGTGCTTTGGAAGAAGCATTCTCCAGCCAGGAGACCACTCATGCTACACCAGCTAGACTTGGAAACTGGTTCAACACAGTGGATCAGAAAACAACCACACAGCAGGAGTTTTTGTTTTGTTTTGTTGTTTTTTGGGTTTTTTTTTTTTTTTTTTTTTTTTTTGCGGTATGCGGGCTTCTCACTGTTGTGGCCTCTCCCGTTGCGGAGCACAGGCTCCGGACGCGCAGGCTCAGCGGCCATGGCTCACGGGCCCAGCCGCTCCGCGGCATGTGGGATCTTCCCAGACCGGGGCACGAACCCGTGTCCCCTGCATGGGCAGGCGGACTCTCAACCACTGTGCCACCAGGGAAGCCCAGCAGGAGTTTTTAAGAAAATACAAAGTGACCACTTGTGAAAATAGAGGTGAAATACAGTGATTGTCAGTTTAAGTCGTCTTTTGAGAGTCCATACTCCCTCCCACCTTTTTAGTCATTTAGTTGAACATTTTCCTTAGTTTGAACCAGACTGGTTGCTCAACAAACTATTTGACAGTCTAGGAAAGCCAGTTATCAGGAGACAAAATGTCTTGGATAAATGAGCCATGTTCATCAGCGGTAGAATCCAAACAGTCCCCCGTGGTTCCTCATGCCTCTGCTAGGCTGTGGCCTCTTAGACTATTCAGTTCAATTAAACAAATATTTATTTAGTGCCTATTATGCAAAAGCTCAGTACTAGGCATCCTGCTAATACTGTATTACTTTCCTAATGGACTGGGAAACTTGGGAAGGTCTCAGATAGGTTATAACAGGTCCCCTATCTTATTCTGAGGAGGAGATGCTATTTATCTCCAAACTAATTGAACAGACTGGGGAAAGGAGGGAGGGCGTGAATGGGGACCCTGAGGGGAGTAGCTCTGTTGCTCTGTCTTCCCCAGTGGAAATTCCGACAAATGTGAGGTGGGAAGCCTAGTGCAGAGAGGGATTTGGTGGTTTGGGGATTGGAAGTAGATCTTAAGATCTACTCTCCGATACTAGATGAGGACCTGTGACTTAATCCTAACAGGATATGACATTCAGGATTTTGTGGCCACCTTGTTGGGTTGACACATTCCTTCTGCATCACTGTTCACCCAGCCATTAATTTTATTTGACTACATACTTCTAGTCTGGAGTCTTGCTCTTTGAATAGGAGAATTTTGCTTTATTTTTATTTTTTACCTCCTGATGATTGATGGTGGGGAGGGGAAGGACAGAAGCAGATAGGAAGCAGAGAGATAAGCTGACAAAAATGACAAAATACAATTTTATGTTTAAATTGGAAGAACAAAAGCTTGTTGATGAATTGTGATATTATTTGGTATTGAAGAGTAACACAGATATAATTAAAGCCTTTCAACCCAATGTTTAATCCAGACAGCTCTTTTCAGAAAGTCAGGCTGTATTTATCTCATACAAGCAACCCTGTTTTATGCAGCTCATTTATATGACAGCTGTTATGACCATGATATCTAGACCCAGGGCCAGAAACACAGTCCCAAATTGAATCTTTCAATACCCATGGCATGAAGGAGCGAGTATGCATACAGAGAGGGGAATATAATATCCTACATTTGCATAGCGCTTTGTTCTTCTTTCAAAATACTTTCACATCTATGAGAACACGAAATGGCGTTGTTTACTAAAGTTCACTGTTAATTTTTTTTTCCCTAATGATTATTTGGCCACCATCCTGTAGGTTGTGTTGTTGAACTAAGTTTAAGAATCTTAAGGTCAAAAAGGATATTTGGTGATCTTTTGGTCTGGGGCACAAACTGTGAGAAGATCTAGAGTTCTTCCTTAAAATGCATATACCCCTTGGAAGAACCATGTTCCTAGGTAACAGCTTAAAATGTGATTGTTCACATATTAACATGGATTTGTTGGCAGTTACCTGAAAAGAGAGAGAAGAGTTTTAAGGTGGTAAAGGAAGTTATCTAGAAGATGAGGATGCCTCCAGGAGGGGAGTGAGCAACCATGGGGCTGCCAAAGTCCATCTCTCCAACTCCAACCTCATCTGTTACCAGCCTTTCCCATAAAACTGCATTAGGATTGTTTTCTTAATTTCTCTTTCTGATAGTTCGTTATTAGTGTATTGAAACACAACAGATTTCTGTATATTTTACATCTTGTAACTTTACTGAATTCATTTGGTGACACAAATAAATGGAAAGATATACTGTGCTCATGGATTGAAAGAATATTGTTAAAATTTCCATACCGCCCAAAGCAATCTACAGATTCAATATAATCCTTATCAAAATACCCATGGCATCACAGAACTAGAACAAAATAATTCTAAAATTTGTGTGGGACCACAAAAGACCCCAAATAGCCAAAGCAATCCTGAGAAAGAAAAACAAAGCTGGAGGCATCACACTCCCTGATTTCAAAGTATATCACAAAACTATAGTAATCAAAATAGTGTAATACTGGGACAAAAACAGACACATAGATCAGTGGAACAGAATAGAAAGCCCAGAAATAAACCCATGTTTATATAGTCAATTAATCTATGACAAAGGAGGCAAGAATAAACAATGATGAAATGAGAGTTTCTTCAGTAAATGGTGTTGGGAAAACTGGACAGCTACATACAAAAGAATGAAACTAGACCACTTTTTTACACCAATACAAAAATAAACTCAAAATGGATTAAAGACTTAAATGTAAGACTTAAAACC
This sequence comes from Tursiops truncatus, assembly GCF_011762595.2. Taxonomy (NCBI): domain Eukaryota; kingdom Metazoa; phylum Chordata; class Mammalia; order Artiodactyla; family Delphinidae; genus Tursiops; species Tursiops truncatus. Next base: position 43,015,510 of record NC_047040.1, on the reverse strand, counting down.
ATATATTTTCCTGGGAGAAAATATAGACAGTATGCTCTTTGATATCAGTCTTAGGAGTATTTTTCTGGATATGTCTCCTCAGGCAAGGGAAACAAAAGCAAAAATAAACAAATAGGACTATACTGAAAAGCTTTTGCACAGTGAGCGAAACCATCAGCAAAACTAAAGACAACCTACTGAATGGGAGAAGATAATTGCAGATGATATGACTGATAAGGGGCTAGTATCCAAAATATATAAGGAATTCATACAATTCAATATCAAAAAAACAAATAATTTGATTAAAAAATGGGCAGAGGACCTGAGTAGACATTTTTGCAAAGAAGACATACAGATGACAAGCAGGCATATAAAAAGATGCTCAACGTCACCATCAGGGAAATGCAAATCAAAAAGTGAGATATCAGCTCACACCTGTCAGAATGGCTATTGTCAAAAAGACAACAAATAGGGAATTCCCTGGTGGCCCAGTGGTTAGGACTCAGCACTTTCACTGCTGTGGCCCAGGTTCAATCCCTGGTCAAGGAACTAAGATCCCACAGGCCACGTGGCATGGTCAAAAAAAAAAAAAAAAGCAAAACTAAAAAACCTAATAATAAGTGTTGGTGAGAATGAACATGGATAAAAGAGAACTGTCGTGCATTGTTGTTGGGAATGTAAATTGGTACTACTACTGTGGAACACAGTATGGAGTTTCCTCAAAAAATTAAAAATGGAACAGTGATACAAACTAGCAATTCCACTTCCAGGTATTTATCCAAAGAAAATGAAAACACTAATTCCAAAAGACATATGCACCCCAATGTTCATTGCAGCATGATTTGCAATAGCCAAGATACAGAAGCAACGTATGTGTCCACCAATAGATGAATGGCTAAAAAAGATAGATGGCTACATTTATATATCTCACAATGGAATATTACTCAGCAGTAAAATAAGAATGAAAGCTTGCCATTGGCTACAACATGGATGGACCTAGAGGATATTACATGAAGTGAAATAAGTCAGATGGAGAAAGACAAGTATTGCACGATTTCACTTATATGTAGAATCTAAAAAACAAAACAAATGAAAAAAGATATCAAAAGAGAAACACTCATAGATACAATGAACAATCTGGTGGTTTGCCAGAAAGGGGGAGGGGAGTGAGGGGATGGGTGAAATAGGGGAAAAGGATTAAAAGGTACAAACTTCCAGTTACAAAATAAGTCATGGCATAATCATGTCATGTATAACAATAATAATGTATGGCAAAGGGAATATAGTCAATAATATTGTAATAACTTTGTATGGTGACAACTGGTAACAAGACTTATCATGGTGATTATTTTATAACGTATAAAAATATCAATTCACTATGTGGTGCACCTGAAACTAATATAATAATGTATGTCAATTATACTCCAATTAAAAAAAAAACTGTATTAGTTGCCTCCACTATCTGCTCGCAGGGCCCCTGCACTCTCCTGGCAGCACATATCACTCAGGTTATTTGCTTGGTCAACACACTAATTCTGTCCCTAGACTCTGCGTTCTTTGGGGTCAGCGACTCGTGTCCCTCACCGTTGCTTTCCAGCATTTCTGCATATAGCAGAGACTCAGGAAAGCATTATAGAATGAATGAAAACTTTAATCCATAATTTTATGCCTAGTTGTAATAGTTAAGCTTCTCGATTATGCCATCTTTGTTTTCAAAAGGAATGACTCTGGAGCATGCCAGAAATTGAAATGTTTACCTTTGCTTTAATACTCTAGAAAAGTATCCAATTTCCCTGTGGAACAGTATAAATAATAGATAGGTAACACTTACTGAATGTTTATTGTGTGCTGGGTACATTTTTATCATTTTATACAGATTAATTTATGTGATTCTCACCATAATCCTCTGAGGTAAATGCTACTATTATTACCATTTTAAAATACAGACACTGAGGTGCAGAATTTGAGTCTTCCTGCATATAAATGTTGCCTTTCTTGTTATGAGAAAGGAAAAAGCGTTGAATGACAATGACCAAAGAAGTTTTTTCTATTTGCATTTATCAAACTTCAATGTAGAATCAATAAAAATTAAATGCAATTAAAGAAAGACAAAGTGTTTATCCCTGAGGAGCATAGCATGGTGCCTAAGTATATCATTGCATAACAATCTGTTAACAATTTCCTAAAACCCACAAGAACGTGGAGCTGTGTTAGCGATAAATATTAAGAAGTGGAGGATCCAAGACGGCACACCAACTCTGTCCACTAGGTGGCATTAGCGCCTCTAAATGAGGGGCGTGGGTGGGAACACGTCTGATCATGCCGTCAGCACCCCTGACGAAAAGGTTCAAGTACTGGTCTTCAGTTTCCTAGGCCCCAGCTTTGCATCCCCGGCGAGCTGAGGAACTGTCAGACACCCACCAGCGTGTATCGTAGCTCCCCGACCAGGGCTCGAACCCGAGCCGCCTGCATTGGAAGCACAGCGTCTTAACCACTAGACAGCCAGGGAAGTTCCCCAGTTTCACTTTTAGATGCTAAGGTAGAGAAACTACAATTAGCTATGTGTAAGTTGGTCATTAGAAGAAGAAATGCGGATTTAGCGTCTGCAATGAGCTAGTTCCTTCTCTAGGTGCTGTTGTTGCTGCCAATATGGGCAAAGCAGGTACTAGCCTCACCCTCACGAAGCTTGTAATCTAGCTGGGAAGATAAACATGAAACAAGTAATGACATAAAAGTAGACAATTACAAGTGTGCCAAGTACCAGGTCTTACAGGAATGTGAAACAGGTGGATCTAACCTAGTGGGGGGGGGCGGGGTTCAGGGTAGGCTTCCAAGAAGTGATAATGGGAGGTAATCAGGTAACTAGCCAAAAGGAGGGTGGCTAAGCGTTCCAAGTGAAAGAAACATCATTTGTATGGACCCCCTAAGTGGGCAGGAGCCTGCTCAGTTCAAACGTCTGAGAAGATTCCAGTGTAGCCGGAGGGGAGAAAGAGAGGGACAGAGGGGTTGGAAGCTGGAGAGGTTGCCTATTGGACAATAAGAAGTGTTAAAGTATTTTAAATAGGAAAGTGACATGATCGGATGTGCATTTTTTAAAAGGTTGTTCTGCCTGAAATGGGGAGGCCAGATTGAGGAGATAAGACTAGATGGGGAGAGACCCAAGGGTAAACTTTTTTTTTTTTTTTTTTTTTTTTTTTTGCGGTACACGGGCCTCTCACTGCTGTGGCCTCTCCCGTTGCGGAGCACAGGCTCCGGACGCGCAGGCTCAGAGGCCATGGCTCACGCGTCCAGCCGCTTCGCGGCATGTGGGATCTTCCCGGACCGGGGCACGAACCCGCGTCCCCTGCATCGGCAGGCGGACTCTCAACCACTGCGCCACCAGGGAAGCCTGTGGGGAAGATTTTATACCGTTTTAGTAAAATGGTGATGGCAGCCTGACCCAGTGAGGCAGGAAGTGTGAGCTCATTGATTAGGGGTGTGAGAGGGAAGAGTCAAGGTTTCTGGCTTAAACAAGAGGATCGATGGTATTGCCATTTGCCAAGGTAGAGAAGAACATCAGAGAAGCAGCAGATTTGGAGCAAAGTTCATGTGTTCATTTCAGGATATTTTGAGTTTGAGGCACTTAAAAAATATTCAAGAGGAGCAATTAAGAAAGCACTTACATATGAGGAGCTCAAAAGAGAGACTGTGGTTGTTCACATAGATTTGACACCATATAACTCAGATTGGGACTTGAACCCACGGTCTTCCAACTGAGATCACACACCTGGTCTCAGGACTTAATGAAGGTCAGGTTCTTGATGTCTCATCACAAAAAGAATTCAGTGAGAGACAAAGTGACAGGTAAGAAGTGGATTTATTTAGAGAGAAACACACTCCACAGACAGAGTGTGGGCCATCTCAGAAGGTGAGAAAGGCACCAAGGTATGGGGTTGTCAGCTTTTTAGGGGTGGGTAACTTCATAGGCTAATGAGTGGGAGGAGTATTCCAGCTATTTTGGGGAAAGGGCGGGGATTTCCAGAAATTGGGCTATCACCCACTTTTTGACCTTTATGGTCAGCCTTGGAACTGTCATGGCGCCTGTGGGTGTGTCATTTAGCTTGCTGATGTGATACGATGACCATATACTGAGGCTCAGGGTCTAGTGGAAGTTGTCTTTGTCTGCCATCTTGGACCCGTTTGGTTCTAATCAGTTTGTGTTGTGTCCTTGGGCTATGTCATTCTTCTAAAGGTTGTGCCCTGCCCTCTTCCCTCCTGTTTCAGATTCCTGTGTTAGCAGCACACAGATATAAATAGAAAATGCGATGAGACCTTGTAAGGAGAAAGTCAAGTGTGAGAAAGGAAGATGTCCTGGGATAGAACTCTAGGGAACCCCACCATTGTCAAGCTGGTAGAGATCAGGAATCAATAGTCAGTAATGAAAACAGAGAAGGAACAGTCATAGGAACAGAAGGAAAACAAGAAGGCCCAGTTCCCCTCCCCCAAAAATGATTATGAAAGAGGAAGGGGTCAATAATATTGAGAGCTACTGAGAAGCAAGGGAAGCTGAGAATTAAAATGTGTTCTTTGGATTTGGGGACAAGGAGCTCACTGGTGACTTCGGTGGGATCAGTTTCTGTGGCACACTGAAGGCTGAGGCCAGATTGCAGTGAGTTGAAAAGTTGAATGTGAGGTGAGGACATGGTGATAATTACGCTAAAAATGTAATCCAATTGATTGGACCGGAGCCTGGGTCCTAGCCTGGGCTGAGACCCCTTGTCTCTGCCAGGGAGTTTCTTTTTCCAATCGATTTGTGCAGCCAATAACGAAACGATGCTGAGACTGGAACAGCACAAGCTTTATTCAATGACCAAAGAATGGAGAAGTGGGAACCTGGTTCGCAAATCAATTTCTCAACCCAGTTTGGGCGGAGACACCAAATACAGTACATAAGAGGGTCAAAATAAAAAGGAGGAGGACTGAAGATGTCACTGTGAGGTGAGATTCTGGAGGTAAACAGTTGTCCTCCACCCCCCCTGGAAATCCTGTTCTTTCTGAACGGGTGGTATCATGCTACCTATTTCCTGCTGGAACTCTTCATATTTCTGTATAAAGCTCTGACTTTTGTATCGGCAGGTCTCCTGTTACCATATCCAACAGCCAATCTAGTACTGGATGTGGCGATACTCTTCCTTTATCTTGGAATTGAAGTAATTCGACTATTTTTTGGTACAAAGGGAAACCTCTGCCAACGAAAGATGCCGCTTGCTATTAGTGTGGGCTTGACCTTCCCATCTGCCATGATGGCCTCCTATTACCTGCTGCTGCAGACCTACGTGCTCCGCCTGGAAGCCATCATGAACGGCATATTGCTCTTCTTCTGTGACTCAGAGCTGCTGCTTGAGGTGCTCACCCTGGCTGCTTTCTCCAGTATGGACAGGATTTGAAGTACAAAAATTTCAGCCAGCAGCCCTCACAGGCTGAGACCACACATACCTCTGGAACTTTAGCCATACCAGTGAGAAACGGTGGGTCAAGTTGTCCTGGGAAAGGTTGCAGCTTTTCCTCAGCACAGACACCCTGGGGAACAAACCAAGCATAAGGCCACTGGGCACCATCTTCTAAACCTGGATCATCAGCCCAAGAGACTCTTCTACACTCCAGTATAGGGAGCGGCGAAGCTGTCGCCAGCCTGGCCCTTCTCAGAACCAATTCCCTTCTGACCTCAAGTTTTCCTCTTTGATCATTGTGGCCAGAGCATCTTGTGTGGACCGTGTAGGCTCCTTGGGCTTTCAGCAGGACCTCAGCCACACAATCCCTGTGTATGCTGTGCCCCACGTCCTGCAGGAGCACGGGGCACCTCAGGAGGTTGTGCTTCCAGAGTGATGCAAAAGCCACTCATCCCATTTCTCAGAGACTGAGCTCCAGAACTTTTTCTGGAGCCCGTACTGTTATTTTTCTAATCTCATCATGAAACAAACATTATTTTATAATAAATATGTATTTTCTGTTAAAAAAATAAAATAAAAAAATAAAAAGGAGGAAATTGAACATAGTAGAATATTCATGATTTATCCAAGAACAGGGGTGTGGTTTGGACCTTTCCTTTTCAGTCCTCTTAGGGACTTGTCTAGTTGCTGTCATGGCAATCATCAACCCTCACGGCACTGGTGGGTGTGTCATTTAGCATGCTAATGCATTACAGTGAGTGTGTAATGAGGCCCAAGGTCACTGCAAGTCAAATCTTCCACCACCTTGGACCTAGTTGTTTCTAACCAGTTCTTGTTTTTTTCTCTTTGCAGCTTCCTCCTAAAATTTAGATAAAAGTGATGGGTTTCTATTTCGGGGGGGCAGAGGTATGATTCTGGGGCAACAGCCTTGGTAACAAAAACATTTTCTAGAAATTTGGCTGGGAAGGTAAGGTGGAGGGAGGGCTTTTTTAAAGGGGAGAAACGTGAGCAGTTTTAAATGCTGATACAACAAAGCCAGTAGAGAGAGAGATGTTGAAAATCTAGGCAAGAAAAAGATTCCTAAGAAGGCGGCAGGGGATAGGATCCAGGACACGGGAGGAAGGACAACTTCCGCATGAGAAGGTCAAGGGTGAGGCAAACTCAGGTATATTTGCAGACTTGGTAGCCGGAAGTTGGTGTAGCTTCTGTGCAATGCTTGTGATGCCTCTTAAATACAAAGGGTGTCGTCTGCTGACAGTGAGTGAGGGTGAGGTGAGTTCAGAGGGAAGATTTGAAGTAGTCAAAGTGCTAACTAAGCAAGATGAGGACCCAGCCAACTGGGGTTGGTGACCACTGACTCACAGTGACACAGGTAGAAGGTATGTGATCTTCTGCAGCTACGTTCAGGATGCAGAGTTTACTTGGAAATGGTGAACTGTTGCAATCATTCACTCACAAATTTTTCTTGTGTATCTGCTCTGTGCCAGGCCCTCTGCTGTGTGCTATGTTCTGCTGGGCAGATGTCATATGAGAAAAACTAGGACAAGGTACTTGTGGCTATTAATAAGAGTGTGGTTTAAATGATGGACCATTGAATCTTAGCTATGTAAGAGAAGAAAGACTTTTCCTCTGGCCTCTTGCGTCCTATGGCTGGGCCTGAGAATTAAACTGACAAAAGACAGACGAACAGGAGAAGAGCATACAAGTTTTATTTGGTGGTACTATTTTCATGTGGCACAGGAGACGTCATAGAAAAGAACTGAAGACACAAAGAAGCAGATAGTTCTGAGAGCTTGTATACCATAGCAACAAAGAACAGTACATTGTGGAGATGTAGCAAGGCAAAGGAAGAAGGGTTTGGGGTGAGGGGCAGGAGATTGTGGGAAAAGGATTAGGAAATATATGGGGGGAACTAATGAAAGTTATGGGCTATCTTAGTAGGTCTCTTTGTACAGATTCATCTCGTTTCTTATGATAAGAATGTTCCCCTTTTCATGGTACAGTGAGGGCATTTTTCTCACTGGAAATTTATGTCCTGCTTTTAGGTAGAAAGGGGGAGGGCAGAGAGCCCTTCCCACATCTGCCGTTTCTTAAGTGCCTTGGGCTCAAAATAATAAGTCAAAGTGACATATTTTGGGGCGGTAGGTTCTGATCCCCTTCAGCTAGATAGGGAGGAGAGTGAAGGAGAGAGACGGATGAGTATGTAGACAGTAGAGTGCGAAAGCCACTGGAGGTCTCCATGAAATAAATGAACAGGTGTCCTGGGGTATATGCTGCAACCCTGGGAGAACAGGAGGTTGTGGCCAGACTAAGATTTCTAAGTTACTGTTCTGAACTGTTGATGTGGCTCTTAGAATTGGGGGCTGAGGTGAGGTGAAGAAACAATGATGTCACAGCAACCAGAGAGATCTTTTAAAAATGCACATTTGGTTTCCTTCTTGTTTTTTTTTCTTAGATTTTATTAATTAATTTATTTTTTAACATCTTTAGTGGAGTATAACTGCCTTACAATGGTGTGTTAGTTTCTGCTGTATAACAAAGTGAATCAGCTGTACGTATACATATATCCCCATATCTCCTCTCTCTTGCGTCTCCCTCCCCCCCTCCCTATCCCACCCCTCTAGGTGGTCACAAAACACCGAGCTGATCTCCCCGTTGAAATGCACATTTGAATGTGTCATTTACACCTACAACGTTTTGGTGGTTCTTAAGAAAAATAATAAAAATCCTTAACATGGTCTGGGAGCCCTTTCTCACCCTTCAATCTTCACCTCATGATGCTTCTTTCTAGCCACTCCGGCCTCCTACCTCAGGGCCTTTGAAAATGCTGTTTCTTTGACCTGAAATGCCCTTGGCCAGCACCCAAGAACTCTATCCAGTTATCTCCTCCTCAACCTTTTGTATTTGGGTATCAGCTTAATATCACTGCCTCAAAAAGAGCTCCTTTGCCCTCAGATGAGTTCCGTGAATTTTTCCTTCATAGAGACTATTACAGGTTATCATATATTTGTGTGATCTTTAAAAATTATTTTTGTATCTCTCCCAGAAATGATAAGCCCCTCGAGAGTAGCAACTATGCCTACTTTGCTTCTTGTCCTATTGTAGCAACGAGCCCTGTACCTAGTACATATGAGTTGCTTAAAAATATTTGTTAAGTGAATGGATAAATAAAGAGGTTAAGTGACTTGCCCAAAGGCATTGTTTGGGCTTGCGAAGAATAACAATATTAATATGTATAAAACGTGTTTCTTATACTTTATACCTTTGTGACACTTGCATGTATGTCCAGACGGGTGAATGACACCAACGACATGACTGATGGCAAGGAAGACAGAAACACAAAGGGAACAGTGATATAAAACAGGAGGTAACACAGCATGGAGGTTTGATACCCAGACGTCTTCTCTGATGTTTCTCGTGTAGAATGAGGGTTGTGACAGGGCAAGATGGACCCTTTTCCGTAATCACGGGTGGCTTTATTTTATTCTGGTCTCTCCTCCTGCCTGACCATTGTGGAAATTCTAGCAGCCTACATGCCTGTCCACCAGGAGCAGGCATGTGTAAAACAAGCCCTGCACATCCCTGAGTATTGACTACATGACTGGGTGGAGAGAAGAAGCAGCCCTCAGCAGGCCCCAGGCTGGTCTGAGGTCTAGGCCAGCCCATCTCTTCCTTTATCATCTTGAGCTGGCACTCAAACAATTGGTAGCAAGATACTTTGACTTATTACCTGAGGATTTTGTTCATGTATTTTCTTGTAACCCTCCGGCTCTTCTCCCATTTTACAGCCAGAGTACGAGCCACACCCTGACTCAGAGGAAAAAGAAGTATTTTCCTGACTTGAGTTCAGATGTACAGACCCTACAGGGAACAAGTTGATGGATTTGAGAGAATGACGCAGGAACAAGATTTTCCACCCCAAAGGATTGTTTGATGGGTCAAGACTGATAAGTTTCACTGAGTGTCAGAGGGGAAAGAGAGTACACGAGCTGCTAGTGTGTTCCTAGAAAAAAAGACATCTCATCCCCACCCCCATCCAGCTGTTAGGTAGGAGACAACAGAAATCCCAGGTGTGTCGAGGTAACTGCCCCTGTTGCAGGTAGAGCTTCAGGAAGCTTTGAGATGTCAGAATGGAAATGGCTGTGAAGTTTGTCTCAACTTGTGGGCCTGAGGGTGCCTCACAGAGCACCCCCAGCCCAAGTTGATGTGGCTCCGGGGAATGACTCTAGTGTGCTCACAGGGAGCACAGAACTGCCCAAGGCCCTTGGACAGCCCCCCAGACCCCACTGCCTGACATGCAGGGGCCTCGGGGAGAGCTTTAGTAGCAAGGACAGTCACCGACCTTAAGGGGCCCTTTGGATAGGAACAAGGTCCTTCCAAGCAGCCATCTGGCAGCCCAATCCCCCAGGGCCAAATGAGACGATAGATCTCAGTGGGTGTCAGCTTGGGCCCTGCCTGTTCTCCATTCTTCCTCCCATCATCTTGGACCCCTCAAACTTAGAACTGATACCATGGGTGAAGAGAGGGGGTCTTTGAGTTACCTAAGATTATGGTTTTTCCTCTTGGAAGAATCTGAACCTGATATCAATTGTGGACATTCAGCATTTTCTATATTAAAGGAATGTATCTTTTTTATTATTGAGAAATAAAACTTACCTTTCTTGCACACTTGAGTTTGTGAACAGAGATGCATATTCTACACACGTTTTGCTAGCGATCTTTTCCTGCATTAATGTCTGGTCTCCGCAGCTGAACTGCAAGATTTTCAAGGCTAGAGAGTAGCCCCTTCCTGCCCTCTTCTTTCTACTCAGCACCTTGTATACATAACAGGCTCCATTTCTGAGAGAAAACCTATGGAACACGATGTGCATGGTGGTTTTGTTTGCGTGTTATTTGCCAAAGTATCATTTCAAGAGTCTCTCAGCTCTGACTTCATTTGTAAGTTGTAAAAGTTCCCCCAAGTATTCATTTTTCACATCAAGAGATAACAAGTATTTGCCAAGCGCCCACCACGTGCAAAGCCTCCTTGGACCTCTTCCTGGGGATGCAGCCCTTGTCATTAAGGAACTTATTGTTGGAGATGTAGACGGGCTGTAGCTGAGGGAGTTGACCATGCACTGACTTTAGGACAACAGCTAGGAGGTTTTGTTGCCTGTTATTTTAAATACACATATAATCTAACTGCCAAAGTGACAAATATTTATTCGAGAAAACTTGCAAAATTTAGAAGTAAACAAATTGCACCGACAAACTCAGTATCTGTAAAATTAGAAGTAGTCAATGCTGACATTTTGATGTATATCACTACTTATGCATTGTAAAAATGTATCATGATCTATTGGAGTTTGTTGTTTAAAGAAAACCCTGATATACTAGTGTGTGTGTAGGTGTATGTGTGTGTGTATGTGTGACTTTTTCTTTCTCCTAAAAAGATGGTGATATTTGAGAGTTTCAGTGACTATATGTATTCAGTGACCAATTACAGTACGTTGATGAAAGAAGTTTGAAAGTGTATTGCAGATTAGAAGATGAAAATTAGGTTTTTGGTAGCCAAGTGGGATGGGAAACCAAATAAAACATATATTTGAATCTAATCCATGATGGATCCATGAAAATAGTTCTGTTGATTAACTCAAATGTCACCTCCTCACTGAAACTCCCCTCTTTTCGCTCCAGCAGTGTTAGCCAGCTAGTCCCTCCTGGCTCTCAAATATTTTTTACTATTTTTATTTAATAATATATTCATTATTTTAATAAAATAATATACACTATTATTTCTATATTATATTTTAGGGAGGCAATATAGTGTTGTGGTTAAAAAGAATAGACATTGGATTTAAACATCCCAAGTTCAAAATCCAGACTTACCATTTGCTAGCTGTGTGACCTTGGACAAGCTGTTTAGCCCTCTCTGAATCTGAGTTCTCATCTGTAAAATGGGAATAATAATACTTACTTCATAGAGTTGTTGTGACAAACAAGTAGGACAATATTTGCAACATGCTGATCTGCCCAAAAACACAGTCAATAACCAATAGGTGTAATTATTTTTATTACAGAACTTGCCGAGTTGCATTGCAATTACTGGTTTAGGAATGCTTTCCTCACTGGACTGTGAGGTCCTGACCTCTCTCATCCAACCTCTCTCCCTCCTAGCAGTGTAGCCCATAAACAGTAAACCATCCATGTGCGTTTTCTGAAGGATAAAATAGTTATGGAAAGTGCGAGATCGAATGCTTTTTCCCTAAGAGTCCTATATCCTTACTCAGATTTTTCGAACAAACTCTTAACTGCAAATCATTGACTCTTATAATCAATATTATACAGGGCCATTTCCACTTTAACGCAAGCTAACATTTACTGAGCACTTACTATGTGGCAGGTTTTGTCCTAGTGCCTTCCATTGTATTTGAACCACTCTATGAGGGGGATATTATGTCTTCTTACATGGATGAGGAAACTGAGGCCCAGAGAGAGTGCTGTGAACTCTATGACTTCTGAGATTTTGCTAGGGGCCCCAGGGGGGTTCCTGGCTCTCTGTTCTTCCATTTAAGTACGGAGGCAGGAGGTGAGGAAAAGAAGAAACCATATATTTTTCTTTCTCTTTAGGAAAAACATTTTATTTATTTTGCAGTCTCTTTTCTCTTCTGGAAAAACAAACAAAAGAAATTCTTGCTTCACTCATGATTTTACCCCTGCTGAGGTCCAGGGCAAGATTTCTCCCCTGCAGAGTCCTGTTCAAGGATGAAAATGAAGGTTGGTTACAAGACTCCACTGAGTGTCCCAAGCAGTAGCTTTTTTCTTTAAAGAGGGGTTTGAAATAGACTTTCAGTACATTCAAATAATAACAGTAATTCATATCCCATCTGTGTGTATAAAAACAATTAAGTCACCTGTGAAACCATGAAATATCAATATGCTGAAAAAAATCGAGAGTGGAGGGCACTAAGAATTTTTTCAAAAGCAACTTGTTCTCAAGGAAGATATTTTATCCCATATGATCCATGTTTTATGTTCATGAAATTTATCAGTTATTTGTTCATGTTGCCTACATGAGTGAAAGATATGTTTTAAAAATAAGGAAAACCTTGGGATGATTCTGATTGGAATCTCTCCAGATTCCACATTTGTTCCTATTGACCAGAAGTCTTCTGACTTGGGAAAATATTTTTATTTCCCTCCCCCTTTTCTAAATGTCCTACAAAGACCTGCATTAGGATGGGAAACATTTTCTGAGTCCCAAAGGAATCCTCCATTCGCCTGAAAGAGATAGTTGAACCGAGTATTGAGAGAAGCCACTCAAGAAGAGGATGAAGATGCCTCAGAATAACTTTTTCAAACATTCTATGCATACTTTCTTCATTCATAGTATCATCTGCCATACGATAGAGAAAATGGGATTCTAGAGAGCGTTATATTACTTTTCTTTCACATACACCATAAAAGATGCAAAAAAAAAATTCACTTTTGAGATTAAAACTGCATGGTGCCTAGCTTATTCACTCTTTAAAAAGTTTGTTTCAGGGCTTCCCTGGTGGCGCAGTGGTTGAGGGTCCACCTGCCGGTGCGGGGGGGCGCGGGTTCGTGCCCCGGTCCGGGAGGATCCCACGTGCCGCGGAGCGGCTGGGCCCGTGGGCCGTGGCCGCTGGGCCTCCGTGTCCGGAGCCTGTGCTCCGCAGCAGGAGAGGCCAGCAGCGGTGAGAGGCCTGCGTACTGCAAAAAAAAAAAAAAAAAAAAAAAAGTTTGTTTCAGTTTACTTCCATAATTGGACAGATAAACAGCAGAGGCCACTACATCAGGTACAGATTAACTGTTATTCTTCTCTAAGAAAATAAATTCTAAGGAAGGGGAAAAATCAACCAGGCCCCTCAAATATGAATTTTGCCTTTCTTTTGCTAACATTCCCATGATAAAAATAACCTAAAACATGTTAAGTAGGAAAATTAATTCCATCTGGGGAAACTATCGCCTGACGTACTAATAGAATTCTCAAGTGAAATATGTAGTGAATTTTTAAACCAATGTAATCATAAAGGTAGCTGCTGGCTGCTCAGTGGTCCTTTCTGTAGTGAAGCAGGTAGCCCTTCCTTGGAAAAATACTTTGAAAAATCACTATCCTCGTGGAACTTTGTCCTGGAATTGAGGATGGGATTGCTTCAGGCTTCAACTCTAGGAGAGAATATATTCTGAAGGGATGAAATGAGAAGTGTAGGTACTAAGAGCGGCAGGTGATGCCTTCACTCAAGGCACAGAGTAGGTACTGGTTAAACGTTTGATGAATTAATGATGGAGAAAGCTACTGGTTGTTAGGGGTCTTAAGGGTTGTCATTTAGGACACTCCAGAATCAGTGAGTCTTGTTTACTTCCATTAGGTGTGAGTTTATTTCTTCCTTCCTTCCTTCATTTTTCTGTTGATGCTTGCCATGTGTCATGAGACTGAAAATACAACTGTGAGCATCACAGACAGTGCTCTTATGGAGCTGACATCCTCAAAGATGGAGAGCAAAATAAACAAGCAAACAAAATCCCTGCAGACCAGTCAGTAACTTTGGGTAGCACAAGTCTTCATGGCGCAGGTCCTGTCTGCATCGAGGTTAGGCCATGCCTGGTATGAGAAACAGCAAAGAGGGCCTCTCTTGGGAGCTCCTGCCCCCCCCCCCCACCCGTCCCCTGCCCTAGGGGCCTGACTGGCTCAACCTTCATCTTCTGAAGTCCTCAGTTAAAAAACGGGGAGCAGAAGAGGGCCATTGCACGGGGGGAGGGGGGACTTGTCAGGGTAATAAACAAATTTCATATGCCTTTACTTTAAAAATGCTCATTTAGGCATATAAGGCTTTAGTTAGCTGCATCTGCCATCAGAATAATCAGACAATTTAAAGTGAATAGATTTCCTTGAGAAGAATGGGTATACAATTGGTTCTATAGAACAGAGATTATCATACAATTCCCTGTCTTCCCTCACTGTTCCTCATCCCCATCTTTATCACTACCATCTTCCTTTGTTTGTCTTATATAATTGAGTAAAAAGCAGGATCTGGAGTTGACATTTTCAACAAGGCTCGCCCACATCATCCTCTGATACCAGACAATTTTCACTTCATTTGTGGCCCTGAAAGAGGGTGCTATAACTCTCTAACTTTCCATGTTAGAGTAGTCATAATTTGCTTTTTATGTGTAAGATTCCTCTACTACACAGCAAGATGTAGCTGAAGTCTTGTTTCATCTGTCCTGGTTCAGGCAAGCCCTTAGGTATCACGTACATGGGGCCCTAGCCAGGAGATGGGTTTTCTTTTTTTTTTTTAACATCTTTATTAGAGTATAATTGCTTTACAATGATGTGTTAGTTTCTGCTTTATAACAAAGTGAATCAGCTATACATATACATATAACCCCATATCTCCTCCCTCTTGCATCTCCCTCCCACCCCAAGAGATGGTTTGACTTGAAGCATCAAATTTTAAATGTCTGGGTGGTTGAACTAGAATTCACACTTAGGACTCTGATGCGTGGATGTCATGCACAGCCAGTGTCGAATCTGTTTTCCAAGTTGGTCTGTTGTTGTTGTGTATGAACCATTGTTACTTTTCCTATGAACCAGTGTGACTGGATCCTGAAGAACAAGGGCATGGAATGGAGCCAGTCTGGCAGCACTTAGGGACTACTTATCCCGTAGGCAGGACCAGGCAGAGTTGGATGACAGCAGCAAAGCCCAGCAGCTGTTGGGGAGCAAGCCCAGGGGGCCCAACTCCATGCCAGGCAGGTGGAAGAAGTGCTGTCAGAGCCCCGTGAAGTACAGCCCCAGGCCACATGGCACAGGTGTGGCAGAACTGGGAATACCAAGAACAAGAGACCTTCTCAATCAGAAAAGAGGTGGCTGTCATGGAAGAAAGGTGCTTGGTAGTCTGTGGATTAGCAATCAGGATAGAATGTCGAGTGTTACCATCAAAAGCTGTGCCCCAGATTAAAGGAAAGCCTTTACACAATGGCCATGTGGAAAGAAGCCCTCTGATGCTCGCTGAAGGGCACTGTTATTATGTCCCCTAGAATAAAACACCTACATGCTCTGAAGAGACAACTAAATTACTTTTAATATTGCACCAAATACTGGTGAATGTATTCTTTTTTTTTTTTTTTTTGCAGTACGCGGACCTCTCACTCTTGTGGCCTCTCCCGTTGCGGAGCACAGGCTCCGGACGCGCAGGCTCAGCGGCCATGGCTCATGGGCCCAGCCGCTCCGCGGCATGTGGGATCTTCCCGGACCAGGGCACAAACCCACGTCCCCTGCATCGGCAGGCAGACTATCAACCACTGTGCCACCAGGGAAGCCTTGTATTCATCTTTTAATCAAAAGTTCCTCTCATTTCTTGAGTTGCAGGGTTGCAATGAAGTATTTGTTACCTATAGCTGCATAAAAAGTTATCCGAGCTTAAAACCACAAACTTATACAGTCTCTGAGGGTCAGGAATGAAGGAGGCTTATCTGGATGGTTCTGTCTCAGGGTCTCTCTCATGAGGCTGCAGTTGAGTTCTGGGCCAGAGGGGGGCGGGATGAGGGTGAAGGGACCCAGTCATCTCCATGCTTGTCTGAATGCTTCCGAGACGGCTCACTCACATGGCTGCTGGCAGGAGGCCTCAGTTCCTCACAACAAGGGCCTCTCCAAGGGCTGCTTAAACATCCTCACAACATGGCAGTTGCCTTCTCAGAGCAAGTGACCCAAGAACAAGGCAGAAGCCACAATGCCTTTTATTATTGATCACGAAGACACACACTATCACTTCTGCCACGTTCCATTCATTAGAAATGAACCATTTGGGGACTTCCCTGGTGGTGCACTGGTTAAGAATCCACCTGCCAATGCAGGGGACACTGGTTCGATCCCTGGTCCAGGAAGATCCCTCATGCCGCGGAGCAGCTAAGCCCATGAGCCACAACTACTGAGCCTGCACTCTAGAGCCCATGAGCCACAAGTACTGAGCCTGCATGCCACAACTACTGTAGCCTGTGCACCTAGAGCCCGTGCTCCGCAACAAGAGGAGTCACCAAAATAAGCCCGTGCACCACAACAAAGAGTAGCCCCGCTCGCCTCAAATAGAGAAAAACCCCTTGCGCAGCAATGAAGACCCAACGTAGCTAAAAACTAACTAACTAACTAACTAAATAAATAAATAAATAAAAGAATCATTAAGTCCAGCCTGCGGTCAAGTGGGGAGTGGGATTTTTGTTCTACCTTTTAGAGGACGAACTGTTGAAGAATTTAAAACTCTTACATATATTAGGTGGGCCAAAAGGTTCGTTCATTTTTTTCTGTAAGATGGCTCTAGTAGCACTTAGCTGTCTTTAACTTCATTTGAAACCATTTTGTTAGATTGTATGTGACAGCTGTCATATCAGCGTGCATTTAAAAAAAGACTTATCAAAATTGGTGAATTTTTGTGTAGCCATTTTAATATTGAAGATGGAAGAAAAAAGCAACATTTTCGGCACATTATGCTTTATTATTTCAAGAAAGGTAAAAATGCAACTGAAACACACAAAAAGATTTGTGCAGTGTATGGAGAAGGTACTGTGACTGATCGAACGTGTCAAAAGCGAAGTTTCGTGCTGGAGATTTCTCGCTGGACGATGCTCCATGGTCCGGTAGACCAGTTGAAGTTGACAGTGATCAAATCGAGACATTAATTGAGAACAATCAACCTTATACCACGCAGGAGATACTGATATACTCAAAATATCCAAATCAAGCTTTGAAAGTCATTTGCACCAGCTTGGTTATGTGAATCGCTTTGATGTTTGGGTTCCGAATAAGTTAAGCAAAAAAAAACCTTCTTGACCGTATTTCCGCATGTGATTCTCTACTGAAACATAATGAGAATGTTCTGTTTTTAAAACAAATTGTGACAGGCAATGAAAAGTGGATACTGTACAATAATGTGGAACGGAAGAGATCGTGGGGCAAGCGAAATGAACCACCACCAACCACACCAAAGGCCGGTCTTCATCCAAAGAAGGTGATGTTGTGTATATGGTGGGATTGGAAGGGAGTCCTTTATTATGAGCCCCTTCCGGAAAACCAAACGGTTAATTCCAACAAGTACTGCTCCCAATTAGACCAATTGAAAGCAGCACTAGATGAAAAGAGTCCAGAATTAGTCAACAGAAAACACACAATCTTCCATCAGGATAACGCGAGACCACGTATTTCTTTGATGACCAGGCGAAAACTGTTACAGCTTGGCTGGGAAGTTCTGATTCATCCACTGTATTCACCAGACATTGCACCTTCGGATTTCCATTTATTTCATTCTTTACAAAAGTCTCTTAATGGAAAAAAAGTTCAGTTCCCTGGAAGACTGTAAAAGACACCTGGAAGAGTTCCTTGCTCAAAACGATAAAAAGTTTTGGGAAGATGGAATTATGAAGTTGCCTGAAAAATGGCAGAAGGTAGTGGAACAAAAGGGTGAATACGTTGTTCAATAAAGTTCTTGCTGAAAAAGAAAAATGTGTCTTTTATTTTTACTTAAAAAACTCAAGGCACTTTTTGGCCCACTCAATAGTATTCATTTAGGATATCAGGAAATGTAGTATGCTCAGGACCGGCTATAAGATTTGTGGGACCCAGTGCAAGATAAAAATGCAGAACCACTTGTTTAAGAATTATTAAGAATTTCAAGACAGTGACAGCAGAACATTAAACCAAGTGTGGGCCCCTTCTAGGAGCCAGGCCCTGTGCTACTGCCCAGGTGACACACCCAGGAAAGGCAGTCCTGAGTAGAGTAGTTAAAAGCATGGGCATTGAAATCAAGAGTTTGAATTCCAGCCCTTCTGCTTTATAATTGTGTGACTCTTGGGAAAGCTACTTAATACCTCTAAACCTCAACTTCAATTTCTCTAAAATGGGTATGATTAATTTACCTGCTACTTGGGATTTCTGTGAGCATTAAATGAAGTAAATACAGTGCCTGGCTCATAATAGGCACTTGAAAAGTTGTAGATATAATGATTACCTTTTTAGGGAGCTTTAGAAGAGAAAAGAACCACTGAGCTGGTAACTCAGATTGATTATTCAGCTGATGATCATAAACTCCTTAAAGCAGGAATAGTATCTCATACTCTCTGCAGTACCAGCGTCTGTTTTACCAAGCATGGACCCACATATACATGAGTTTGAAAAATGTGGCCTGCAAGCTACAATAAGAATGGCTAAGAAGATGTGTTGCAGAAATGGTATGTTTTCAACATTCTAGAAGGTAGAACCAAAGCTACAATTTTAGGAAAATCCATTTAAGATCAACATGTCATTGGCTGTTGCAATACTAGGCATTTATCGGCACCTTAGATATAGTTGCCATGAACTGCTTTCTATGAATAACTCAGTTGATGAAAGTGAACATTAAATGGGAACTTTCCCTAGCAATATTCTTTCTTAGTGGCTCAAAAAACAGAAGCAAAAACTAAAACTATTCCTGGATGAAGTCTTAATACTGGCAAAATGTTTTATAAGACACTTTAGAACTTCAAGCAAGTTTTTTCTGCTGCCTTTCTTCAGCTGAGCCTGGCTCAGTGAAGGTGTCAGCCATGGACTGGCCTTCTTCAAAAACTATCAGCTGTTTCCACATGGACCCTCTTCTACTAAGCTCTTAACCAAAGTCTACTGTTGGCCCAAGACATCTTCACTCATTTGACAAAAAGCACGTGCACCGGTCCAGGCAGTGGAGTCCACAGAACCCAGGAACACCGTACCAGGCTTTTAATCACTGCTGAATAGTGCCTGAAAGAGCTGATGCAAGTTCCAGGGGTACCTCTGTTGCATCTTCTAAAAACATGGTCTTGCATGAGCAGATAAATAGGAAATATTAAGAAAAATAGTGCAAATTGGGGTCTTTTCACAAACACATTAACACCATAAAATAAATATGACAGGTATTAGTGGGAATAGACTCCCCCCACCCGCCCGACTTAACTACAGGCAGTGCTGTTTTCTTAGCAGTAGTCTATTTCTGAAGTACTTCTTTATTTATTCCCCAATCCAAAATTAGTTCCTTAATTTGAAACAGCCATAAACAAACATTGCTAAAGAAATCCCTTGGGCTCTCGTCTCCCACACCCTCTCCCCTTACACAGATATTTTTTGCTGCTTTGTTTGTTCTCAGTTCTTTTTGCCTTTGTGTTCAACACAAGGACCTGCAGTGGCCTGGCTTTCTGAAATCCTTTCATTCATCTCCTGAACGATGTTTAAATTCCATTTTGACAAGAGAGAATTAAATTCACATTAGTTTCAATCAATTATGTATTAAATACAATCTTCAATAACATCTAAGTATGGGTTTGAGTACTCTAGTGGTATCTAAGGTCGCATGCAGCTCTTTAATTCTTCTGTTGGCCTGTTCTAGCTACCATTGGACAGTGAGTATAAATGGAGCTGCTGATCTCAGCAGCGGCTCTAGCAGACTTGGAGAGAGATCCCCCCACATCTACCTCTTCCTGACTTGCAATCTTTGCTACCCTTTCTTCCCTTCCTACCTTTTTCCTTTGCCTCCCTTCCCCTCCCCATATCAACAAATAATTTCATAGCCATGTGGCTTTTTTCTTCAGTTTCATTCTCAAAACCATCTTCATAAAAAGGAATGTGCTGACCATTTCCCTGGTTGCTCTGGCCTTTCCCCTGCTCTGCTTTCTATCATGGGGGACTGCATTTTCCAGCTTCATTGTCCTCTGGCTTCCACACAAGCTGAGTCAATGGGAGGCACAGGCAGAAGACGGGAGAGTGGGAGGAGGGGAGAAGCCAGGGAGTTTCTCCCCCTCTCTTTTCTGTTTTGAGTGGTTTCTCTGGCAGCAGCTGTTTCTATTCCATGATTTCAGTTGCTGTCAGATAGTCCCTTCCTTCCTGGTCTCAGCCTCTGCCAGGAATCCTCCCTCTGTGCTCCTGACTTCTCTCTGATGATCCTACCTTCTAGGCTCTGATAACACTGCCTTCTCCCTGAGGCTCTCCAGCCCTGGGGAGGGGGGAAGCATGGAGGTTAATGGCTTCTGACTATTGTTAATGTTTGGGTTACCCTCACCATCCTACTTCACTCCTTGGTTCTGGTTCTTCCAGTGCTTCCATCACATGTATAATGAGTTCCTGTATTAAATTCCCTCTGTTTCGAGCACCTACAGTGGTTTCTGTTTTCTCATTTGGGCCCTGATTGAAGTAGGGGGCTCCTGATGCCAACAACGACAAACAGAAGCTCCCAGGTCGTGAACACGTGGAGGTGTTAGGAGAGTGGCAGGCTCAGGGAGGGCAAGGAAGCTCCTCGCCCTGTCCACATACCTGGCCCTGTGCATCTCTTCCATCTGGCTGCTCCCGAGTTATATCCTTTTATAACAAATCGGTAATCTAAAATCAATTAAAAAAATTATAACCTCCTCTGAACCTCTCAAAACTCAAGTCTTATATGATGTCTTCGTAAGCTGAATCTGGATTACAACAAGTCCTCAGAGAATGGCAGAGCCGTAAGATGGAATGAGCCTAGGTCCCTAATCACCACATGGAGGAAAGCAGCCTACTGAACAGGATCACCGTCTTCAAACTGGCACATGCACAAGAAGGAAACCATTATTGCATTTGTGCCATTGTATATTTGGATCGTTATTTGTTACAGCAGTTCATACAACTCTAGAAGTTATAGGTGGAGAGGAGATGACACTCAAGTAATAGCTTAAATCTTAAAAGAGTAATTACATAAATAATACTACAATAAATATACAAATTTTAGCTGATTTTTGGACTGATGAGATGATCAAATTTACACATGGTAGTGGAATCTTCCTCGTGTATAACTGAATCAACCCTGTAAACATGTTTAGACTAATGCTTTAGTATGTCTGCCAATGTTGAAAGAGACACAAAATTCCCAGAGGGTTAATCATAATTTTGATGTAGTAAAACAATAAAAATGAAAAGAGCAAATAAAAACAATTAAACAATGACAGCAGCCATGATAAACCACCACATAGCAGCATCTCAGATCAACAGCTCCTCAGAGTGGAGTGCTGCTCTGCATGGCCTTATTCTTCTCTCCTTCGGGGATTTTATACACATGGCGCACCTTACAAAACCAATAGCTCTCAAAACCCAGAGTCAAGGGTAAGCTTGGGGTGCACGTGAGCGGTACACTAGGTAAACGGAGTATCTTTTCCTATCTGCACCTGTTGAGGACACCCTATTGTTTTCACTCTCCTAAATATGGGGAGGAGGATTTTCTGCTCTCACTTTACTAATATGGACTTTACACAAAAGGTCATATGAGAGTTGGGAGTGACTTTCTCATTTCCATCTGAGTAGACAGGTCCCATCCACTTTGCACCACAGCCTCAGGACTCCAGTAATGTGTTTTTTTTAACATCTTTATTGGGGTATAATTGCTTTACAATGGTGTGTTAGTTTCTGCTTTATAACAAAGTGAATCATTTATACATATACATATGTTCCCATATCTCTTCCCTCTTGAGTCTCCCTCCCTCACACCCTCCCTATCCCACCCCTCCAGGCGGTCACAAAGCACTGAGCTGATCTCCCTGTGCTATGCGGCTGCTTCCCACTGGCTATCTACCTTACAGTAATGTGGTTTTGATCATCACTAGGTTCAATGATCTTGAATCTCACCTGACAGCAACACCTCTTTGTTTGTGAATCTTGGAAATATTTGCTATAGAGCATTGGTTGGCAACACTTTATGAGTCAAAGGCCTTTTGGAAGAATACTGGGACTGGTCAGAATCCTCTCTGGTGCACCTCTCAGGTGCACACGCATGCACACGCATGCATATGCGCACACACACGCGTGCACACACACACTCTGACATACATCTTAGCAGGCTTGTTGATTCCAGATTAAGAACACCTCATCCCCTTGGCCAACCACGTGGTCCTTGGTCAAATATTATTCTTCTGTTAATATCCAGGATGCCCTGGGTTTTGCCTATGTATGTAAACATACATGTATTTTTTATTTGTAAAACTGTCGTTTTACAAATAACTTATTTTCTTTCCATTTATATCCTTTTAAAGGATGGATTTCAGTTCAAAATACAAAATCTGTCAGACATTATTTGGAGAGACTCTTCCTTCTTTTGGACTACTCCTTAGGCAGATATTTCCATGTCTGACTTGCGTTAAAAGATCTCTCTATAGTGATATTAAATGCTTCTGTACACGAAACAATCATTTTCTCCTGCTGTTTTGAGATAGCTCTCTTTCTTATTGGCACCACATGAGATAAAGTTCTGTAATTGGGACAGAGATTTATGTAGCGTTATTGTTGAATGTATATGTACGCTGCTTTCCTAAGGTGAAAGACCCATGACACAAGACTTCTGTCTGGGGATTGATCTGGGGCCTAGTGCAACATATATGCTATAATAAGTCACAGCAGATGCTGCCTATTCAATCTCTGCTATCCCATGTGGGTTCTAGGGTGGATAATTTTGCTCATTCTTTTGGCCTTTGCTATGGCTTGTCAGGGACTGGACTCATGTTCATAACTCTGAGACGTGCTCAGCTGTGAAATAAGTACTGAAAAGATGAAATGCAATTGATTCTGAGCCATTGTGATCTTTCAATCCCATGTAAGCAAGAAATAAGTATTTTAAGTGGCCCAATAACTCTTTTTGAGTTTAAAAGTTCATACATTTAAAATATTTATGGACTGACTTGGGCAGAAAGACGAGGAAAAACTATGTACTGGCTCTGAAGTAGAGATAGAAACCATTATTGTGTATTAGTGACAAGCTCAGTGGAGTCAGCCTAGTGTATCTGTTTCTACAGAAACAAGAATCTTTTAGCATTAAGGTATGAGTTTGTGTACAGAAGCATAGGAGATGTCAGTTCCAAGATTGATTAAAAATGAAAGATTGGCTTTCTTTTAAACATCTGTAGCTGTTTTTTGTGTTTGGGTTTATTAGAAGAGGATATTACACTAAAATTCTTGAGGCTTTCTATAATCGGAAAGGGGTAATCTTTCAAACTGAGTGACAAGAGTTATGCAGGACCCATGAAAGAAGATACTGGAAATGCTTGGTATTCATTCATTCATTCAACAAGCATTACTGAGTGCCTACTATATTCCAGGACCTCTGTTAAACATAGGAATAAGAAAATGAATAAGACACTATATTGTCTCAGTGTAGTAAGAGAGACTGATAAACAGGTAATTTAACCATGGTGTGATATATTCTATGACAGAGGGGCACAGTATTATCGGAGCACTGAAGAAGTGTTCTTTTCTTGTTTTGAGAGAGCAGAAGACCTTCTCTGAGAAGGTGATGTTTTCCAGAATGAGAAGTTATTGGCAAGGGGAAAAAGGAAAGAGAGGCACCCCAGGCAGCAGAGACACCGTATGCAAAGGTGAAAGTAAGAATCCTGAGAGATCAGGCACTGGAATGACTTGGTGCAGAAGGCCTGGGTGGGGGGTGTGATGGGAGATGGGCTGGAGAGGGAGGACAAGTCACATGTATGCCCTGCTAACGGTGGAGTAATCTGAAGTCAAAGGCTTTAGGATAAGAAGGCAGGGGCAGTAAGTATGGAGAAAAGAGCATGGATCTTTCCTTTTTTTTTTTTTTGCGGTACGTGGGCCTCTCACCACTGTGGCCTCTCCCGTTGCGGAGCACAGGCTCCGGACGTGCAGGCTCAGCGGCCAAGAGCATGGATCTTTGAGTCAGCTGGCATGTATAATAACAAGAGCTCCAGGACTGATAGGATTCAGAAGATGACAGAGAAAGAGGAGTCTAGAATGTTATTTGCTTCCGACTTGGGTGACTATATTGGTAATGATGGCATTCACCATAATCAAGAATAATGGACAAGGAATGGGGCTGGGATTGGGCAGAGATGATGGTTTCTTTTTTCATGTTGTGTCTGAGGTACTTGTGAGTTTCTGTTCTGAATATACTGAGTTTGAGGTAGACGTTCAGTAGACACTTGAATATAGGGAACTTGATCTTAAGAGACACAAATTTGGGAGTCATCAGTAGTTGAAGCCTTGGGTGAGGGTGAAATTAGAGAGAAGAGAGGGTTGAAAACAGAACCTAAGGTAACATCAACATTTAAGGGGGAAAGGCAGAGACAAAGGAATGCTATGTAATATTGAGAAAAGGCTGCAAGAGCATTAAGGGGAAAATAAGAGAGGGTGGCAAACAGAAGCCAAAAAAGAAGAGTGGTTCAAGAAGGCAGCAAGGTGTTATGGGTAAGGGGTCAAGTGATATGAGGACTTAAAACTGCCTTTAAGATGTGACGACTGAATGTTCATTGAGGATACTGGCAAGATCAGTTCTAATACAGTCACAGGAGCAAAGGGTTGGGTATAAAAGGAGGTGAGAAATCAGACACAAACCTACTGAGCTTTCTAAAACTTGATTGATGGGAGACAGAGCTTTTCAGACCCAGGTTCCTTTCTCAATAAACATAAGAATGCAACTTTATTACCTCAAAATTTTCATCAGATAGAACTCCCTTCTCCCCGAGGATCATGGCTCAATCTTTTGAATATTTCTACCCACCAAGCACCTTTTATTCTAACTTTACTTACAGTAATTTATATTATAAAAGAAATATTTTTTCCAAAAATGAATTTATAGTATAGGATAAAACATCATCCACTTCTCAAGACTTAGATATGCCCTACCACCCATTGAGGTTACCAATGTAGAATTCACCAGGACACCTCACCACAGTGATAGGGACGGGGGTTGCAGTCATTAAGTTGCAGGGTTAATTTCAAAAGTGAGGAGTCATGGATGAATTACTATTGAATAGAAACCAGGTAGAACTATGGTATTGTATGCAATAGCAACTAGCCCAGGAAATAGTTGGTTGGGAATTTAAAGATTTCGTATTTAAGTTCTCACATATATGCAGTGTTCCAGCCATTTTTGAGGGTTCTAACAGAGCCCACTGGCCCAGGGATCTTGGATGCATTGCCCTTGGCAGATGTCTTCACAGCCGTAATTTTCCTTTGAGGCAGGCATTATTGTCAACCACCAGGTTGTCAATGGAGAGATTTCCCCCAGCACTCCCTCTAACCGCTCATTGCCTCCCACCCTCTGCCCACTACCCGTGGGCACAAGACTTCATGAAATGGAAAGACGGTCCTCTCCAATTAAAGAGCACTCAATAAAGAAATCCAAGGACGCTGCATTCTAAGAAAATGCTCTCCTTAGCACAAACCCTCACTCAGCGGGGCTAGTTATCAGATCTGCTAGTTTCTGATATATTTGATGGAAAGGATCACCAAGTACTGAACTGTTCTGATGGAAAGGTATTAGAAAAAGTGTGCAAGCAATATTATTATTTTTTTCAGTAGGGCCAATTCATAAAAACATCCTCTCAAAATTTACAGACCACATATTTTGTCCAAGATGAAAATAGCTTTATTATTTTTCCTGATTATAAAAATAATGCATGTTTATTATTACAAAAACTGGAACATTGTTTGTATGAAAAAGAAGTAAATATAGCATGAAATCCCAAAGCCCACAGGAGGCCAACAGTTTAAAAAACAACTCAAGTAGTTTCTTTAGTATTTGACTTTCTTGACTAGAAAAATGTCAATGGGTGTTTTTTAGCCACTAAATTTTTGAATATTTGAAATTTGATAATTAAATATTTGAAATGAAGAAACAAAAGGCAGCTTTCTAATCTTTCACTCAGAATTAAAATCCCGGACCGCGTTGTAGCCCTTCGACCCCAGGTTGCGAACAACTGATCTAAAATGCTCAGGGCAGCATCTGAAGGACCAGGTGGAATGGTGAGGCCTGGGAGACCGGCATCAGGACTCTCATTGCCTGAGGGTCTGGGAGGATGTTATAAGGGAAAAGGGAGTTTTAGCCACCAGAAGAAGGAGCCAAAGACCTGAAGCTAGACTTACATACTGTAAGGTCAGAGATCATGAAGTTCACTGTCCCATCCTAGCAACAGGGCCAGTATGGGACTGAATAGACACTCAAGTAATACCTCTTTTTTTTGTTTGTTTTATAAATTTATTTATTTAATTTATTTATTTTTGGCTGCTTTGTGTTTTCATTGCTGCGCAGAGGCTCTCTCCAGTTGCGGCGAGCGGGGGCCACTCCTCGTTATGGTGCGTGTGCTTCTCACTGCGATGGCTTCTCTTGCTGCAAAGCATGGGCTCTAGGCATGCAGGCTTCAGTAGTTGTGGCTCGCGGGCTCTAGAGCGCAGGCTCAGTAGTCGTGGCACACAGGCTTAGTTGCTCCGTGGCATGTGGGATCTTCCCGGACCAGGGATCGAACCCGTGTCCCCTGCACTGGCAGGCGGACTCTCAACCACTGCACCACCAGGGAAGTCCCTCAAGTAATACCTCTTGATGTAGGACAGGTTTCAGCTACTTCACTATTTGGCCCTGGGGTAGTGGTGCAGGACCACAGGCACTGGAATGGAAGGAGTCTCTAAGGTTGAGGCTCTTTTATGGCTGCTAATCTGGAGCAATTATAGTGCCAATCAAAATCACCCAGTGGGACCAAAAGCACAGAAAAGCCCACGTGTCTGGAAACAACGAAATCCTTTTCCCCATGCCCAGGCTACATCTGGATGGGGCTAGTTGCTTTAGGCTGATAAAGATTCATAAAGAAAAATAAAAAGCTTTAGCATGCTTTCCAGTTTAAGGACTCCGTGGACTTGTAGAAGCATGCAGGACTCTGCAGGATACCTCAGGGGGGGATACGTTCTGAGGAGACTTCCGGAATTTTTGAAGAAATTTGCAGACCTAGTGCTCTAGAGAAGAAAACGTTTGAGGTCTCTGGATCAAGATTACCTAAGGTCCAGACGCAAGATTTGGGGAGAACCTGTAAAACACCCACTGGCCGAGAGGGGATTGGGGCGGGTGAGGCCTGGTGAGAGCGGCCCAGAGTGTAGGACATAAGTGTCTGCTCCCTTTTCTTAGTAATGTGAATGGATTTCAGCATGTCTAGTGGGAAAGGAGGTTATGTACCTTTTCAGTAGAAGTCTTGATTGCTTTGGCAGCTGGGTTGCTTTTCAGTGCCCAGGCTCACATGGTCTGCTGCTTCCTCTGCAGGACATGGGCAGTGCTTTGGTGCTACTCTCTTTAAAGTTTTCCAGCTTTATTCAGAGTTGAAGTAGATCACCAGTGTGAACCCATCAGCGAGGACCTGCTTTTGTTTAACCTTGCTGTGGAAAGCCTTAAAATTGGTCTAAGACCCATCTGGAAATATTGACTGAGATTATGGGCCAGTTCAATTTACCTAAAATAATTTATAAAATTCAGGAATTCCCTGGCAGTCCAGTGGTTAGGACTCTGTGCTTTCACTGCCGAGGACACGGGTTCAACCCCTGGCTGGCGAACTAAGATCCCGCAAGCTGCGTGGCCAAAAAAAAAAAAAAAAAAAAAAAAAAATTCATTCATCAGTTCAACAATATTTGAGTATCTCGTATGTTCCTAGGCTCTGGGGACACAACAATGAGCCAAAGAGACAAAAATCCTGCCCTCAGAGAGCTTCTCATCTTGTACAAAAGATGTCAAGATTGAGAACACTGCTAAAACTAATGAGAAATCTATTAGTAAGCCTTGGTTTTTAGTTCCAGTTAAATTTTGGTTTATTTAGTCAACAGTCCCTATACCTGTATTATATGTTGTCTTGGTTGTTAATAAATTAAAATATTTTTTGGTTACACAATTATCTTTATCGGTATTTACATATGCTAACACCTGTGATGAAAGTATACACCAGACACAAATAAATGGGCATTTAGTTTTAGAGACTGAAGCAGAAACAGAATATTACTTCATATGTTTGCTAAATTGCACTTCATTTGGTATAGACAGCTAATTCTTTTTCCTTTGCCATAATATTTGCTTTTCCTTATAGTTCTCCTCAAGTCTCCTCAGCAACGAGGTGACAAGCTCCCCAGTCATCATTACAAAGATGAAAATGCTTTTTAAAAAAGATTGGGGAAAAATTCTAGTCATTTTTCAGATTGATTTATTGTTTAACAGCAAGGTTTTGCCATAATGGTACTAACTTGTTACAGTTTGCAAGGAAATAAAAAAGACAATTATTCTACTAGTTGAAGAGACAAAATGCTAAATTATAAAACGGTGGGGGAAAAACTCAGGCAATTTAAATTTCCTGGCAATGGATCTATAATTTATTTGAGGGATCACAGTATTCTAAGCTATAGACAAATGTATTTTGTGGAGAAAACAAAATTACACTTCGAGTTTCACTACCCAATTTTAGGGGTCAATTACACTGTTACATGTTGTAAAGAATAGTTGGTTTTTTTTAATAATGCCACAGTAACTAACCTTGTACACATATTTCAAGTTTGTGCAGATGTACTTTTTTTTTACATCTTTATTGGAGTATAATTGCTTTACAAATGTTGTTAGTTTCTGCTGTATAACAAAGTGAATCAGCTATAGGTATACATTTATCCCCATATCCCCTCCTTCTTGAGCCTCTCTCCCACCCTCCCTAACCCACCCCTCTAGGTCATCACAAAGCATTGAACTGATCTCCCTGTGCTATGTAGCAGCTTCCCACTAGCTATTTTACATTTGGTAGTGTATATATGTCCATGCCACTCTCTCACTACATCCCAGCTTACCCTTCCCCCTCCCCATGTCCTCAAGTCCATTCTCTACGTCTGTGTCTTTATTCCTGCCCTGCCTCTAGGTTCATCAGTACTGTTGTTTTAGGGAATAGTTGCTCTCGATCATCACATATAGTACCTATAAGGCATCCTACTCCTGAGTTTTGAATTCTTCTCTTTTCATCTTCGAAAAGCTTTAGCAAATTTTCCTGCCTAGGGGAAATTTCATCAATCTTTTTATCCTCTAATATTTTTGTTGTCATTTATCTACAGTTTTAAATTTTTTTAAATTAATTTTCTTTTTATTGAGGTATAATCAACATAATATTAATTTCAGGTATACAGTGTAATGATTTGATATTTGTATATATTGCAAAATAATCACCACAATAAGACAAGTTAACATCCATCATCATAACATAGTTACAAAATTTTAAATTTTTTTCTTATGAGAACTTTCAAGATCTACTCTCCTAGCTACTTTCTATCTACAGCTTTTTTAATACTTAGAGTAAGAGTTGTGTTTTTCCTGCTGACTCTTAGAGGCTGAAAATGCTATAGAAATATTTTTTATAATACCTAATCTGAATTTCAAATAATACTTTAATCATTATGCATTTATTTTCAAAGCATTCTTTAAATACATAAAAAAGATTTTTTTTTTTTGCATGGAACTAAGAAATACTAATGCAGTGCTTACTGCATTTAGAGCACTATTCTAAACTAAGAGATATATAAATTAAAGAGATGAGACACTACTTGTTTTCAGAGACAAAAGGAAAAAGAGCTCACAGATTAAATGCTCACAGATGTGAGAGGAAGTATTTATATAGCGTTGAGGTAAGAGATCAAGCCCTGAAGCTAGACTGCCCAGATTCACATCCTGGCTCTAACATTATTACTGTGTAACCTCAGGCCAGTAATTAATTTTTCTCTGCCTCAGTTTCATCATCTGTAAAATGGGATAATAATAACAACCTACCTTATTGGGCTGTTATGAGGGTTAAATGAATTAACACACATGCAGAGCATTTAGATTACTTTCTAGAACACAGTAAGCTCTCTAAGATAGTTCTTACTGTCATGGGCCTGGTGTTTTCAAATTGAATTACTCCTTTAATCTAGAGATTTACCATCTAGTTGGAAAGGCCAAACATTTATAAGAGAACAACTTGAAAGGTTTCACAACCTGGAACCAATTAATAAGTATGGAGAAGATGTGGCATCAAGATGTTACCACAGCAAAGGAAGCAAGATCCAATTCAAGAAGATGGTCAGGAATAGGTAAGAGCTGAGTGTGGTCTCAAAGGATAAGCAGAGTGGGTGAAAACTACGTGTTTGGACAGGTAGGCAAGGAGTGAAAATATGGCAAATATAAAGACTATTAGATTTCTTTTAGAACCAGAAGTTCTTAACACATTCAAGATGATGTAAAATAACTAAGGACAGAGAACATGAGCTTTCTGGCTAAAATTCTAAAGCTAGTTGCAGACAGAACCAGTGAGAAAATCTAAAACTATGACTTCCAGCCCACCATTTCATTTGCTACACCAATGTGAGGCAGAATCAGGTTACGTGGTCCTTTTGTTGGTCAATTTTCCAATGTTGAATTCTTGAAAAAAAATTTTTTTTAAGGGGCTCAAGTAAAAACAACTAAGGAAAAACATCAACAACAACAACTCTATACTTTTAGTAGTCATTCTCTTCCTGGGACACACACAGATGTGCTTTTATTTCTAAGTTTTTCCACAAAGACAGCAGGATTTCCCTTGTTTTGAATTAAATCATTGCATGTTTTCATTGAGGTAAAGCACACTTCTTACATTCTTTTACTCCTATAACTTGATAATTTATGTTTATGACCCTAAAATCTTAATAATAGTCTTTCTGCTTCTTCATAGCTTCTGCTTCTTCCAAATAGACTAAGGGGAAAGTAAAAAATGCTTTTGTACTTGGTGGATTTATTATCTATTCTTGACAGTTATTAGAACAACTGTAATCTGCTTCTTTTAAATTCAAAAGTTGTTGATTGATTGACTTTTGAAAAGAATGGCCAGGAAGGTAAAAGTATTTAAAAACCTCATGGTATGTCTTCAGAAGTTTGGATTTTGAGATTTATGAAAACTAGGGTAAGGTATTTTTAAAAGAGAAGCATAGCTTTGCTCTAGAAACATTTTTGGCTTTCTAATAGCTTCTTGGGTTCGTTTTCTCAATGTTATTAGAATGAGTTCAATAGCTTCTACTATTTTCTTTCCCGAACCTGCTAAAAAACAGGGAGAAAGCCTCAAGTGTCCCCACTCTGCTAGATCCTTCTAGAGGCAAAATTGTTCCTACATAACTATGTTCCCAATTTCTTTCTTGGGGCAGGAACTCCAAAACCTTCCTAAGAGAAGTTCTCTTAATTGTCCTACGCAGCAAATACTTGTCTTAAACCTACTTTTTACTAAAACTTGGCCTTTTTCCAAGATCAAAAGATTACAGAATTTCCCCCACTCTTTCAAATCATCTGTTTACATTTTGTACTTGTGAAGCTGTCGTTTGAATTTCTGTGATTTTTGAAAAGCTGGACTGGACAGTAGAGGTCAGAGGCTCCCTTACTGCCAAACTGCTATAAGCAGTCACTTTGGAATCTAAAGTCAGATGGGCAAAATGGAGAAGGGAGGCTACAAGTGTCATCAGGTAGCAGGTCCATATGTTGCCTGTTGCGAAGACAGGGACCTTCAGGGTGTTCATTAGGCTAGGTTATCAAGGTCTGAGGCAGTGTACTGGATTGTGGCGGAGACTGTGGAGTCAGAAGGCTTGGGTTCAAATCCCAGCTCTGCCACTGTTCCAGGTGCCTACTGCTATACAACGACCACCCTGAAGCCCATCTCGTATCATTGCTACCTTCTGTTTCTGGGCACTGACTAGGCTCAGTTAGATCTCTCAGTCAGTGACTGGGGCTGGAGTCATCTCAAAGGCTTACTAACTCACATGCCTGGCGGTTCATCTGGCTGTAGGCTGGGTCCTCAGCTGGCATCAGCAGCAGAAACACCACCTATACATGACCTACCACATGGCTAGAGCTTCCTCATAGCATGGCTGCTGAGTTCCAAGGGTGATTGGCCCAGGAGAAGGTCAGGTGAAAGCTGTAGCTCCTTTTACAACCTAGAATCAGAAGTTACCTACATCATTTCTGCTGTATTCTATTCGTTAGGATCACATCTCTAAGTCTAGCCTATATGCAAGAGGAAGACAATTAGACTCCATTCCTTAATGGGAGGAGTGTAAAAGAATTTGTGGAACTTCCTTGGTGGCGCAGTGGTTGAGAGTCCGCCTGCCGATGCAGGGGACGCGGGTTTGTGCCCCGGTCCGGGAAGATCCCACATGCCGCGGAGCGGCTGGGCCCGTGAGCCATGGCCGCTGAGCCTGCGCGTCTGGAGCCTGTGCTCTGCAACGGGAGAGGCCACAACAGTGAGAGGTCGGTGTACCGCAAAAAAAAAAAAAAAAAAAAAAAAGAATTTGTGGACATGTCTTCACACTAGTATAGCCACTTATTAGCTGGAAGAACTCTCTGTTCTTGGCTTTTCTGGTTTGTAAAACAAGGACACAGAGAGTAACTTTCCTCCCAGGTTTTTGCGAAGATTAAACAGGAAAAGAATGGTACCTGATACTCAATACGTTTAAAGCTTAGCACATCACTATGTCTTATGTGGATCAGAAGTGATGCTAACAGTGCCATCAATGATGGTGTAGGTCCAAAGCAGATACAGTCTGGGGAACTGTTACCTTTTCAAACTCTACTGGCAGCATTTGACAAATACCAGTGCCTGTGGTTCTTATGCCTGTAGGAAAATAATTACTATATATGGTTTGAATTCTTGGTTCACCTCATTTTAGCGACAGTTTCCAGGTCAGTCCATTTAAACCTGGCTCCATTTATGGCAATTTATTTCATTATTGGACGAAGTAGTTAGAACCATGAGTAATAATTACTGCGCCTACATTTCTTTTAACACCTTAGCCAAGTAATCCTCACCTCACCCAGTGAGTAAGGTTGGATGAGCACTCTTCCCTCCTCCGGGATGAGGAAACCAGGACAAGGGTCAAGTGGCTTGCTCTAAATTCTACTGTACAAAGAGGCAAGAAGCCAGCTGGAGTGAGAAGCTGGAGGGCCTGATTCTCTGGCTTCCTCCAGCACGCATAAATAATATGCAGATTAACACCCTATCATTGATCATCACCCAGTGCCAGTTAATACGCAATATTCATTTATATATTTTCATATAAATATATACATATAGTTGAAATTTCTTTTTCAATTATCTTTTAATTTCTGTAACAGAGAATTGGCCAGTGTCTACTTGGCATCATGTGAAATTAAGTGAGTTAATAGATATTAAAAAATCTTGTAAATAAAAGCACACTTTGCCACTCAGTACACTCTTTTCCCTTTCGGTCAAATTAATATTTTCCGATATTCCTGGGTATCCAAACTTCTTTTGGTCTAAGGGAGAAGGAACAATTGAGAACACTCCCACTCTCTGCTGACATCTGCCCACAGGTTGGGTTCCAGATTCCCCGCGGCCCCCTTCCTCACCCCCTCCGCCCCGGCCCGCTCCCCCTGGCTTGCCTCTCCGGTTATTGTATTTGTCGTTTGATGTTAATAAATCCGGGAGTGAGAAAGGTAGAAGGGCTGTGCCTTCCGTGGGGCTGGGAGGGACGCCTCTCCTTCCTCC
This sequence comes from Tursiops truncatus, assembly GCF_011762595.2. Lineage (NCBI taxonomy): Eukaryota > Metazoa > Chordata > Mammalia > Artiodactyla > Delphinidae > Tursiops > Tursiops truncatus. Next base: position 42,981,782 of record NC_047040.1, on the reverse strand, counting down.
TCTTTTCCACTCCTTGCCCCATCCAGGCTGGCCCCGGGGGCGGAGGCTGCACTCGCGCTCACCGGGGGGCGCTGTGCCGCCGGCACCGGGCGGCTGGAGGTGAGTCGGCTGGGAGGCGGCGGCTCCCGGTCCTGCCGGCGCTCAGAGGGGCGAATCCCAAGCTGCGAGGTCGCCGCCCCCGCCCCTCGGCCGGCCCCTCCGCCCTCGGGGTAGAGGGGAGTGGCCGGGCGCCTCCAGCCGCAGCGCAGCACTTTGCAACGGCAGCGCACTCTGCAGCCGGGCGCGCACTGGAGACCCGGGCGCCGCGCGTCGCGGTGGTGTGGGAGCGCGGGCGCGAGGGGCAGGCAGCCGCTGGGCAGCGTCCGCCGGCAGCGTCCGCCAGCAGCGTCTGGCGAGCAACTGCGCGGGAGCCCCGCAGCCTCGCGGAGGGCCAGCGTCCCGGAGCGCGCCGGAGAGGGAGGACGACAAGGAGGCGGAGTGGCGTCCGGCGAGGTAGTGCGAGCGCTTTCCTTCTCTCCCCTGCCCTGCCCGCTCGGTCCTTTGTGCCCGGGGTCCCCGTGGCCCCGCCGCAGCTCGCGAGACACGGGTCAGCGGCGTCTGCGGTCTCTCCTCGGGGCCAGGCGGCGCTGCGGCGAGAACCGCGCACGCTGGAGGTCGGGCAGGGTGGTCGCGACTCCGCAGTTGCTTCGGGGGCGGGTGGGAGAGTAGAGGGCGCTAAACTAAGTTATTCTTACTTTGCCCCATCCCCTTCGTACCTGTGGGCAAAGTGGAATTCAGGTCTTCCTGGTGTTCACCCACACCCCTCCATCTCTCTGGCCCACAGCTGTTTCCTGGCCCCCTGGTTCTATGGAAGGACACGGGGTGGCCTCCTCCGGGAAGGAAAGCGGAGGGAGAACAATGGGGCGTCCTGGGGAGTGGGGTTCAGGTGCGGCGTGCCCCAGCGGCGGGGGAGAAGGGGCCCAGGACCCGACGGGGCATCCTGCGCGTGCAGCTGAGCTATGCTCCTTTGTTCCGCCGCAGCGGAGGGGGCTACCTTGGGTCTCGTTTCCTGCCCGGGATGGGATTGATTCACGGTCCTAGAGAGGGAAGGGGAGGGGGCGGGGCTGGAATGGAAACCAGATTAGGAACGGGAGTCCTGGAGGGTTCTTGCTGGGCCGGGGCAGAGGGTTGGGGAGTGGGTGATGTGAGTGCACTGGAGAGTTGATTACAAACACACAGCATTTTGTCCAAGGGCTTGCTGTGTGGGTTTCTGGAGCTTGTTTGTAATGCTTTGTTCAGGCTGCGGCCGAGCGTTTATTGCTTCAACAAGTTGTGTACTTCCCTGACTTCTAGGCGCTCTCAGTGTTAGTTTGCTGAAATCAAATCTTCTTAATTACAGTGGAAGAAGACTTTTATTTGGGCTATAAATCAGGGTATTTGTGTGTATGTATGTGCCTGTGGATCCGTGTTTGTAGCTAGTAGATATTGGCTTGAATGGGTAGGAAGCAGATTTTATAGCATTGATTTTGACATAGAATAATTTTCTCCGTTGTAATAGAGTAAAACAATTTTCCAGGAATGTTTGGGGGGGAAACCACTAGAAAATTAGACATTGCTAAATAAATGAATCAGATTAGGTAACACTGAATTGAAAAACCCTTTACAGTCTTTCCCAGAAAACACATCATACACACCACCCTTTGGGTTTTCAGTTGAGGAGTCGTGACTTCTGTGCTTTCACTCCCCTAATGTGGGTCATCTGGACTAGGAAAGGGAACAGTTGCCACAATGGTGAATGGGAATTATTTTTAGGGGGAGGTAGAATTGAATGTAATGTGTTGGGCATATGTTAAGTGACCCTTTCCTAGATTGGAATCAAGAAGCCCAGGAGGATTGGTTGACCTCGGGAGGGAGCCAGGGTGGATTGAATGATGAGTGTTTTTTGAATGGAGTATTCCAAGCAAAACCGTTTTGGGAGGAGGCTGACATTTCCAGGCATTCATGGTTTGTGCCTATGGGACACTGGTGG